>NW_027397090.1:19891160-19926076 GCF_003265705.2 Callorhinus ursinus
GGGGACCCAGGTGAGCCAGGACAGGGAGGGGACCCAGGTGAGCCAGGGGAGAGACCCACACAAGTGAGCCAGGTGGCGGGGCAGAATAAAGGCCCACGTGACTCTGTCCCCCTTCCCTTCTAGCGAGTCCCAGCACTGGGGAGGCCAGCTCTGGGTGGGTACAGAGTGCAGCATGGGAAGGGGAAGATGGGCAGCCTGGGAAGGGAGGGAGGATGTCAGGAGAGCCACAGCCTGGTGGGTCACCCCTCCCCTCCTCTCCCAGGGCCACTGTCCCACCTACCTGTCTCATACCCCTGTGCTGGCCAGTCACTGTCACCTCCTTCCTCTCAGCTGGTGAAGAAAAGACTGGTGGCCTTGAAGGCGGAGGAGGGTGTGCAGGCAGCCCCCCCTCACCGCGCAGCCCGGTCGGGCCCTGGTCCTGAGTGTGAGGCCGGTCCCGGACTGGGGCTGGGGGTCAGCAACAAAGCCTGCCCAGCAGAGACTGACGGCCAGGACCTTCCGAGGCACGGCCGAGCACACACACACCTGTCCGGGCCCAGAGCCTTTGCGCTCTCTCCCGGAAGGCAGGAGTCCCCCGCAGCCCCGGCCGGATGGCCCCCCTCCCCTCCCCAGGGTCAAAGGTGCCCCTCCGCTCGACCGGGCCCCAGGGACGCACCCGTTCTCAGAGAGGCCCCTCCTGCTCGGGACACTCGAGGGCCAGTGGACGGGTCCAGTGAGGACGAGGAGGAGCTCCCCAGCCTGGCCTTCCTCCTGGCCTCTCAGCACAGCCTGCTGCCCTGGGGGCTCTCCCTGAGTCCCGCTCCTGCCTCGGGCCTCCCCAGCCCTGGAGGTCGGGGGCTGTGGGGGGCTCCCCGGGCCCCTTCTCCTCAGAGGATAGGCCTCAGCCCGGCCACCCCCCCCAGCTACCAAGTCCAGGAAGCGGGCTCTGTGTGGGGGCCCAGCCCCTGCTGGGAAGACGCCCCTCACTGGGGCCAACCTCAGGGGCTCCGCGAGGCCGGCCTCGGCCATGGGGCTGGTTCACCCCTCACAGCCTGCAAAGAGAAGGTGTGACTCCTTCGTCACGGGCAGGAGGAAGAAGCGGCACTGTAGCCAGTAGGGAGCAGTGGGGCCGCCCTCCAGGGCCAGTGCACCCCAGGGCTCCTCCTCATCCCGGTGCTGATCCTGCCTGTGGGGCTCGGGGAGGGGGGGGGATGACCGTTGGGGCAGGGTGGCAGCCGCCCACTGGGGCACTGTGTGTAAATTGGAATAAAGATGGTTTTGCTGGGAAATGTGCGGGGCCACTGTCTTCCTGCTGGTGTCTGTGCCTCTGCATGGAGAGGGGCCGGCCTCCTGGGGCTCCCGTCACCATCGGGACCCCTGAACGTCCAGGGATGGGGAGCCCTCCGCACCACGACCGTTTCTGAGAATGGAGTCTGCAGACAGCCCCGTCTTCGGGGGCTCCCCGCTGCCTCCCCGAAGCGTCCAGCCACGGGGCTGGCCGGGCTGGCGACCCTCAGCCCCTCCAGGGCTCCCTGTGTGGGGGCCTGAGCAGACAGGCTCTGGGCCTCTGGCCTCGTGGTGGGAGGAGCGTCTTCCAGTCCCAGTGGGATCATTGAAATAGGAGGGATGGTGGGGGGTCCTCCTAATCCCAGTGAGGACGGTCGCGGGGAATGGATGAGGGGAGACTCGGGGGCACTGGCCGCAGTGTGCACACGAGAACGCCAGTTGTGGGGCAGACACCAAGTCCCGGGGCGGGATTTCTGGGCCAGACCGACTTCTCCAACCATGCGAGGGGCCCACCTTGCTGTGGACGCAGAGCGAGGGGGCTGGCCAGGGTCCCTGGGTCTGCGAAGACACCCCACACTTACCGCCTCCCTTCCCTCCCTCGAGGGACCCCTTGTGAACAGATGTGGACACAGACTCTCATTCTCACGTGAAACGGTTCCTACAAACAGACCCCAAACACCACGCAGGAGCGCAGCCCACCCCGGGGGCCGGGGGCCCAGGCATCTGCAGCCCCAGGGCCGGCTGGGAGCTGGGCTCCAGGCTGAGGGGAGCCCTCCCGGGGCGCTGGCACAGCCGCCACGTCAGATAGGCCATCTGCCCGGCTCGTGACAGTGAGATGAGCCGACACTGAGGGACAGGAGCTGCACAGGGAAGGGACCCTGCTGCTCCCACAGCTGCCTGCCCCCGCAGTCTGCTCACCTCCCCTCGTGGCTGAGCTGGTGCCCTCCAGCCCCTAGCCCCGCCCCGCCCAGATGCTCTGATCCCAGGAGCAAGCACGGCACCTTCACCCTCCTCCCTCCCAGCCAACGCCTCCTCCCCAGGTTCTAGGTTCTGATGCCTTTTCCAGGTTTGGGCGAGGCCCCTACAGCGCTCGCCACTCACAGATGTGCGTCCCTGCAGCAGCACGGGGCCAAGGCCATCCGGGTCCAAGGGACGCCTGGCCCTCTGCTTGCCCCCCCCCCCCCCCCCCCCCCCCCCAGCAAAGAGCTCAGGCAAGAAAGGAACTCATGCCAGGTCCTCGTCCCGCTCCACAGCCACCCCACAGGTGCTCTTCCGCTGCCTTCCCTCCCTCCCTCCCAGGCAGGCGGCTCTGGAGTGCTCCCCTCCCTCCTGCCCCTTCCTGCAGCAGAGGTTTCATCTTGGCCGCACTCCCCAGCGGCTGCCCCTCCCTGTCCAGCCTGGCCTCCCCAAGACGAAGGGGCTCAGGGGCCCAGCCGGACGCAGACAGAGGTTGCCAGCCCGTGCGCGTCACCCCACCGTGTCCCTGTCCATGGTGTGCGCTCGGCAGGCGCTGGATGCGCACGGCGTGGGCGAAGATTCGCCTGCGTTCCTCGGAAAATCCGAGGTCAGTCCAGTGGCAAGGAAAAAAACGGAGAAACGTTTCAGATTTTCATGGCAGCCAACCTTCCTCATCACAGAACGAGTTAGGAGAGGTGAAAGCTCGCGGGGACCGCGTGTAGGGCAGAGTCGGGAGGGAGCTCCCGGTAAGTGGGAGGAATCTGCGGGGATGAGGAGGTCACCCCGCGGCCCGCGGGGAAATCACGACGCTCACACAGAGCGGGGCCAGCTGTGCTCTGCCGTCCAGCAGGGGCAGCTCCCGGTCAGCTCGCTGGGTCTCCACAGAGAGCCTGCGGGGAGCCAGGCCTCACGCTTTCCCGAGAAAGCTCCCGTGGGCTCTGGGAGGCCTGGGGACTGAGGGCAGTCACGGGGTGGCCCTGTCAGTCGGCCCCGCGGGTTTGGCCGCAGATCCTCCTCCCGCTCCTCTAGGACGAGCTCCAGCACTGGGGTCATGGAGTCCTGGGGAGTCCCTCGGATAGAGGAGCACTCCTGTCACCACTGACGACAACACTTGCCTTCTGAGGGCACCCGGGAAGGTCAGGCCCCCGTGACCACCCTTCCGTGGCTGCACGTTTGTTCGTTCAGAGATGCGTGTGCCCCCCAGGCTGCTGTGCACACGGTGGGAAGAGGGGAGCAGCCGGCTTGGGGAATCTCCGCCAGGGCGCCCCGCCCCCCCCACACACTGTGCTCGCCCAGCGGCTGATAACGGGGGAGTCCTGCCTGCGGCCACGCCTCCATCGATCATCCGCCGTCCCTGGACACAGGTGTCACAGGAAGCTCCGGCAGAGAGAGATGGGGTCTGGGGCTGGGTATTCGGACAGAACGTGAGCCGAGCTGGAGTCATTCCTGCTCAAGTATCTGCTCTGGAGAGTCTGGGCTTGGAAAGTCCCCACTTGGCCCCACGACCTACTTGTTGACGGGACCCTCCTCCAGACAGGCTGTGGCAGGAGAGCCCACCACCTGGCACGTCTCCTGGGAGGGCCCTGGACATGCCTCCCTGAGTTCTGAGGGCCCGCTCCGTCTGGGATGCCTGTGTGCAAACCTGGGCCCTTGGTGCTCATTTTAGGAAAATATCTTGGGGTTAGGCTGTGCTGTCTGAGGGTTCCTTCTCCTTCCTCCCCACAGTCTCTGAAGGTCAGAGTCCGCCCTCATTCCATCATTTGTCCTTTGGAATGTTCTTTGTCGTGGTTCATTCTGAAGATCCTGTTTCAGGGACGTGTGTTGTGTGAAAGTGTACAAGGTGTATGGACATTGAGAGATGTCTTCCGCCCACGAACACAAACTACTGAGGGATCCCCAGTTTGTAGGGCTCCTAATTTATTTACCTTAGTCCATCCCGATGTGCACTCTGTTAGCAGGAAACTGACCAGATGCCGGTTCTCTCATGTTCCTTCCTAAAGCAGGGAAAGAGAATCTCTAAGTCACTAGTCACGCAACGCCCCATGGGGTCTCCAGGACCAGCTGCTGGACATGACCACCCCCCCTCCATGATGCTTTTATGTCTCCTCCCGTGAGTTGAGGTGACCCCATTGGGGTCCAAAATCACAGTCGGCCCACATTCATTCACACTCACTGCTTTTTTCCTTTTTCAATGAAATTGGGTAAAGTCATTAGGAATGTTTCAACCTTAAAAAAAAAAATGGGAAAATGCCCTAGAAAGCAGTGTAGAGAATATGTAGACACAGGGTTAGCATTGTGACAAATTTGCTCCAGCTCAATTATAAATAAAAACTCTATCAAGACATTCACATAGGATACAATTCACTCATTTGAAGTGTATGGTTTTATGGCTTTTAGCTTTTTTATAGAATTTGTAGCCATTTCCACTATAAGTCTTAGAACTTTTCATCAGCTCCGGAAGAAATCCTGCCCCCGTCACCGTCGCCATGTGCTGCCATCCAGGCCCCAGCCCTCCACACCTCCTCACCCCCCTCTGTCTCTAGAGACTCCTACGTTCTGGACTTCGGTATGAATGGAATTATATGACACGTGGCCTTTCACTTAGAATAATGTTTCCCAGGTCTGCCCACATGTTTGCACACACTACCAGTCGTATTCCGTCCTGTGGAGGTACTACCAGCTGTCAAATCCATTCATTAGCTGATGAACGTTTGGGTCGTTTCTACCATTTGGCTAATATGAAAATTGTGCTGTGAACATTTGTGTGGAAGTTTTTGTGGAGACTCATGTTTCATTTCTCATGGCTGTATACCTAAAAGGGGAAAGGCTGGGTCATGTGGAATCTCTATATTCAGCCTTTTTTCAAGAACCGCCTGACTGTTTCAAAGTGGCTGCACCATTTTAAATGTTTCTGCTCGCTGTGAACAAGGATTCCACTTTCCACGTTCTAGCCAATGCTTGCTATCATCTGGGTCTTTTTTTTTTTAAGATTTATTTATTTACTTATTTATTTGAGAGAGAGAGAGAAGAGAGAGCACACAGGGGGAGGGGCAGAGGGAGAAGCAGACCCCCTGCTGAGCAGGAAGCCTCGATTCTATGACCCTGAGATCATGACCTGAGGCGAAACCAAGAATTGGACACTTAAACAACTGAGCCACTCAGATGCCCCATCATCTTTTTTTTTTTTTAAAGATTTTATTCATTTTTTTACAGAGAGAGAGCACGAGCTGGGGGAGCACAGAGGGTGACGCAGGCTCCTCGCTGAGCAGGGAGCCCAACACGGGACTCGATGCCAGGACCCTGGGATCATGACCTGAGCTGAAGGCAGACGCTTACCCAACTGAGCCCCCCAGGCGCCCCCATCTGTCTTTTTGATAATGATCGTCTTCGTGGTTCTGAAGTGACATCTCAGTGTGGTTTTGGATTGCATTTCCCTGATGCTGAGCATTTCATATGCTTATTGGCCATTTCTGTAACTTGTTTGGAGCAATGTGTGTTCATCCTATGCCCATTCTTCATTGATTTGTCCTTTATTATTGAGTTATAAGAGTTCTTTATATATTCCAGATAAAATCTTTTTTTCACTGATTTTGACTACTTTAGATACTTCATATCTAAAAGCCCCAGCTTTCCTGGGTTTCTGCCTCCACTTCCCTGACAACTGGGCCCTGCTCTCAGGAGCCCACCTTTCTGTTGTAGTTGCCTCACCAGCAGGGAGCAACGGGTTTTGCCCCGCTGATCTATACCCTCAGGGCAGGTATTTGCAGCCTGGCTTGCCACACACTGGGGACACTGTACACATGCAAGTCAGGATTGCAGCTTGTGGACATGGAACCCCAGAAGGACAGATGGAGGCCTGGGGGACAGACACCCCAGCCTCGGGACAGGTACGTTCTCCCAGGAGGGGCTTTCCAAGGTCCCCTTTGGTTCCTGACCCCTACAGAGGTGCTGGCAGGTGCTCTCTGCCTGCCTTGGGCTCTGTGCGCGGGGGACCTATGGCTCCACCTGCCACTCTGTGAGAAACAGGGCTGAGGAGGCTCGCCCGCTCTAAGATCCACATTGAGGGGCCTCTTCTTAGACAGCGGGCATAGAGGGGGCCTGCACCTGATGTACAGATTCTTCCCTGGGACTCATCCCTATAGTTGACCTGCATTCTTGTTTTCCCATCCGGCTGTCCCCACCTTCTGCCCCAGACACTGGAGGGCATCTCCACAGCTGGGAAGAATGACATCTTGTCCAACTCAGCAGCCCAGTGGTGACCCCCAGGAGACCTTCAAGAGAGCAAGACCAAGACCTTTGAAGAGACTAAGTTAGTGTTCAGGAGCATGGGCTACAAGATGAGATGTGTTCTCACTGTTCTCTGATCCACAAAAAGGATTTCAATTTCTTTGGAATTGAAAGTTGCAAAGAACACCAAGAAATAATAGTTGAAGTGGATGACACATTCATGGAATCAGGGAAGTGACCACCACCCACGGGTGTGTAGAGGAGATATTCAGCCTAGGGGCAGCATGGCTGTGGCTCAACTGAGAGAGAGGCAGGTGCTGGGAGACCTTTTGTACACAATAGTAACAAGGCAACCTTGGCCAGTGACACCAGCGAAAGGCCATCACAGCAAAGGCAGCAACCACCTGTCTTCTCTACCCACAACCAGGAATCAAAGCACTGGCTGAAGAAACAGTCTTGACAGTCAGTGAGACCCTGGGTCCCCCGGGCTGAGTTTTCCGCACAGTATGTTCTGTTTCTCCAAGAACAAGGCAAGGAGCCACCATTTTCCAAATCACAGACTGCATACCCTAACAGAACAACCTTTACGAATGTGCTGCTCAAGTGGCTTTGTTTGAAGGGGATTGTTAAGTGGTGGACTGAGAGCAAATGTGTTCCAGGGAAGACTGGAGCCCTCTGGCCTGCAGGCAACGCTCTCATCAGGCAGGAGCAACTCTGTAGTAACTCGTCGGGAAGCTGGGCAGTGTTCCCGGCACTGCCGTCATTCCTCGGAAGGCAGGGACACAAAGGGTTGTAGGCAGAAGTCAGCCTCGCTGAGAGCACAGAGCTGGCACTTGCTGTCCTTTCACCCCCACCGCCCATGTGGCCAGTGAGGGTGCCAGCTTCCTGCCTTCACAGAAGCTCCTGACAGCACACAGCATCCGAGGTAATTTCTAGTATGGACTTCCCACAAATGGAGAAATCAGGAATGGTCTATGGAAGTCACTAAAAGTATTGTTTTAGGGCAAACCTGCTTGTTTTGCAAGATGTGCTCCTAACCAATTTGGGTTAGGATGTCCTTTCTTCATGAAATGATGTTGATGATGTTTGAAAAATAAAAGAGGGGCAACCTCATGAGAAATTGTGTCTTTATCTGGGCGGGGGATTCAGGGGTCATGATGAACATGTTGACTGTTGAAGTGGCAGAGGTCAGTGTTAACTTGTCCAAAACTGCTTCCCTGTGGACTAGCCTCCCTGAGCTTTCATGGACACTGCCCACAGCCAGGGCCCATGGCTGTCAAAGCTGGTAAGCCCTGCCTGATGGCTCAGCCATGGGCCTACCGAGCATTACTGCTGCAACCACAAGCTCAGAATCAGATGCTGACCAACAAGGGAGAGGCTGGTGCTCCCCTCACCCTGAGTGCTCACTAGATGTTCACTAGATCACGGTGCTAGTTCTAGTCCCTGCCAGCACAGGGCCTGGAATTCTCTGATCATATACTAGAAAGCACCAGAGCTTGACGGTTGGGCCCCTCTCCTGGATCCTGGATCCTGGATCTCTTCAGGATCCCTGTGTGCTGACCCAGAAAGCAAGTATAATGGGGACCCACAAACTCCCACTATTCCCCTGATAAACATGTCTCTGGAAGCCTAGGGTTTATATTTTCAGGGCATTCCCTTATGGTTACTCTAACAAGTACAAAAGACTGATCTGAACTACTATGTAAAATTAATGTTTGAAAATTGAAAATTCCAATGATATTTGAAGAATACATTTAAAGTAACTAAAATAAACGTCATCGCATTTTACTCTACTATGTCCAAAGTATAAGCTTTAAATAATATAAACATGACAATAATAATAAGAAAGCCTACAAACATTTGAAAATTAAGATGCAAACTTCTAAATAATTCATGGTTAAAACAAGGATCTCAAAGAAATTTTAAAAAATATACAGAACTGGGCGCCTGGGTGGCTCAGTTGGTTAAGCAACTGCCTTCGGCTCAGGTCATGATCCTGGAGTCCTGGGATCGAGTCCCACACATCAGACTCCCTGCTCAGCAGGGAGTCTGCTTCTCCCTCTGACCCTCTTCCCTCTCGTGCTCTCTATCTCTCATTCTCTCTCTCTCAAATAAATAAAATCTTTAAAAAAAATATCCAGAACTAAATGAAAATGAAAATACAACATATAAAATGTGGTAGGAGCCAGATAAAACATTGCTGAGAGGGAAAAAAAAGGCACTAAATGCCTATATTAGAAAAGAAGGAAGTTCTCAAATTAATAATCTAAGCTTCCACCAAAGGAAACTAGAAAAAAATAGCAAAATAAGGCCAACGCATGAAGAAGGAAGGAAATAATAATACACTGTGATTTTTTTAAAAGATTTTATTTATTTGAGAGAGAGCACAAGCAGGGACAGCTGCAGGCAGAGGGAGAGGCAGGCTTCCTGCTGAGCAGGGAGTCCGATGTGGAGCTCAATCCCACGACCCTGAGATCATGACCTGAGCTGAAGGTAGATGCATAACCGACTGAGCCACCCAGGCACCCCAATACACTATGATTAAATGAAGTTTATTCTAGGAATGCAAGCCTGGTTCAATATTCAAAAATCATCAATGTAATCCACATTAATAGTCTAAAGAAAAGGACCCACATGGGCATAGCAGTTAATGCAGAAAAAGTATTTGACAAAACTCAACACAAATTCATGTTAGACACTCATAAAACTGGGAATAAAAGGGCACTACCTCAACCCAGCAAGAAATATCTACAAAAAAACCTACCAATGGCATCATAAATAATAGCGAAAGAATGGACATTTTTCTCTTAAATTCAAAAACAAGACCAGAATGTTCTCTCATCTCTCCTTTTCAACTTAGTACTGTAGATACTGGCCAGTGCAGTATGGCAAGAAAAAGAAATAAAAACAAAGAGATTAGAAGGAAGGAAGTATTACAGTCCATATTCATGGATGACATGACTGTTCACATAGAAAATCCAAAGAAATCTATAAGAAAATGCCTAACAAATGACGATCATTCTATCAAAGTTTCAGGATACAACATCAAGAAACATGAATTGTATATCCTAATACTAACAATGAACAACTAGAAACGGAAATTAAAAACACAATGCCATGTACAAACAATTCCAAAAAGTGAACTGTTTGGTTATAAAAATTTTTTTAAAGAGAGGATCTGTATGAGAAAACCAATTAAACCCTGATGAAAAGAACTAAACAAGACAAATAAAGAGATATATCACATTCGTGGATTGGAAGACAATATAGTAAAATGTCAACTTCCTACAGAATTCTTTTGTCAACCTAGAGAAACTTATCCCAAAATGCATAGAGGAAAGGTAAAGGTAAAGGAACCAGAATAGCTAGAACTGTTTTTGAGAAAGCAGAATACAATTGGAGGATGTTAAGGCTTGACATAAAGCTATAATATAAGGCAGTGTGGTGTTGGTGGAGGGATGGGTATGTGGCTCATGGACAGGATAGAGAATACAGAGTCACACACAGAAACAGCAAACTTGTGTTTTAGAAAAGTGCAAAAGCAATATGATGGAAAGAGGATAGTGTTTTTAGCAAATGTTGAAAATAACTTAAAATGGATAATAGATTTAAATGTAAGATATAAAGTGTTGAACCTTGGGCGCCTGGATGGCTCAGTTAGTTAAGCGACTGCCTTTGGCTCAGGTCATGATCCCAGAGTTCTGGGATCGAGTCCTGCATTGGGCTCCCAGCTCAGCGGGGAGCTCAAGGAGAAATTATCTGCCCTACCAGAAGTGGGAAGCAGTTTTCTCTGACCTACACTTGAGAACATAATGAGGCTCCTGGAGGAAACACTTGTGCAAGTGTGGCCCCCCCGGGCTGGACCCCAGAGCCTTGGACTCTTGGGTGGGTCCACACAGGTCTCTGGCCACCAGCGACCGTGTGAGCTCTCCCACAGCAGGGTTGGCTCTGGCAGCTGACTACACTTGGGCAAGCTGGGGTCCCCCATCCGCTGGACTCTGATTTTTCTGGGCCACATCTTGCCCTATGACCTCAAATCTCTGCTGGGTCTAAGAAGAGTGGTTGAGTTTTAGTTTGTTCAATATTTTTCATGTTTTGAAGATGGGAGTAATGACTTCCAAGCTCTTTATACTCCAGACTGGAAGCAGAAAGCCTCTAATTGGTTCTTGTTAGCTTGTTCTCACTTCTGTAGCTTGTCTGGAGTTGACTCGGCAATGAGAGCTGGCAGCCGGTGCCAGCGCACCATCTAGGAGGGCAGGGAATCCCCAGGGGCAGAATGTCCACGTCCCTCTCCCCACAGACACCTCCAGTGCCCTTCCAGGCCCTGTTCCCAGGCTCACTGGCTCCTCCACTTGGCCCCTTCCCTCCAACCCTACCCTAGACTGCCTACTCAGGAGTGGGTATCTGGACCCCACTCTTGGGACAGATCTGAGGAAGCCTTTCCCAGGTGTCTGAGGGGAGGGGGGGCAGGGTAACAGCATGTGAGTGCAGCCTGTGGAGTTTGGAATAGCAAGGAGCTCCAGCTCCCCGAGAGAGAGATGTGGAGTTGAGTCCCTGTTCTACTACTGTCTACCTGTGCCATCTCTGGAACGCCGCAGAGCCCTGACAGACCTGGTTTTATCTTTAACAGGAAACTGAAGCAGGATAATAATACTGAGCACCAAGTTGGCTGCAGGTGATGGGGAAAGTTGGTTGCTCTGTTGTGTGGGTGACATAGGTGTGGGATGCCTCTGGTAGATGTCTGAGAACCCCCAGGAGGGGCAGGGAAGGAAGTCCAGACAACAGCCAGCTGCAGCCACCACGGTTGGCAGAAGAGAAGGTTAGGACCAGTGGAGATGCTAATGGTCCAGCTGAACTAGAGTGTGAGAACCACACACCATCTCAGTACTCATGGACTTTCAGGAGGCTCAGCACCCTGCCTGGGGCCCCAGAAGTGAATTTCCCACCAAGGGAGAGAAGGCTCACCTTTCCCCTTCCAGGGACAGCTGAGCCAGTGGCAGGCACACAGCCAGGCATCGGGTACCTCACGGTGGGGCTCCGGCCAGAGGGACGGTTAGGGCAGGGTCTGCCAGCAGTGCCCACACAACGTGGGCCCTGGGAAGACAGGTTCCTGAGGCCTCCCAAGATCATCCTGGGAAGCAGCGCCTGCACCAGTGAGATCCCAGTGTTAACAGGCACGTGAGTCCATTTTTGCCCATCTGTCAGCAAGGATCCAGGATATTGAAACAATGCCAGAATTGGAAAGAATTTGCATGAAACCCTCTGAATGGCACTTGGTCTGTACAGGATGTGCATTAAATGGGAGCTTTCTCACCTTATTGTGGGTGTGAGGGCTGGGGTGGGTGCATTGTGAGGAAGGGGCTGTGCTGGCTGCACCAGGGCCTTTGTCAGGCAGACAGGCAGGAAGGACACCCGAGAACATTGCTTCAAGTCTTATCACCTGGCCACTAGGTCCTGGGTCAGCTGAGCAGGAAAGGTGACACCAGGATCCAGCTGCTGAAGGTTGTGTGGGCACCTCAGGCAGGCTGGCTTGTGGCCTTGGGAAGCAGGGAGCTGTTTCACATCGAATTGGGCCCCTTCCGACTAGGGAGAGTGGGGCCATGGCAGCAGGTGAGGAAGGTGCTGGGAGTCTGCTGTAGGAACAGAGGTCTGAGGACCACTGGTCTGAACCTCGGCTCTTGGCCCAGCATCCGGCCTCCTCTGCTCCTGACTCACTCTCCCTCCATGTCTGAGAGCCCTTCCTACTGCAGGCCAGAACCCCCTTACTCATGGCCTGGTCATGCACCCCAGTCCAACTCAATCACCCTGCAGTCTGGAGCTTCCCCCCACCTCCACTGGGAGTCGGCCCTCCCTCCTCCAAACCCCTGGATTGATGTTTCTCTACTTTGGGGGAGACTTTTGCTCCCCGGCACTGTAGACATCTGGTGAAATGTCTTACTTCCACTTATGCGCTGAATTGTGTTCTCCAAAATTCTTTTATTGGAGTCCTAACTCCCATCACCTCAGAATGTGCCTGTATTTGGAGATAAAGTCTTTACAGAGGTGACTAAGGCTAAGTGAGGTCACTAGGGTGGCCCTAATCCCACAGGACTGGTGTCGTTATAAGGAGATGAGGACACAGACACACACAGAGGGACAACCGCATGAGCACACAGGGAAGACGTGTCCGCCCACCAGCAGAGAGGCCTCGGGGGAAACCAGCCTGCCCATGCGGGACCTCGGAGTTCCCGCCTCCAGGGCTAGGAGGTGATAAATTCCCACTGTTTAAGCCCCCTGGGCTCTGGTGTTTGTTAGGCAGCCCGAGCTGCCTGACACACTTCCTCTGAAGGCCCCCTCGTTCCCCAGTGCTCTCTTCCCAGCTGGCAGCTCTGGCTCCCCACCCCCCCCCCGCCCTCGGACAGTCTCCCTGACAGGCCCCCTTTCCTTGCACCAGGAGCCAGATGCCTGACCTCAAGGGAGGGGTGAATGCTGAGGAGCAGGAGGGGCAGTGGGGTCCCAAGACAAAAGCAGGATGAGTCTTTTATTTGTTTCTGTTTGTTTTTTCAGGCTTGGCTTGGGAGGAGGCAGCTGAGGGACAGGGAAGTCCTGGAGGAACCACTGAGAGTCAGTGGGAGGGAGAGCGTGGAAGGTTCCAGCAAGCAGACTGGGGCCTGAGGCAGAGAGCAGGACAGAGGGGCTCAGCGGGTCACCGCGGGGCCTGCCGTGGGTCCCTGAGCACAAACTGCAAGCAGGAGCCAGGTCTGGGGAGGTACAAGGGCTGGGCCATGCCCAGATGAGCTGACAGCTTGCAGAGTCTGGTCTGGAAACCCGGTCTGAGGAGCAGATGTGGGATCAGGGGGAGGTGTGAGCCTCCGGATCTTGTTGATCCAGTCAGTGAAGTAGTCGACCCTGGTGAAGACGCTGGGGTAGATAGGGTGCCGGCAGTCCAAGCCCCAGCTGGCCAGCCCCACCAGAACCCAGGCTGTGGGGAGGTCACAGACGAGGGGGCCCCCAGAATCGCCCTAGGAAAGAAAAGGGAGTTAGTGTGGCTGATGGAGCAGAGCCTGAGAACAGCAGGGGGCAGGTGGGACTTGTGAGTCTGGGAAAGTCTGGACCCGTCAAGTTCACATGAGTGGGCCTGAGAACTGCACTTCAGGGGGCTCCTGATCTCCCCTCAGGACTCTGCCTTCTGCCCCTGCACTGACGAACGGGCTGGCGGCTGGGACGAGGCACCACCCAAGGCCTAGAGGGGACAGTTGCAGGGACAGGGCCCAGGAGGGCTCGCTGTGAGTGGAGGCCAGCTGGCCGAAGCCTCTGCACATGCCAACCATCCCCCCCCCCACCAGAGCTGCAGTGCGCATCCCCACTGGGGCCCCCTCCTCTTCATCCATTTAGGACTTTGGTTTTCTCTCAGCTTCTTGGTTGAGCATGTCCAGAAAATGCCCAAGCCTGGCCCTGGTGGAGGCAGCTCACATCGCTGGGGGTCTGGGGGAGCAAGCAGGGGTCCCCTGACAGGTGCTGGGAGTTACTGGAGTCCTGAAAGGCTGGCAAGGCACGGTAGGGACACACCTGGGTAGAGTGGGTTAGGAGACTCAGTACTGTTGGGGGGGAGTCTTTCAGGGGAGGAGGGAGCCGGGGCCGTGGGAGAGCCTCCAGGGCCCCAGGAGGGGCCGGCAGTGCACGGAGGGGCAGGGGGGCGGTTTGCTGTGGGTGGGGAGGCTGCTGGGCTCCCAGTGTGACGGTCTGGGTGTTGTCAGATCTCCAGCTGAGACCCACGGCTGGGGAAGAGGTCACTTGAGAGAGACAGAAGGGCACAGGGGTGGCGGGCCAAAACGTGACCCTGAGAGACACACAGCCTCACCCCTGGAACCTGTGACCTCACATGGGGCTCTGCAGTGGTGCTTGAGTTGAGGGTCTTGGAATAGGAAGACGGCCCTAGGTTATCTGGGTGGGTCAGCATGAGACAGAGGCAGGCAGGAGGTCAGAGTCACAGAAGGAGCTATGCCCCCAAAGCTGAGGCTGGAGCCACATGCCCTGAGGACAGAAGAGGCCACAGGCCAAAGAGCGCAGGTGGCCCCAGGAGCTGAGGAAGGCAAGGAAATTCTTCCCTCGAGCCTCTGGAAGGAGCCGCCAGCGTCCACACCTCTATTTTAGACTCTGGATGCCCAGAAATGTCAGATGATGACTCTCTGTTGCTTTAGCCACCCAGTTTGAGGTGGCTCATCACTGCGGCCCCCAGACTCACACAGGGGCTCCTTGGAGAGTGGTGACCCCTCACCCCCCACAGGGGCCCCCACCCGGAGTGCCTTTGGCTCTCCCCGTGGTGTGTCCCCCACGGCTGGTCCCCGTCTTGCGCCATGGCCTCTGCCCACTCCATGCCTCAGCGATCCACGCAGGTGAGCAGCAGATACTACGCAGGACCCCGGCCAGCCTGGAGGAGGCGGGATGGGCTCCAGCGGCCTCCCGGGCCCTGAGAGCTCTCGGCAGGCAGAGTAAACCCCAACACTAACGTAGCCCATACCAAGTGCGCCTTGGTTTGCACCGCGTAGGGACAGAACAAGCCACGTGTGTGCGTGCGTCAGGCGGGGCCCAGGCTTCGACGGCCATGTTGACAAGGATGAGGCTAAGACAGGCCCAGAAGGACACACAGAGCTCAGATCAGGGAGGCAGACCAGGCAGGAGAGTGAAGGCCGGCACGTGTTCCTTGTTCCCACAGACCAGGCGCTGCACTAAACTCTCTACAGGAACCTTGTGAAGGGGAGGCTGTCAGCACCCCCACTTCATGGGTGAGGAAACCTGGCTGGGCTCCCAGCACTGATCAATGACAGATTGAGGCCGGAGTGGGTCCGTCCACCCCACAATCTGAGCGCTGAGTTGTCCTGCAGCACCCACCCCCCAGAGCTGCTTCCAGCGCCCTGCACAAGGAGGGGACCCTCAGGAGAGAGAAGAGAGCCCGGGGTGGGGGCCAGAGCAGGTGGCCTGGAAGACGGGGCCAGAGAACTGCATGGACAGGCTGTGGGGGCGCTCCCGGCGTCCAGCTCAGTGGAGTCCTCAGCCTGGGGTCGAGGGCACTATGATGTCCAGCCCCCAGGCCCACAAAGGGCACCAGCTCTGAGCTCCACAGGCATGGCCTCCGCAGAAGAGGGCAGGTTGGGGGCAGGGTCAGAAGGGAGGTCCAGGGTGACAGCCGAGTGTGCGTCACCTCTGGGTGCAGCTGACCCTGTGAGGAGGCTGGGCCGACAGTCCCCACCATAGGCTCTGGCCTGGGAACCCAGAAAAAGCAGGACTCCTCCTCTGGCTCGGCAGCTCCTGGGCCGCAGTGAGAGCGGCTGTCAGTGAGGCCTCCCCTTGGCAGGTCTGTCTCACACCTCCTGTTTGTTTCCTGGAGCCACCACCCCACATGACCACAAACCGGGGGGCTTAAAAAACAACAGAAACTCGCCTCTCCCAGTTCTGGAGCCAGCGTCTGAGGTCAAGGGTCTTGGCGCCTTTCCCTCTATCTTTTAACAACACCAGGCATTGCATTTAGGGCCCCTCTGAGTGCAGAATGGTCTCACCTCGAGACTCTAATCACAGCTGCGAAGACCCTACAGAGTTCCCAGTAAGGTCACATTCTAAAGTTCCCGGTGGATGTGAATTTGGGGAACAGTAATTAGCCCACTATACCATCCTTTCGACGACCCCATGAAAGAGGCCTCAGAGTCCTGTGCAGGCTCGGAAGGTGCTGTCCGAGGCCCCCGTGCAGGCAAGGACATGTGGCCGAGCCGTGTGTCTGGCTCCTGAGCCCTCCCACCCTCCCCTCCCCTTCTGGAGCCTTCTGTGCAGGAGCTGGGCGCCCAGACACCGGCTCTCGAGGCTGGGCCCTGGGAGCGTGCTTGGAGGCCGGGTGGGCTCAGAGTCAGAGCACCAGGGGGCCCGGCCAAGCTGCCTTACGTTAGGCTGGCCACGTCTCCTCGCTGGGCCTCCTGACCCACTGCAGGATAGGGCCTCGCACAGAACAGAAAGAGACCCTCATGGTCCACATGCCCAGCAGTGGACATGTATCCAGAATATACAAAAGTGCAAAGAGCTCCTAAAAGAAAAAGACAGACAGCACAACAGAAAAGTGAGACAGGGAAAAACTAGAAGGGAAACTTCACAGAAGACACACGATGACAACAGACAGGAGAATTTATGTAACTTAATTAGTCATCAGGAAAACACAAATAAAACCCCGGTGAGATAGCACGATGCACACCCCCCCACATGAGCAAAGATGGAGAGTGCCCACCGTTGGCGAGGATACCGATGCACCTGCTGCCCGAGGCGGTACAAGGTCTGCAAACACCTGCCAAAGCTGAGCCTCTGCACACCTTTCCCTCTGACAACTCTACTTGGAGTTGCTGTGGATATGAGAATGTGAATGAAGTGAATGGCATGAAAGACTCGGAAGCTCCGAGAATACTCCGCAGGAGTGGAGGCCGTGGCAGGCCTAAACGCACACGGCGAAGCCCGGCAGAGCCGTGGGAGCGGACGCATGCTCAGGACAAGTGGCAAGGCAGAGCAAACGCCCAAATCCAACACGGGGATGCGACACTGCCCCCCCGGGAATAAGCCTGCCAAAACGGACGCCGTGGGGGAGTCCCAGCAGGTGCCCTCGTGTGGCTTAGGAAGGGGCTGCCGATGGGACGACACGCAGGCCCAGGGGCGCTCCACAAGCAGAGGAGAAGCAACACGGCCCCCGGGGACACAGAGGAGAGCGGGCAGGGAAGAAGAGAAACGGCCCCACTCACTTGGCAGATGGCCTTTCCCGTCGAGAAGTCCCCAGCACACAGCATCTCCTCTTGCACAGAGTAGGTCTTGCTGTTGCTAAGTCTTTGTCTGTATAAGACGTTACAGAACTCGTTCTCAATGAGGCTCACCTTACCCTCCTGCAGATGGAAGGGCGAATGCAGATGCTCTGTGTGGACGAGAAGGGAACCAGGGACGTGCGCTGTGGGGAAGCCCAGCCACGCCACACCCCCGCTGCCCCTGAAACATGGGGCCTGCTCAGCACAGATGAGCCTCGAACATGGCGGCAGCCTTCCATCCGCCCCTCACAGGCTCCTCTCCTATTTCCCGGACTTTCCATAGATTCTCCCATTCCCTGTACCTCACTCTTATCTGTCCCTCAAAGACAGAAGGCAAACCCCAGCAACACACGCCATTCGTGGGCCCTTAGCAACCACTGAGCAACGCATGCCATCATGTCCACTTGTCTGTCATTGACCTTCCTCCCTTCCCTCCATCCTCCTACCTCTCGCCCCACCATGCTCCCTCCTTCCACCCACCCGTCCACGCACCCACCCGTCCACGCACCCACCCGTCCACATACAGCTCCATCCCTCCAGCATCTGTACACTGGCCACCAGCCACTCATCTCCCAGCCACGGCTCCCCATCCAGCCACGAGCACTCACCCCTCCATCCACCTGTCCTCAGGCTGGGCATCTTGTGGATACCCATGACACACGGAGCACTGCTGTTGGGGATACAGCGTGAGTGAGGTGAGTGGACGGGACTGTTATAGGCCTAATAAATGGTGTGAAAGAAACAGAACAGGAGGAGGTGCCCCTTTCAGGTCCTGTGAGCAAGCAGGAGGGGCCGAGTTGTAGTTGTAAAGACAGAGTGAGTCCCGCAAGCAAACACCGGTGGGCAGAGAGGCCAGCCGAGGCCATGGGGTCAGGATGGTCTGGAGCACTCAAGCAGGAAGGAGGCTGGTGGCTGGGACGGGGCGTGGGGTGGGGCATGGGGGGGCATGCAGAGAGAGTGCGGGCCAACGACACGCAGGCCTGAGCGCCAAAGCGGGGAGTTTGGACTTATTCTAAGCACAGATGGGAAGGCATGTGTGCATGTGTGCGCACGCGCGTGTGCATGTGTGTGCATGTGTGTGTGCGTGTGTGCACGCACGCACACAAGGGAGGGGGAGAGAGAGAGAATGCTGGAGGCTGGACAGTCCTTGGACTTAAGGAACTCTGAAGCTTTAGAATCACACACTTTTCAGAACTAGAACTAAAATGGTCCAGTCCTCTAGAAATGAGGCCCAGAGGCCCAAAGTCCCGTGGCTGCTTGCCTGGGGCCCCTCAGACTGAGCCATGCCCCCCTTCTCCCCTGCAGCCCTCACCCACCCGCCTCTCCCGCACCCCTCACTGTCCTCGCTGAGCATCCCCCAGCCGGTGATCCAGCAGGACAAGCTGCTCGACAGCTGCATGCCAGGGCTCGGGAGGCAGGCAGGGGCGATGTAGGAAGTGAGGTTCACAGGCAGGTGCAGCTGCAGCATGACTATGTCGCTCCCGAAGGGGTGATGCTTCTCAAAGTCTGGGTGCACGATAATCCGGCTCAGGGACATCTCCTGTGCATGCTGGGTGTGCTGGTACAGCCGCGTGCTTCCCAACAGAACCTGGTAGTCCGCTGGTGCGTGGGATTTGCTGGTGGAGAAGAGCTCGTGGTCGCTCTCACCTCTGAGCATGGGCCAGAGCTCTCTCCCTGCCCCTCGTCTAACCACCCCTCCCTCCAGAGCCTGTGCCTGCAGGGGGCCAGGTGGCTTCTGCCTCCTCTTCCCAACCATCCTGAGGCTGATTGATCTTCCATCCCAGCCTCAGGCTCGTGTCTCCTCCAGTCCACCCCACACTGGAGGAGCAGGGACTCCTCGTGCTCAAGGCTTCCTGGTGGGGCCTCACACTGAGCTCTTTCATTTTACACAGAGGAGCCCCGGCTCCAGCCTCGCCCTAGCCTGACCCTTCTCAAAGCTCCCCACGGCCCAGCTGCGGCCCCACAACTTTCCTGCCCCTTCTTCCTATAAACACCTTCCTGCCCCACAGCCGCTGGTCCACTTGGTCATAAGCGTTCACAAAAGATTTGTTTAAATGAGCAAATGAGTGCATTTGCCTTGTCCTCTGAACACGAGGCATGAAACGGCCCACCCTGCAACTATGTGGCCTGCCCCCTGGAAGCCCACGCCCCCCCCCCAACCCCCCCCCCCGCCCCCGGCCCAAAGCCTTCTCCCCAGCACCATGCCAGCTGGGCCACTGCACCTCTCCTGACCTCCCTCCCTGTCCACAGGGCCCTCCCCTCTCTCCCACGTTGGCTTTCTCTCCTGCCAACATGGAGACACCCCCTTGCCACAGAGGGGCTCGGGTGGCGCAGGGTCGGTTCTGATGGGGCTCTGGGCCCTTAAAGCCAGTCAGTGCCTGAGCTCTAGCTCCCTGACCTGGGCTGTGATGCCCCCACTTCCCTGAGACCTCTCCTCATCTCTTCAGAAGCCAGGCACTGAGCCAGGCCCAGGAGGCCAGAGGAGCCAGCCTCCTGAGCAGCCATGTCAAGCTCAGGGAGCCCACCGCCCACCCAGGCAGCCTGGCAGGCGGGTGCCAGCAACCACGACTTCTCCCGGGCACACAGTTCTGCAGAAGTGGTAAGAAAAACCAGCTAGCTGCTGGCCGTGTGGGCAGTCCCAGGTCCCTGACTGCAGTCTGACGCCCAGGAGTCTGCAGATACTGAGGAGAAGCCTGGCCGAGGAGGCCAAGAGCCTGCCCACACTGCATGGCAGCAAGACAGACCCTGCCCATCTCCTAGGGCACGTTCGTGCTGGGGGAGGCACAGGGACTGAGGACGGAGACGCGGGGAGGGGGGAGCACATTCAGGTGGAGGGGACATGGGTCAAAGGCAGGAATGTGGCATGTTTGGAGGCCACACACCGCGCCAGAGCAAAGCCCAGAGGAACTGGCCTTGGACACCCGTCACCCCTTCACTCCTCTCCCTCCACCCCCCACCCTACCGGCCCCTCTGCTGGCACCCAGGAAGGAGGACTCACTTGAGAAAGCAGTGGGCAGTGGAAACCAGCCAGAGGGGGTCAATGAGGACAGCTCCGCAGACGTGCGTGCGCTGGTACCGCAGGCTGGCCTGCCATGGCCACTGGCCCGCCAACACATCCTGGCCGCCGTAGATCCTCCCCATCGCCTTGGGCTTCCCACACACTGCAGAGACACCCCCCACCCTGTCCATGACAGAGACACCGGTGACCCCGAATGATGCAGTCACAAAGGCCCTCCTCCACGTCACAGGGGCAAAAACCGAGGCCAAGGGTCAAGGGGACTGCCCAAAATGCCAGGGTTGCCTGACCCTGCCTCATGACTGCTGCTGAGGGCTGCAGAGCAGAGCACAGGCCAGCAAGCCCTGGGGGGGACGAGGGCCCGGGGGGACGAGGGCCCGGGGGTCTGGCGGGGCGGGGCAAGGGGGATGAGGGGGCCACAGCAGCGTCTGCAGGGAGGCAGACGTCTCTGAACACCCCTGCTGGGGACTGGGCACGTCCCAGACATTCCTTTCAACAAGCACACTCCACCTCCTCGCCTACTCTGCAGACCAAAGAGCTGCAGGTCTCACAGGCTACCAGACTTGCTCCAGATCGAGTCCAGGGGGCTCCTGTGGCCCCTCCACCCCACCACAGCGTCTCAGGGAGAGAGGTTCCCAGGCAGGAGTCTGGCGCTGTGGAACTCCGGGAAAGCCACTCCCCTGACTCAGGACGCGCCGTTTCTCCAAGAAGAGGAAGTGGGCTAATGAAGACAGCCCTGGTTCTGGGATTCACACCCGGGGGCCCGGGAGGTCAGGGATGTGCCCAGGACCCCCGGGAGGGGCCTCCTGGGCCCCTCAGTCAGCAGCAGTCCTCCCCCACCCAGCCCCCATCCCAGGGCCAGGCCTGGCCACCTGCCCAGTTCCAGGGGGTCGTCAGTGGGGCCTGTTACCCACCTGTGTTGGGGTTTGGGGGTGTCCCAGGGCCGCCTGGTAAGAGGGGGAGGAGAGAAGAGAGGGTTGCGGCCCCGCCCCAGCCCCTCCCGAAACCCCTCCGCCCACACGCCTCAGCCCAACGCGCCTGCTGCCGGCGCCAACCGCTCTGCTCCGCGCTCAGGCCAACCGGGCTCCTCGGCTTCAGCCTCATCTGTAGCGGGGTCCGGGGCACGGGAGGCCTCCGACCAGAACCCTCGCATGCCTGCCGGCAGCAGCACAAGCCAGAGCAGGGCCGCCCGCCAGCCTCGGCTGTGGGCGGTTGGCGCCCTTGTACCCATAGCCATGGCTGCTGACCCCAGCCTGACCCGACCCGACCTGACCCTCTGCCCTGACCCCGTCTGGATCCCAGGCCCTACCCCTATCCCCACCCTGACCCTCTCCCACACCCAGCACCATGTCGTCCTAACCCTGGGCCCTGAGCCTGCACGAACACCAGCCCAGCCCTGCCCAGGCTTGACCCTAGGCCTGGACTCTTCTCCACACCTGGTCCTGACCCATGGGGGGCCCAGCTGGTCCCAGCACGACCCAAACTCAGTGCAGTCAAGTGCTCCTATGAATTCAAACAAAACACAGTAGACTCCACATAGACAAATGGGAACTATGTGAGAAGGTAATTCATGGGAGTGGGGATGTAAAGGGTCCACAGGCAGGAAAATATGCTCAGTCTAACTGGTAATCTAGAAAATGGGAGGGAAACATTACAGTGTGTCATTTTGAACCATCAATGCCATCACAATCAAAATTCCAATGACATTTTTCAAAGTGCTAGAACAAACAATCCTAAAATTTGTATGGAATCAGAAAAGACCCTGAATCGCCAAGGAAATGTTGAAAAAGAAAAACAAAGTTGGGGGCATCACGTTGCCCAATTTCAAGCTATATTACAAAGCAGTGATCACCAAGACAGCATGGTACTGGCACAAAAACAGACATATAGACCAATGGAACAGAATAGAGAGCCCAGATATGGACCCTCAGCTCCATGGTCAAATAATCTTTGACAAAGCAGGAAAAAACATGCAATGGAAAAAAGACAGTCTCTTCAATAAATGGTTGCTGGGAAAATTGGACAGCCACATGCAGAAGAATGAAACCTGACCATTCTCTAACACCATACACAAAGATAAACTCAAAGTGGATGAAAGACCTCAATGTGAGTCAGGAATCCATCAAAATCCTAGAGGAGAACATAGGCAGTAACCTCTTTGACGTCACCCACAGCAACTTCTGTCAAGATACATCTCCAAAGGCAAGTGAAACAAAAGCAAAAATGAACTTCTGGGACTTCATCAAGATAAAAAGTTTCTGCACAGCAAAGGAAACCGTCAACAAAACAAAGAGGCAACCCACAGAATGGGAGAAGATATTTGCAAATGACATTACAGATAAAGGGCTGGTATCCAAGATCTATAAAGAACTTCTCAAACTCAACACCCAAAAAGCAAATAAGTCAAAAAATGGGCAGAAGACACGAACAGACACTTCTCTGAAGAAGACATTCAAATGGATGGCAAACAGACACATGAAAAAATGTTCATCATCATTAGCCATCCGGGAAATTCAAATCAAAACCACACTGAGATACCACCTTACACCAGTTAGAATGGCAAAATAGACAGGGCAAGAAACAACAAATGTTGGAGAGGTTGTGGAGAAAGGGGAACCCTCTTAGACTGTTGGTGGGAATGCAAGTTGGTATGGCCACTTTGGAAAACAAGGTGGAGGTGCCTCAAAAAATTAAATATAGAGCTACCCTATGACCCAGAAATTGCACTACTAGGTATTTACCCCAAAGACACAGATGTAGTGGAAAGAAGGGCCATATGCACCCCAATGTTCATAGCAGCAATGTCCACAATAGCCAAACTGTGGAAAGAACCGAGATGCCCTTCAACAGATGAATGGATAAAGAAGATGTGGTCCATATATACAATGGAATATTACTCAGCCATCAGAAAGGATGAATACCCAACTTTTGCATCAACATGGATGGGACTGGAGGAGATTGTGCTAAGTGAAATAAGTCAAGCAGAGAAACTCAATTATCATATGGTTTCACTTATTTGTGGAACATAAGGAATACCATGGAGGACATTAGGAGAAGGAAGGAAAAAATGAAGGGGGGGAAATCGGACGGAGAGATGAACCATGAGAGACTGTGGACTTTGAGAAACAGGGTTTTAGAGGGGAGGGGGGTGGGGGATGGGTTAGCCCAGTGATGGGTATTAAGGAGGGCACATACTGCATGGAGCACTGGGTGTTACACGAAAACATTGAATCGTGGATCAGCACATCAAAAACTAATGATGTATTGTATGGTGACTAACATAACATAATAGAATTGAATTTAAAAAATCAAATTGCAAACAATTTCTGAGATGGATAAAGACCCCTAAACCTTTGTGAATCAGTGATTTCTCTGTAGCTAAAGGGGAACATCCAAATGTCAGACATGCTCCCTATTGTGTACTCTGATGTAATATCCTGCATTTGTTGGTATTTGGAGTGAGATCCTATCATTTCACACTTACTTCCTTGGGTGTACAGGGAAATTATTTTATTCACCACCAAGCCTAGGGTCAAGAGAGTAAGGGAATTAGACCAGCACACAGTATACACTGAAATATCAATTTTCTGTTGTTGTTTGGAGAGAGAGAGTGTGTGAGCGGGGGGGGGGTGTGAGCGGTTGGGGGGTGGGCAGAGGGAGAGAGAGAATCTTAAACAGGCTGCATGTCCAGAGAGGAGCCGGATGTGGGGCTCAATCTCACCACCCTGGGATCATGACTGGAGCCGAAACCAAGAGTCGGCCGCTTAACTGACTGAACCACCCAGGTGCCCCTGAAATATCAGTTTAATAGCTACTATTGTTATTTAATGAAAACAGAAGCTGAGGGGCACCCAGCTTTACTTACTAGTTAAGAACTTATACTTCAATAAATTAAAAAAATCCACACTTAGGTTTTGGTGAGACTACACTAGTGTTGGGAAGCATTTATATTTCATTGTGGAGGCTGAAAGAGTAATTCATGAACTTTGTCAAAGGGAATCTAGGGTCGATGGTGAAGGTGAGGTGGACCCTGAGGACCATATTACATGAATTGAGGTTGACGTTTCTGTGGAGTATTCAGCTGGATTTGTCCAACAGGCATTTGGAAGTACCAATTTAGAATTTGGGGAAGTGTTCTGGGGTTGGAGACAGAGAGTACTTTAAGGTTCAAGGCAACATTTGAGGCCTTGGGAGTGGATAAAATCATTGAAAGAAACATGTAGAACAAAATTAGAGACCAAAACACAGAAAGGAGACAAATAAAAAGGAGCCAGTAAGAGACTGAGGATTGCATGGGGTGAATGGAAACCATAGAAACACTAAGTCATGCAGCTACAAGATTTCTTGTCTACCTTTTAAACAGCTTTTTGGAGATATAATCTATATACCATAAAATTCACTCATTAGAAGGGACAATTGAATGATTTTCAGTCAACTTCGAGAACGGTGTAACAGTCATCAGATCTGCAGCTGATTTCTGCTCCCACCGTTGGTTCTAGAGAGCCAGCGATCTGCTTTATGTCTCTCTGCAGTTGTGTTTTCTGCACATTTCACATAGATGGAATTACATACTATGGAGTCTTTCAAGTCTGGCTTCTTTCACTTAGTGTGACAGCACTCCCACAGCCTCAGCAGGGAGCTGGTCTCAGGCTTACACACCCCTTCTTGCTGCCCTATGTCCCCGTCCGCAGCAAACTAACCTGCTCTCCTTGGATTTGCATATCACTGGCCTTGAGAGTGAAGGACCAGTCTCTCCCAAGAGATAAGGCCAGCCCACATTCAAAAACACCTGCCATGGATGCCAGCAAGTCTGTCTGGGTCCCATGGACATAGGGCCGACCGCCTGGGCACCGTGTCTCCAGCTCGCCGCCCCCTCCCCTTTCCCGGCACCTCCCCCTCTAAGACCCTCCCGCTTGGCCTGGATGGGGACGGTGGCCTTCCAGACATTAGTCCACCCTCTTCCCCGGTTGCTGGCTTTCTGAATAAAGCGACCTCTCTTTTCCCACTATCACTTGTCTCTCAAGTGTTGATTTTTGAGGCGAGCTGCCGAACCTGAGTTCAGAACTGGTTCTGTTTGGCAACATTAGCACGTTGTTTTGGAAGTTTGTGCATGCTGGGGCACATACAGGTATTCTGTTCTGGTACAGTTGTACCACGTTTTGATGATCCGTTTACCAGCTGATGGACATTTGGATTTTTTTTTTTAAAGATTTTATTTATTTATCTGCCAGAGAGAGAGAGGGAGAGTACAAGCAGGGGAGGTGGCAGGCAGAGGGAGAAGCAGGCTCCTCGCTAGGCAAGGAGCCTGATGTGGGACTCAATCCCAGGACCCTGAGATCATGACCTGAGCCAAAGGCAGATACCCAACCATCTGAGCCACCCAGGTGCCCC
Organism: Callorhinus ursinus; assembly: GCF_003265705.2. Classification (NCBI taxonomy): domain Eukaryota; kingdom Metazoa; phylum Chordata; class Mammalia; order Carnivora; family Otariidae; genus Callorhinus; species Callorhinus ursinus. Next base: position 19,916,826 of record NW_027397090.1, read on the forward strand.
TGTTTGCAATTTTTTTAAGAGAGAGAGAGTGCACATCTGAGGGTTCATGCAAGCACAGGGAGAGAGAGAGAATCTCAAGCAGACTCCCTACCCAACACAGAGCCCCACACACAGCTTGATCTCATGACCCTGAGATCATGACCTGAGCCAAGCAAAATCAAGAGTCCAATGCTTAATCGACTGGGCCACCTAGGCATCCCTGTTTGCAGTTTTTCGATATTACAAACAATGCTGCTATGAATATTCATGGCTTGGTCTTCATGTGGTCATCTGTTTTCATTTTTCTTGGGTAGATTCCTGGGAAAGGACTGAAAGTGCTGGGTTGTACGTAAGTTTATCTTCAATGTTCTATAAGCTGACAAATTGCTTTCCAAAGAGTCTTCACCATTTCAATCCCTGCTCTCGTGTAGGAAGCTTCCAGTTTATTCTATGGGCTTTGCCCACACTTGTCTTTTTATTATAGTCCTCCTCAGGGTGTGAGGCTCTGTCTTCCTGTAGTTTTAATCAGCTTCCTCCTAACGACCAACGAGGTCAAACGTGTTTGCATGGGCTTCATTGCTGCTTGCGTGTTTTCTTTAGTGAAAATGTCCATCAGATCTTTTGCCTATTTCAGAAAGTGTTTTGTTTGTCTTTTTATCGAGTTGTCTATGATCTTTACCAGGTATGTGATGTGTGAATATTTTCTCCAAGTCTCTGGCTTGTCTTTTCATATTTTCCACAGTGGCTTTTGGAGAGCAAAAATTTTTAATTTTGATGACGTCTAGTAAGTTTGGTTTTTCTATGGATCGTGCTTTTGGTGTCATATCTAAGAGATCATGAAGGCTTTCTACTGTTTTCATTGAGAAATTACATTTGGGTTGATCTTTAGTTCACTGTTGTCTAGAGTGATGTAAGTTTTTTCTGTTGGTTGGGTTTTTTGGATTTTCTTGTGACTCATCCATTTGTCCAGGCACTATTTCTCAGTTAAAAAAAAGAAAAGGTTAGTCTTTCCCTCACTGAATTGTTTTGGGGCCTTTGTTGAAAATCAGTTTAGAATAAAAGATAAGATTTTATTTCTGTACTCTCACTTCTGTGCCATTGTCCTAGATGTGCACTCTTATGCCAGATTTCCACTGTCTAGACTAATATGCGTTGTAGCAAATTTTGAACCAGATAGTGCAAGTTTTCCAGATTTGTTGTTTTTCCAAACTATTTAGGCTATTTTAGGCCTTTAACATTCCCATATATATTATAGGATCAGCTGGTCAATTTATACCTCTAAAAAATCTGCTAGGATTTCCACAGGGACTGGATTAAATTTATAGGTGAATTTGAGAATTTCCTTCTTGATAATAGGAAATCTCCTGATCCTTGAACAAGAAATGTTTCTCTATTTACTTAGATCTTTAACTTCTCTCAGCAATATTCTATAGTTTTCACTTGTATGTCGTCTTTATTAAATTTATAACTAAGTATTTTCCATACTATTGTGAATGAAATTATTTTGTTAATTTCTTTTCATATTTCCATACCTAGTGTACAGAAATACCATTGCCTTTTGTAAGAAATATTGCTTCTCAGGATCTTCAACCTTTATTAATTCTAATCTCTTTTGTATTGTTTTGGTGGGTTCGTTGGAATTTTCTACATAGAGGATCATGTCCTCTGCAAATAAAAGTTCTACATATTCCATTCAAAGTTGGGTTACTCCAATTTCTTATTTTTTAGAGACCATATTTATAAGGACCTTGCTTTTTAAATATGGTCCATCAGTCTCTATGTTTAAATTGGAGTGTTTGACTTTTCACACTTAGGTGATTACTGATGTGGCTGGAAGTATATTTTCCAGTTAGCTACTTGTTTTCTGTGTGTCTCTTATATTTTCCCCACTTTTACTTGTCTACTTCTTTCATCTCCACATTTTTTATTGTGCCATCTAATTCCTCTGTTAATCCTCTAACTATATTTTTAGTGACTTTCATAGTGACTGCTATAGTTGTTGGGGTTCTCCAGAAAAACAGAGCTAATAGGAATTAGGAGAGAGAGAAAGACAGACAGACAAAGACAGAGAGAGACAGATTGATCAGTTATGAGAGATTGGCTCACATAATCATGGAGGATGAGAAGTCCCATGATCTGCCACCTGCACACTGGACCCAGGAAAGCAAGTGATGTTATCCCAGTCTGAGTTCAGGGTAGGAGAGGGTTTCGTGTTGCTGGCACGAAGACGGTGGGGCTACGTGGCAAGGGATGTGGTGGTCTCATGTAGCTGAGATTGGCCCTTGAGGATGCCAGGAGGAAACGAGGACCTCAGAGAGTCAGCTGCATGGAACTGAATTGTGCTGTGACCAAGGACAAGCTTGGGCATGGATTTTCTACCCAGAGCCTCCCAATGAGAATGCAGACCTGTGGACAGCTCCTCTTCAGCCTCAGCAGACTTTGGGTGGCGAATCTCCTGTGATTTCTCCCAATTCTCTGCTGCTCCACACATGCCTCGATTCCTCCCACATCCCCTGTGTGCCCATACATGTCACAACACCTCCAGATACTGCCCGGGGCTCCTCGAAGCCCCCCATCCACCCCGACACTGCTGGGGTTCCTCTGAGCCCACATCCACCCCAACACTGCTGGGGTTCCTCCCAGCAACCCCCATCCACCCCGATGCTGCTGGGGCTCCTCCCAGCCCCCCATCTACCCCAACACTGCCGGGGCTCCTCCCAGCCCCTCATTCACCCGAACATTGCTGGGGCTTCTCAGAGCACTCCCATCCACCCTGACAGTGCCAGGGCTCCTCCCAACACCCCCGCATCCACCCCAATGCTGCTGTGGGCTCCATGGGTCCTGCAACTCCTCCAAAGACCCTGTTCCTTGACACAACTTTTTGCTTTCAGGTTGCTATGAACCCCAAATCCCTGGAGATCCTCCCATGCCCTCCGTGCCCCCAGAAACTACTGTGACTCTTTACAAGCTGCTGGTGCCCCCCATACCCTGTGATCACTTCCAAGTTCTCTCTGTGCTCCTAGATACCCCTGTGACCCCCTTTCAGTCTCCTGTGACCCAGGTTATAACTGCAGTGGTCCATGTCTTCTGCAACCAGAGACACTCCTGCAACCACCTTCAGGTTGACTGCACCCCAGACTCCCTAGACTCCACCAAGTCCCCTGCACCTCCCCAGACTGCAGGGGACCCCACCCGAGTCTCTTGCACCCTGAGACTGCAGGGGACCCCACCCAAGTGCCCTGTACCCCCCAACTCCAGGGCCCCCCCCCGGGTCCCCTGTACACTTAGTCAGTAAGAAGGAACAGCCTCCTCCTCAGGTACTGCTGGGATCCTTGTGCCTCACTTAGCTAGGCTTGTTCTGGGCCTGGGGTCAGCTTGGGGTGGAAGCGTGGGGTCTTGTCAGGAGTTTCCTGAACGAGTCTTGCCTGTCCTGCACATGGCTTCCTAAATTCCCCTGTATACACACTGCTTTTGAAAGTCCTAATTTCCCAAAGTCTCACCGTCAGCCTATCTCCTGGGCTTGAAATGGTCTGTTGCATGTCTGTACAGTCTCCTGAGTCAGGTGTCTGCTGGTTCAGAGTGACCTTGTAGTTTACGGGCAGCGCCCACTCGTTTTCCCACCTGTGTCTGAGCGATGCAAACAGACACGAACATCTGGCATCAGGCCTTCAGGAACCCCCAGACAGATGAGAATGATGGCACACAATTATTTGTAAATGAGGTCTGGTCTGCTCCCTCACGTTGGAGAAGGGGAACCAGAAACCAGGCTGCTGCTGGCCGGAGACGGAGACCATAGCCATGCGGGGGCTGGGGGCAGGTAACAGTGCCACAAAACTTGCTTCTTTCTTTCATTGGGCGTGTGCCCGTCACTGGAAACCTATGGCTATTTTCCAGAGCTCCTATAAAGTTGGTTGAAAAGTTTCTGGGGCTTTTTTTGTTTTGTTTCTTGTGACATTTCTGTGGGGAAACAAGATCTTGGACTTTCCTAATCCACAATTTCATAGCTCAACATTCCTTGCCCTTTGATATAAGTTTTAGAATACGTTTGTTGATTTTGACCAAAGAAAAGTCCTACTGGGAGCTGATAGGAATTGCATTTTAAGCCTGTAAATCAATTTGGGAGGAATTAACATTTCCTACATCGACTCTTCCCATCCATGCAAACAATACCTCTCTGCACTCACTTAGTCTTGCTTGCTTTCATTAGTTCTATGAGTTTCATTGTCCGGGTCCTCTATATTTCTTAAAATATTATACCAAACATCTCATTTTGGAGGGAACTATGATATAGGTTTTAAATTTTGGTTTCTAATTGTTTGTTGCTAGTCTATGATAATATGATCAGCTGCATATTATACTGATCTTTTATTCTAAGACTTTGCTAAAGTAATGTATTATAACTTGTTGTGAGTTTTCTCATAGGGTCCTTGGAATTTTCTATGTAGACAGTTATGTCATCTGCAAATAATAACAGGAATATTTATTTTTTTCCAAACCATATGCCTGTATTTCCACTTCTTGCTATACTACACTAACTAGAACCTATAATAGTAAGTGGAAAGGGGATGAGAGAAGATATTCTTGCCTTGTTTTTGAACTCAGGGGAAAAGATTTACCCTCATTTTTATCTATATATAATTTAAAGTTTAAGTTTTGAACACATTAGAGTACAATGCAATTATGTTTGTTCAGTTCCTTTATGAGGGTTCTTCAAATATCATTGGAGCAAACTCTTTTACTATCAATTTTATCTAGATATTCTCAATATTTGCCTGCAGGGTAACCAATGGGGAATGCCTGGAAAACATGAACCCCAGGCTACTGAACACGTATTTATCAGAAGTACCCAGACAGGAGAGTATAATGTCCATTGCTTTCTGGGACAGCAAAGGGATCCAGCAAAGCCAGTGTCCAGGTAACAATGGGGAGGGAAGAATGGGGTATGATCTGAATCCCGCTGTTGGTTCTGATGACACCACCAGCTCCCACTGCCACTGGTTTGTCTGTTCGTATATGCTTTGGAGGCTTTACCTCAGCACAATAACTAGGAGAAAAATCTACATTGGATTGCAAGATACAGGAGCAATTTACCATGAACAATTGTTCTATTTATATATTTTTAGGAGCCTTGTAAGCTACAAAAACCTTAGGGATTCCTCAGTAGTTTGTGTTCGTGGGCGGAAGACATCTCTCAATGTCCATACACCTTGTACACTTTCACACAACACACGTCCCTGAAACAGGATCTTCAGAATGAACCACGACAAAGAACATTCCAAAGGACAAATGATGGAATGAGGGCGGACTCTGACCTTCAGAGACTGTGGGGAGGAAGGAGAAGGAACCCTCAGACAGCACAGCCTAACCCCAAGATATTTTCCTAAAATGAGCGCCAAGGGCCCAGGTTTGCACACAGGCATCCCAGACGGAGCGGGCCCTCAGAACTCAGGGAGGCATGTCCAGGGCCCTCCCAGGAGACGTGCCAGGTGGTGGGCTCTCCTGCCACAGCCTGTCTGGAGGAGGGTCCCGTCAACAAGTAGGTCGTGGGGCCAAGTGGGGACTTTCCAAGCCCAGACTCTCCAGAGCAGATACTTGAGCAGGAATGACTCCAGCTCGGCTCACGTTCTGTCCGAATACCCAGCCCCAGACACCATCTCTCTCTGCCGGAGCTTCCTGTGACACCTGTGTCCAGGGACGGCGGATGATCGATGGAGGCGTGGCCGCAGGCAGGACTCCCCCGTTATCAGCCGCTGGGCGAGCACAGTGTGGGGGGGGGGGGGGGGCGCCTGGCGGAGATTCCCCAAGCCGGCTGCTCCCCTCTTCCCACCGTGTGCACAGCAGCCTGGGGGGCACACGCATCTCTGAACGAACAAACGTGCAGCCACGGAAGGGTGGTCACGGGGGCCTGACCTTCCCGGGTGCCCTCAGAAGGCAAGTGTTGTCGTCAGTGGTGACAGGAGTGCTCCTCTATCCGAGGGACTCCCCAGGACTCCATGACCCCAGTGCTGGAGCTCGTCCTAGAGGAGCGGGAGGAGGATCTGCGGCCAAACCCGCGGGGCCGACTGACAGGGCCACCCCGTGACTGCCCTCAGTCCCCAGGCCTCCCAGAGCCCACGGGAGCTTTCTCGGGAAAGCGTGAGGCCTGGCTCCCCGCAGGCTCTCTGTGGAGACCCAGCGAGCTGACCGGGAGCTGCCCCTGCTGGACGGCAGAGCACAGCTGGCCCCGCTCTGTGTGAGCGTCGCGATTTCCCCGCGGGCCGCGGGGTGACCTCCTCATCCCCGCAGATTTCTCCCACTTACCGGGAGCTCCCTCCCGACTCTGCCCTACACGCGGTCCCCGCGAGCTTTTACCTCTCCTAACTCGTTCTGTGATGAGGAAGGTGGGCTGCCATGAAAATCTGAAACGTTTCTCCGTTTTTTTCCTTGCCACTGGACTGACCTCGGATTTTCCGAGGAACGCAGGCGAATCTTCGCCCACGCCGTGCGCATCCAGCGCCTGCCGAGCGCACACCATGGACAGGGACACGGTGGGGTGACGCGCACGGGCTGGCAACCTCTGTCTGCGTCCGGCTGGGCCCCTGAGCCCCTTCGTCTTGGGGAGGCCAGGCTGGACAGGGAGGGGCAGCCGCTGGGGAGTGCGGCCAAGATGAAACCTCTGCTGCAGGAAGGGGCAGGAGGGAGGGGAGCACTCCAGAGCCGCCTGCCTGGGAGGGAGGGAGGGAAGGCAGCGGAAGAGCACCTGTGGGGTGGCTGTGGAGCGGGACGAGGACCTGGCATGAGTTCCTTTCTTGCCTGAGCTCTTTGCTGGGGGGGGGGGGGGGGGGGGGGGGGGCAAGCAGAGGGCCAGGCGTCCCTTGGACCCGGATGGCCTTGGCCCCGTGCTGCTGCAGGGACGCACATCTGTGAGTGGCGAGCGCTGTAGGGGCCTCGCCCAAACCTGGAAAAGGCATCAGAACCTAGAACCTGGGGAGGAGGCGTTGGCTGGGAGGGAGGAGGGTGAAGGTGCCGTGCTTGCTCCTGGGATCAGAGCATCTGGGCGGGGCGGGGCTAGGGGCTGGAGGGCACCAGCTCAGCCACGAGGGGAGGTGAGCAGACTGCGGGGGCAGGCAGCTGTGGGAGCAGCAGGGTCCCTTCCCTGTGCAGCTCCTGTCCCTCAGTGTCGGCTCATCTCACTGTCACGAGCCGGGCAGATGGCCTATCTGACGTGGCGGCTGTGCCAGCGCCCCGGGAGGGCTCCCCTCAGCCTGGAGCCCAGCTCCCAGCCGGCCCTGGGGCTGCAGATGCCTGGGCCCCCGGCCCCCGGGATGGGCTGCGCTCCTGCGTGGTGTTTGGGGTCTGTTTGTAGGAACCGTTTCACGTGAGAATGAGAGTCTGTGTCCACATCTGTTCACACAGGGGTCCCTCGAGGGAGGGAAGGGAGGCGGTAAGTGTGGGGCGTCTTCGCAGACCCAGGGACCCTGGCCAGCCCCCTCGCTCTGCGTCCACAGCAAGGTGGGCCCCTCGCATGGTTGGAGAAGTCGGTCTGGCCCAGAAATCCCGCCCCGGGACTTGGTGTCTGCCCCACAACTGGCGTTCTCGTGTGCACACTGCGGCCAGTGCCCCCGAGTCTCCCCTCATCCATTCCCCGCGACCGTCCTCACTGGGATTAGGAGGACCCCCCCACCGTCCCTCCTATTTCAATGATCCCACTGGGACTGGAAGACGCTCCTCCCACCACGAGGCCAGAGGCCCAGAGCCTGTCTGCTCCGGCCCCCACACAGGGAGCCCTGGAGGGGCTGAGGGTCGCCAGCCCGGCCAGCCCCGTGGCTGGACGCTTCGGGGAGGCAGCGGGGAGTCCCCGAAGACGGGGCTGTCTGCAGACTCCATTCTCAGAAACGGTCGTGGTGCGGAGGGCTCCCCATCCCTGGACGTTCAGGGGTCCCGATGGTGACGGGAGCCCCAGGAGGCCGGCCCCTCTCCATGCAGAGGCACAGACACCAGCAGGAAGACAGTGGCCCCGCACATTTCCCAGCAAAACCATCTTTATTCCAATTTACACACAGTGCCCCAGTGGGCGGCTGCCACCCTGCCCCAACGGTCATCCCCCCCCCTCCCCGAGCCCCACAGGCAGGATCAGCACCGGGATGAGGAGGAGCCCTGGGGTGCACTGGCCCTGGAGGGCGGCCCCACTGCTCCCTACTGGCTACAGTGCCGCTTCTTCCTCCTGCCCGTGACGAAGGAGTCACACCTTCTCTTTGCAGGCTGTGAGGGGTGAACCAGCCCCATGGCCGAGGCCGGCCTCGCGGAGCCCCTGAGGTTGGCCCCAGTGAGGGGCGTCTTCCCAGCAGGGGCTGGGCCCCCACACAGAGCCCGCTTCCTGGACTTGGTAGCTGGGGGGGTGGCCGGGCTGAGGCCTATCCTCTGAGGAGAAGGGGCCCGGGGAGCCCCCCACAGCCCCCGACCTCCAGGGCTGGGGAGGCCCGAGGCAGGAGCGGGACTCAGGGAGAGCCCCCAGGGCAGCAGGCTGTGCTGAGAGGCCAGGAGGAAGGCCAGGCTGGGGAGCTCCTCCTCGTCCTCACTGGACCCGTCCACTGGCCCTCGAGTGTCCCGAGCAGGAGGGGCCTCTCTGAGAACGGGTGCGTCCCTGGGGCCCGGTCGAGCGGAGGGGCACCTTTGACCCTGGGGAGGGGAGGGGGGCCATCCGGCCGGGGCTGCGGGGGACTCCTGCCTTCCGGGAGAGAGCGCAAAGGCTCTGGGCCCGGACAGGTGTGTGTGTGCTCGGCCGTGCCTCGGAAGGTCCTGGCCGTCAGTCTCTGCTGGGCAGGCTTTGTTGCTGACCCCCAGCCCCAGTCCGGGACCGGCCTCACACTCAGGACCAGGGCCCGACCGGGCTGCGCGGTGACGGGGGGCTGCCTGCACACCCTCCTCCGCCTTCAAGGCCACCAGTCTTTTCTTCACCAGCTGAGAGGAAGGAGGTGACAGTGACTGGCCAGCACAGGGGTATGAGACAGGTAGGTGGGACAGTGGCCCTGGGAGAGGAGGGGAGGGGTGACCCACCAGGCTGTGGCTCTCCTGATATCCTCCCTCCCTTCCCAGGCTGCCCATCTTCCCCTTCCCATGCTGCACTCTGTACCCACCCAGAGCTGGCCTCCCCAGTGCTGGGACTCGCTAGAAGGGAAGGGGGACAGAGTCACGTGGGCCTTTATTCTGCCCCGCCCCCTGGCTCACTTGTGTGGGTCTCTCCCCTGGCTCACCTGGGTCCCCTCCCTGTCCTGGCTCACCTGGGTCCCCTC
>NW_027397090.1:19926086-20022464 GCF_003265705.2 Callorhinus ursinus
GTCCCCTCTCTCCCCTGGCTCATCCGGGACCCCTCCCTCCTTCCCCTGGCTCACCTCTGCAAGGGTGAGTCCTTCCTCCTGCTCCAATTTCTCCGCTAGGGCCAGGAGGTCCAGCTGTGGTTCTGAGGAAAGCAATTCTGCCAGGAATCGGGGGTGGATGACTGCCTCCACCTGGAACAGAAGACAGAGGCTGTGGGCATGCTTGGCAGGGAGCCACCTGTGAGCCAGGAGGAACTGCAGGAAACGTGGAAAAGTGAAAACCCACCCATCCCTCTCCAAAAGGTAGGTTTTAACATCACAGTCACTGGCTACACACACACACACACACACACACACACGTGCAGACACACATTCACACATATGCGTACACAGAGAGACAAAACCTGGACATACATACATATGCACACACACCAAACACATATGTGCAGAAAGACATACAGGCATATACAAATGGGTGCACACGCACACATGCACGCGCAGTCATACATGCACATGTTTGTGTACAAACGACACAATGTGTACACACGCAGGCACACACACACGCACACATACGCTGCAAACACATATGTGCACACACAGACACAAAGGCACATACAGATACGCACACACACACACCCATGAACATACACAAAAGGCCACAACAGACACACACACACACACACACGCACACACAGGCACATGCGGACACACACACACACACGCCAGGATGCACACATGTCTGCAACATCAGGCACACACACACACACGCAGGTACACACAGGATCATGTGCATGCACGCACGCACATGCACACACAGACACGTATGTGCACACACAAACACAAAAAGGCACATTTACACACAGACACAAACACACACGTGCATATGTAGACACACATGCATGTACAGACACACCACAAACACGTATGTGCACAAACCCGCAGTAAGACAGGCACACAGACGCATGCACGGGGACACACGTGCACACACACAGGAATGTGCACACACCACACGTGCACACACAGACACACACATGTATACACACATGTACACATTCACACAGGCCCACAGAGAGTCACACAAAAGACACACACACACAAGCGTGCACACATGCACACACACACAGCTCAGGCGCAAGGAACAGAGCTTAATGCCAAAGGCCCGGGCGCAGCCCCGACCGGAGCGCTGGAGTGCCAGTCCCTGGAATCTCGTAACGATTTTATTTATTTATTTACTTGAGAGAGAGAATGAGGGAGAGAGAGAGCACGAGAGGGGGGAGGGTCAGAGGGAGAAGCAGGCTCCCCGCCGAGCAGGGAGCCCGACGCGGGACTCGATCCCGGGACTCCAGGACCATGACCTGAGCTGAAGGCAGTCGCTCAACCAACTGAGCCACCCAGGCGCCCTCCCTGGAACCTTCTAGACACTAGGCCAGCTCACCTTGGTGATGAAGTCTTCCTGGGAACACAGCCTGTCAATGTAGCTCAGGAGACCCGGGTCCGGGTAGGTCGTGGCCTCATCCGGCTGTGGCTCCTTTCCGTCCTCTCCCCATTCACCTGCCGGCCCCCCCGGGGCTGAGTGGCCAGGCCCCAGCAGCCCCTCCATGATGTCCACGTACTCTCTCACGGCCTCAGGGGGGATCTCCTTGGGCGCCTTGTTCTCCAGGGGCCGTGGGGGTCTGTGCGGCCGCAGGCGGGAGGGCTGGGCCCTGGACCCCGCCTTCCTGCGAATGCACGCTGGGGCAGAGCGGGAGGAGGGAGGGGGCGTGAGGGGCTCCAGCAGTGCATCGGGACGGCAGTGTTTGGGGGACGCTGATGTCGGTGGGGGATGGGTCACGGCCACCCGAGGCCACAGGCACCGCGGGACAGGCAGAGGGGAGAGGAGGAGAGTCTCAGAGCGATATGCGTGAGCAAGTGTGGACCCACCAACCCTCCAAGGGTCTCCCCACAGCCCACTTCCCAGGCAGACTTTGTGTTGGGTCCCCTGCCAGGAGGGGGGAGAGGAGTGAAGAAATTCACCCAGTCAACCCCTGTCCTGGCAAAGGGCAGCTGAGGCCGCGGGCTCTTGGTGGCTGCTCTGGTCAAAAGACCAATGTCCCCTTGAAGGAGGAGACGCATATGGGGACAGTGGCCTTCCCTCAGCCCCCACTGCCATGGGCCACCAGCTGCCATGGGAACGTGGGGGCCGTACCTGGCTGTGGGCCCGCTTCTGGGGCTGGGGGCGCCCGCGGCTCAGGCTTCGGCAGGGCTGGAGGAGGCAGGCCCTGGGCCACCTTCACCCACTGCAACTTCTGAATCTGCATCTCCTCCTCCAGCTCAAACTCCATGAACCTGGGGGTGAGGAGGCCCGGGCCGCACTGAGGAGGGGACCCGGCCCTGGAGCCCGCAAAGCCAGCAGCCGGTTGAGGAACCGGGAGAGGCAGTGCCTTGGAGGGGCGGCTGTGGCCGCGGCCAGCAAGGAGGCAGCCGGCTGGCTGTCCAGCACACCCCCTCCACAGCCCCCTCGGAGGGAGTCCCACCCCAGGGGAGGGGGGGTGTCTCAGGATCCCCCAGCCCTTCCCAAGACCTTCCCATGGAGGCAGGGGTGGGTCCCGCTCAGGGGAGGGTGGAACTCCCAGGGAGGTAGGCGAGGGCAGCCCTCTGTGATGAGCATCAGCACAGTCAGACCTTGCCCTCGGCCCGGCCGTCACACCCACCAGCCCCGGGCCAGGGACCCCGACTCACTTCCCTGCCATCTCGTAGTAGATGGCGCGGTCGAAGTTGCTTCTGCGCTGCCACTCCTGCACGGCCCGCCACACTCCCTCCTCCAGCGTCATGGTGGGCTTCAGGCGGGCCAGGGACCGCAGCACCGGGCTGCAAGCCCTCGGGGTCAGGGGCTGGCTGCAGGCCGTCACCCCCAGCCTCCCCCGCCCCCAGCATGACCGCGTGCTGGCAGGTGACTGCCCGCAACGAGCCCAGGCCTCTGCAGGAAGCGCCGTCACCCCGTGTTCAGGAGGGACCCCAGATGGCACGGCCAGGCCTGCCGGGTCACAGCTCAGCAGGCGGGATCCCACGCCCTCCGCGCTCCACCAGCTCTGCCCCCTCCCCTTCTGACTGGAATCCTCCAGGACAACGGGCATGGGGCTGCACGCAGCCTCTGCTGGGCCCCGCAGGTCCCGAGCCTCCTCTGATGTGCCGGCCCCTGGCCCTGAGACGCCCCGGCCTGTGTTCCCAGGAGACACGATGACAGAGAGCCTGGCACCCAGACAACGGCTCCTCCTCGGACACCGGGACCCTCTCTGCCTGTGAGTGCCCCCCGAACGCCACCGTGATGCCTCTGGAAGGTCAAGGTTGGCTGGACTCCCCGACGGTCGGGGTTCCGCCGAGGTGGGCGACTGAACGTTGTCCTGGCCCAGAATGCGTCTTCCCAGAGCAGGGACCCGGCCCCACACCTTCCTCCCAGCGCCCCTGGATCACCGCCCTGTGTGCGCACCCCAAGGTCGTCCTGCCTGACAGCTGCAGGAGAGCAGAGGACACTCACATGAGGAAGCAGGAGAGAGCTTCTGCATCGGGGCTCTGCGGGAGGTGCCTCCGGGCCAGCGACTTGAAGCGCTGCCAGCGCCTGAAGTTCTCGTAAACACTCTTGGGGTTACGGGAGTCCTCGGGCGAGGCCTTGGTCGGGCTCCTGGCCAGGCTGCCCTCCCTGGAAGCTCCGTGAGGCTGTGGCCCCACGTTCGTTGGGGACACGGTGGAGGTCGGCTGGGCAGCCGGGGGCGGGGCTGGGGCTGGAAGGCCTGGGGCCAAGCCTCCCTTGCCAGCCTGGGGGCCCCCAAAGGCCGAGGCAGGCATGCTGGTCTCCAGCACAGGGGCTGCCACGAAGAGGGGTGCGGGACATGCGGCACCCCCACAGAGGGCTCCTGGAGCACTCCAGCTGAGGGGGGCCTGAGTAAGGACGATGGTCTGAGTCTGGGGTGTCTCTGAGGACCCCCATTCCGACCTGACCTGGACAATGACATTGTGGGTCCCGGTCCCACTGGGGCCAAGGCCAGGCTCTCCTACCGCCAACGGTGAGCTGGGGAGGGCTGGCAGCACCAGGGGGCCACCGGGAGGGAATGGCGGGGTCGGGCGGGGCGGCGGGTGCTGCCCCCAGAGTGGCCGCTGGGGCGGGGCGGGAGTGGGGGCGGGAAAGGGCCGAGCCGGGACGGAAGGCATGGAGGCTCCCGGGTCCGTGGTCCCATGGGGTCCCAGCACTGGAGATGCTGTGGATGGAAGGAAAGGACCAGATGGAGTCAGAGAATCCGTAGCCGGGAGGGAGGACCCGGGCCCCCTCAGTCACCAGGGAGCAGAGCGGTGAATCTCGTCGCGTGAGGGACATCACAGAAAAGGTGCAGTTGGCAAGTCTCCCCGAGGGATTTCCATGCTCTGGCCTGCAGCAGAGAATTACCGCCCCCGCCCCTCCCCCCCAGACAGCCTGTCTGCCCAGAAGAGGCAGCCTGGCCCAGCACGGACTCTGAGAAGCTCCCACGGACCCCCAGACATGACCCTCCAGCCTCAGGGGCAGGCTCCCAAGATGTGGGCCTGGCTGGACACCTGCCCTGTGGGAAATGGCCTCAGCAGGCTCCCTGACAGCTGGGGACCCCCTCCAAGGTTCCTCCTCGGCACCCAAAGGGCCTCTGTGAACAGACAGCGTCTAAAGCTTCGGGCCCCTCTCCTGCTAGCCTTCCTGTTCCTGACGCTCCCTACGCATCCCTCCCTTGTCTTCCTGGCCCAACACAACGCAACAGGAACACTTGACCTCTATCTCTGCCAGGAAAGCTCCCTCCAAACCCTGACGGGAGCCCATCTCAGATCCATCCCCCCCCACACAGGACACAGGGCCAGGGTCTGCCTGCATGCAGCGGCTCTGCTCCCGGGACAGGGGTCTGGGGCGCAGGTGTGTGCTCCCCGAGTTTCTGTCACTCACAGCTAGCGATGGCTGTAGGACAGTAGCCCAGAGCCATGGGGTGGGGAGCCCCGGGGCCGCCAGGGGCAGTTTCCAGAGCTGCTGTCCCTTGGGAATGTTCGTGGGAGTGCAGACCGCCTGTGGACCTCCCCTTGCAGCTCCCTCCGTGGAACGTGAGGATGACTAGGAACCAAGCGGGAGGCCAGTGCCGGCCGAACAAGGTGTCTGGAAACAGGTGTCTGCTCGTGAGGAACCCATGCAGCTCCTAGTCCAGGAGGACAAGGTACACACCCGTGCACCTAACATAAGGACAGGTGTCCTCGGATGTTTAGTAGAAACACAGACGGTCATCGTCCCCTTCCAGGCTCCTCCCCTATCCCTCTTTAAAGAGGACTCAGGCTTCATGGATGCTCCACAGGATAACCGACCACACTGTACTTCTGTTCCCTGTCCAGGAGGCAGGGACGTGGATTCAAGCAGACTCGTCATCTCCCAGGTAAAACCCGGTGCTGAGGTCGCGCCAGGAAACAGGCCGAGAGGAAGCAGGTGCGCACCGCGTCTCCTCAAGAGGGAGAGTGACCCAGAGCAGCTGAGGAACCCAAGCCCTACCCTGAGGCCACCTGGTGCCCTGTCCCTGCTGAATCCAAGACCAGGGCTACCTGGCCTGGGGGCACGTCAGCGCTAGGCCGGCAGGACGGGAAGCCCTGGGCTGGGGTGTCAGACTGACCTCCAGCCCAGGTCTCGGAGAGGACCCGTCATTGCACACTTGGCCACAGACGGCCCCACGGAACAACGTTCTGGCCAAGACCGCCTCTCCCCCTGCCCCTGCCTGTGCCACCAGCTTGACACACTCCCACCTCACCCTCCAAACTGTCCAAGTGATTCTTGGCCTCCAGAGAGAATCAGTGCTCCTGCCACCATCCTTTCTCCACACACAGGGCATTTCCCCTGCCAGGTCTTGACCCGCCTTCAAGGAGCCCTCCTCCCCAGGGTCCTTGCAGGTTTCTGCGGACTCCCAGCCTCCTAGTCCCCCAGGTGAGCTGTCCTCGGGTGTCCAGTGAGCTCCCCTTCCTGTACCGACCCCGCCTAAAGTGCCCCTAGCCAGTGTCACGTTTGAATCCCAAGGATTTCAGGAATGGCCGGCACTCTGACACGTCCAACCCCACCTACAGGCCTACCTCCTTCTGAAGCCATCCCCACGGGCAGGGGATGTGGCTGCCTGGCAGCCTCCACCGTGAGAAAAGTCACGTCCGGGACCCACACAGTGAGCTGCTCCAGGAGATGCTCAGGATCCAAGTCAAGGAGGGAGAAGTTTGAATCTAAACAGGGGTAGAATGCAGACTCATGACATTCTTCAACGGGGGAGGGGCGGAGGGCCACTGACCTGGGTGGGGGTGGGGAGACAGTCCACGAGTCAGGCTCTGGCAGGTAGGCCAGAACCCCAAGCTCCTTTCAAATGATACAGACAACACGATTGGGATGCGCCTTTCCAGGCCGTTTATACACTGTTTTCCAGATTCACAGCACCAAGGTGTGACTCGGTGCTCCTTTGGTTCGATTCTGTATCCAGCAACCTAGGTTTGCGTCCTCGACCCACTCTGCTTCCTATCTGGCTCTTGACTTATTCAACCGGGGCTGAGCTTTCTGGACAAAACTCAGAACAGATATTCTGACGAACACATGGGTCCTTAAGGCCACATGGAACTGAGGGTTTCAAATCAGCATTGTGTCAGCAGATCCTGTGCGTTTGGTTGCACATCAGTCTTCAGCCGTGGGTGCTTCTGTGCCCAGCGCCCTGCAGTGCTCGAAGTCGTGCAGACTCCAGCAGGACCGGCCTTACTAGGATGCCCTTTGCCGGAAAGCCCGTCTCTCAGAGAGAGGACGTGGAGCCTACCATCCGAGACCAGAAACACGACGTCTCCTTCCCTGGCATATGACGCTGTTGTTTGATATTGATTTTTAACCTCTTTCATTATTTCAGTAGACACTTTCAAAAAGCAATTCCTTTGTTCGGTTCAAAGTCAAACTGTATATAGTGGACTATGCAGTGACGCCTCTTCCTCCCGCCTCCGACCCCTGGCATCCCAGCCCCTTTCTCACAGGAAACCAGTGTTACCTGTGTCGTTCAGATCTTTAGAGATGTGCCGCAAAAAGTAAGTGTAAGCTATTTCTGTTTTTTGAAAAACGAAAGCATATTTCTCTCTGGTTAAAAGTTGATAGAGGTAGAGGGGGCGCCTGGGTGGCTCAGTTGGTTAAGCGACTGCCTTCGGCTCAGGTCATGATCCTGGAGTCCCGGGGTCGAGTCCCGCATCGGGCTCCCTGCTCGGCTGGGAGTCTGCTTCTCCCTCGGACCCTCTTCCTTCTTGTGCTGTTTCTCATTCTCTCTCTAATAAATAAATAAAATCTTAAAAAACCTGTTGATATAGGTTCCAAAATACGTGTGGCTATGCACAGTGGTTGTCTTTGTTCTGGTAATGTGGCTCCTGCCCTCATTCCTGGGGGCTAGATTCCTAGAAAAAGAAGTGCTACAGTCCTTTACAATTCAAGGGACCCTGTCCAGTAGGGTGGCCAGATTTAGCAAATAATAATAAGCACTCTATTGAACTAGAATTACAGATAAACAGGGAATCAGCTTTTACGATAATTGTGTCCCATGCCGTATTTGAGATATACTTTTAACTCAAATCTTTTTCCCCTCTATCTAATTTTGCATTTAGCTGGGATTTTGTATTTTATCTGGCATCTCTACCAAAAACGTGTAACATATTCAGTTCTTATTAGTCACTTACATGTGAGAAAGAGAACTTCGATACAGAGACTCAAGGGTGCTATCTTGGCTTCACCCCAAAACTCACTTGTGCACGCGCACACACACACACACACACACACACACAGACACACACAGTGTCTGCAGGCCCTCTGAATGATTTGGAATTTGGAAGAGCCGTCACATATCACTGAGTGTTTAGGCTTAGTGGAGGTAAGGACGGAAAGAAGGGACAGGAAATCTTCCCCTTTCTTACATTAAAGCGGCATACGACAGCCATGGATTTTCGAGGTGCTAAAATCACTACTCCATGAAATGGATGTGCTCCTTGAGACAAAGCCAGGAATGTGTCCACCGCTATCCATTCCTCACTCACAACCAGCTTCCTCTAAGTGCTAGCTGGCCAGTCTGAGCCTGGAAGCCCTGCTCATGGGCTTGCGAATAACAGACCTTGCTTCTTTGGAATCCAGGCTCACACTGCATGTGGGTGGTCCCATGTGCATGGAAATCATGGTAGCACCCCTTTAAAAATCTCTTGCTTCTTATTTTCATGTTGCACATCAGTGTCAGTTTATTGGGAACACGATGATATGAAGGAGCGTTGGTGTTTTCTGTGCGAGAAGGGAGGACTGTTAGGACGTGGGGAAGGGTGGTGAGGGGTGAGAACTTCAGAGGTTGCCACCCAATGCCTTGGGAGACAAGCCTCATTCCCGCGGTCATGACGGCAGGGTTCCTATGACAGCAGGGTGTTGGGGAAGGAAAGGGAGGTTCAGAGGGATGGCTCCACAACTGAACAAGACTCCTGGTTTGGGCGCGGAAACAGTTCCTCGCCCGCTGCAGAGGAAAGTTGACTCCAAAGGCCACTGTTGTGTGAAAACGTGTCAGGGGCATATGGAAGGGGAAGGGCATGGACTTCTCCCCCTCTCCCCACGCTATGGTGGTGTAAGAAAGTCACGTCTCGATTCCTGTCCAATTTCCTCATGATTTTAAGTGCTCTCCCAACTCACACCGTGACACGGTCCAGGGAATATTTACATGGAATACTTCCGGAGCGTCCCATCGGCCACCTGAAGGAGTGCGGCCCTTTGGGACACTTCCCAGGCCCTTCACCCCGTGCAGCCCTCACGTGGCCCTCCACACGTACCCCTCCGTCTAGTCTCTCTGGCAGCACCTCTACGCAGGCTTCCTTGACCTTACCTGGGGACATGAGCTGAGAGCATTTCGAGCAAATCACAGTGAACTTTATTTCAAAATCCCTGTTGGGGACTGAAAAAATAAACAACTTGGAGACATTTCTCAGGCCTTGAGCTTTTATCATGAGAAGCCTGAAATGATTTTCACCGCACAGCTTCCCACTAGAGAGATGCTGAGGCGCACTGTTGCACTCAGGCACTCGAGAAAGCAGGTTCCTTCTTGCTTCCTGCCCTGGTTCCGTCGTTCCATCAAGTATTCACAAGATTCTCACTCACGGCTCAGACGGAGGATCGGAATGAGCCTTCTCGGGGCCACTGATATAAAAATGGCACTGTGGAACAATACCTGGTCTCAATTCTGCAATCATTTCTGTACTACTTCAAAATCCTAGAGCCCAGAAGCAGATGGAACCAAAGTAGCCCAAACGCCATTTGGGAAGACCGGTCATAGAAGGCAGTACTAGAAATCCTTTGCACCCTGATCTCTGAGCATTCCTGTGGCGGCTGCTGAGATAGAAGCATCTCTGGATAGGGTCCACAGGTCTGAGAAAGCGATGACCTTCCACCCAATCACAGAACATCGGCAGAAGGGGAGGAGGCAGGCGCGTGTGCTGGAGAGTCTTCTTTCTGCGCGCCCGCAGGTGTGCCGGGGGAGGTTTCCGAGGTGCGCTGTGGCGAGAACCGGCGCCAATCTGGCCACGGACCGGAAAGAGATGGGATGATTGAAGCTTCTCCCCCAAATATTACAAAGTCAGGGCAATCAGTTGAATCCCTTTTTCATGCCCACTGCAATCCTTCGGTATTCCAAAAGAGGAGGGAGGGGAGAGCAAAATTGCTGCCATATCGCCTGCTGGGTCACCTGAAATTGGCGCGTGCGGACCCAAGGTGTTAAGACAAGCCTTGCAAGGAAAGAAAGCGCTGTGGACGCGCATTCGTTGAAGGGCTCCACCAAGAAGCCTATTGTGCAGAGGCCGTGCCTCGGGAAAAGTCTGGGGATGGAGTCGGGGAGGATCCCTTCCAGGGTTCCCCGGGTCTGAATCCTCCACCAGAACTGTGCCTCCATGGAACCTTCGGGCTCAGGGGCTCAGGCGGGCGCAGCGGCTGCGGGAAGGCGCGAAGGAGCAGCAGGACTCGCGGTCCCGGCGGAGGGCGGGGCGGCACCGGCCGCACGCGAGGCCCTCGGGCTCCGGGTGCACCTGTCGCAGATCGTCAGGAAGGTCGCGTCGCGTCTGAGGCCAGGGAGCGCACGTCCGCGATGGCACGACCGCGAGGGCCCACTTCCCACGCCCTGGCTCGAAGGCGTGGGCGGGGCGGCCACCAAGAATGCGGGCGGGGCAGGTGTCCCCCGTGCGGCCCTCGGCTCCCAGACCCGCCGCTTCCTCCCTTTCCTGCAGGGAGCTCCGGGCCCGCGCCCAGCGTGCCCCGCGCGCGCACGCACGCGCACACCCGCCGGGGGCGGGGCTGAAAGCCGCCCGAACCCACGCCCCCCCCAACCGCTCCCAGCGTCCGTTGGGGCGGCCCGTGAGAGGAGGCGCGCATGCGCGAGCGCGCGGGCGGGGTCCCAGGGGTCCCCCGGCTGGGGGCGGGGCCGTGCGCGGCGGCCTCGTGCTTCGGTGACGTAGGCTCGAGGTCAAGGGCGCGCGTTCCGTGGCTACCAGGCGTGGCGGCCGTCTGTGGGGTTCTCACTTCCGCTTGTGTGCGCGCTTCGGGTGTGGCCCGAGGCGGTGGAGGTGTGGCCCGTCGGTGTCTGCGGCTCGGAAGGTAGGCTGCGCTGCGACGCGCGGTCCGGCGGCCGTCCGGGACGTGCGCGTCTGGATCCTGTGGGGCTGAGCCCGGCTCCTGCGAGTCGGTGGCGGGGTCCTTCGGTGGCTGCGGGTCTGGGCTCCGCGGTCGGGAGTCAGGGGTCCCGGGCGGCCTCGCGAAGGCCTGGGCCCGGGTGGCCCGCGGGTCTGGGGTCTGCGCTCGCGGTCTCGGGTCCCGGGCCGTGTGTGGCCCCCCTTCGGCTGCTGGCGGGCGTGGTCTGCGGGGCCTGGTGCGGTGCGCGGGAGGCCCCGTGGGCGGGCCGGCGGCGAGAAGCGGTCGGAGGGCCAGGTGCGGGGGTGCAGGGCCACGAGCGGAGTGGAGCACAGGCGGGGCTTGGTGGGGCCGTTCGGTGGGAATCGGTGGGTGTCTTCAGATGTGTGGGTGTTTGTGGTAAAGAGGCGCTGGAGCCTGTGTGTGTGAGAGTGGGCTGAGGAGGTCAGGGTGCGCGCCCCGTTGGGAGGTGGTGGCTAGGTGTTTGGGGGACTGTGCTGCGTGTGCATTTTCCCCTCGTGACTTGGGGTTCTGCAGGAGTGGAGCAGATTCGGGAGCCTGATGTGCACGTGCGTCGGGGCATGTTTGGAAAAGGGCCTGCACATTCGTTCAGGTAGACCGTGCGGGTTTGTGGATTCGGGCATTGCAGGAGGATCATGTGTGTGTTCAGAGCACGTTGTGTGGCTCTGTGTGGTTCCTTTTCTGACCGTCAGGAGTCGTGTTTGTATTTTGGTGGCTAGGGCTCCAGTCTGTGACTATTTCATGGCCCTGGTGGGTGTTTTATGTGCCAGTGTGATGTGGGTTTTGTATGACTCTGTGTCGTGCAAGGTGCAAGAGTCGACTGTGTGTGAGAATTTGGGAGTGTGAGGTTGTGTCCGTGGAGGTAGTGTGGCGTTGTGCCTGTACGGGAAACGGTGTGGGTGGCATATTTGCATAGTTGCAGCGTACTGGGTTATTGTAGGTATATTTGGGGCTTGCCGAGAGATGTGTGTCTTGGGTTTGTGTGTGTATTTAAGGGGCATGGCCATTTGGAGGAATATTTGCTGGGGCCGTGTGTTTGTATTTTTCAGTAGAAGGCCATTAGGCTTGTGTATTTGGGGAAGTAAGTGTGTGTCTGACGGGGAGATGGGGCTCTGTGTTTACACAGGGGAGTTGGAGAATTTCTTTTTGTGTGTTAGAGGTATGTGATGTGATTATTAGTATTTACAGGCGTGAGAGCTTGCTGCTACTCACTATAGAGTGACCTGGCGCTCTTTCTTTCTCTCTGTCCACGTGGAGCTGCAAACCCACCAGAGGTAAGCCAGTGATCAACATGGCCACCAGCTGACCACCTGGCTGCCTCCTGCCTCCCACCTTCCTTAGACCCCCCCCCCCCCAGCATTTCTGGGCCGTCCTTGTGGTGAGTCTCCTACTGGCCTTTTCTCCATCGTGATGAATCTGTCTCCGACAAAAGGTGTCCTTGTCACCTTCTTGAACTGCCTCTCTCGGCACAGGTGGATTCCTAGTGGCTATCACTGCCTCCTCCGTAACCTGTCCTCAGGAAAATGACAGTATGGTGTATTAATTGTATTGTGTTTTGTTGGCAGAATGGACCTCTGCTTGCTCTTGTATTTTAAAGTGTATGCTAAAGAGAATGCGATGCAACGTATACAAGGTATAGGCTTTTGAAATGGGAAGAAGTAGACCCTGAGCTTTCAGGGAGAAGAATAGGTGTATCTCGGTATGGAACTAGCGCTGAAAACCCCCCACTCAAATGGAATGAATGGGAATTGCTGGAATGGCTGAGGCTGGTCCGAGCTGGTTGTTCTGGGGCCGCTAGGTTTTTTGGAGTGTATGTCATGGGACATAGGCTGTGTTCCCCCATCTCTCCAGGGACAGAAGGCTTCCTCTGTTTTGTACCCAGTGGCCCCTTTGGCCAGGCCATTAGAAGCTCCCGATTGTTCTACTTCCCAGAAGTTGTCGGGGAGAAAGGACCTGAACCCTCTCATCCACCCTGGGGCACGGGGGCCCCGGAGCCCTGCAGCAACACACGAGTGGGTCTGAGGAGTCCCAAACGGTGGCTCTGTGGCCACTAGGGAACTGCTCTTACAAAGGATCCTGTTCTCGCTTGTTGTAAAAAAATTTTTTTAATTTAAATTCAGTTAGCCAACACATAGTACATCATTAATTTTTGATGTAATCTTCAATGATTCATCCGTTGCATGTAACACCAAGTGTTCATCACATTATGTGCCCTCCTTCATGCCTGTCATCCGGCTACCCCATCCCCCACCCACCTCCCTTTCAGCAACCCTCAGTTTGTTTCCCAGAGTCGAGAGTCTCTCACGGTTCGTCTCCCTCTCTGATTTCTTCCCATTCCGTTCTCCCTGTGCTCTCCTATGATCCTCCGCTCTATTCCTTATGTTCCACATATGAGTGAAACCAGATAATAATTGTGTTTCTCTGATTGACTTATTTCACTTAAGCACGATACCCTCCAGTTCCATCGATATCGATGCAAATGGTGGGTGGGTATTCATCCTTTCTGATGGCCAAGGAATAATTGCGTTGTATATATGAACCACATCTTCTTTCTGCATTCATCTGTTGAAGGACATTTCAGCTCCTTCCCCGGTTGGGCTGTTGCGGACATTGCTGCTGTGAACACTGGGGTGCATGTGCCCCTCCTTTTCACTACATCTGTTTTTGGGGTAAATACCCAGTCGTGCAATTCCCGGGTCGTAGGGTAGCTCTACTTTCAACTTTGTGAGGCGCCTCTGTACTGTTTTCCAGAGCGGCTGTCCCAGGTGCATTCCCACCAACAGTGTAAGAGTATTCCTCTTTCTCCACATAAAGGACCCTGTTCTGATGTCTGCTAGGGCCCAAGGGAGGAGGCTTACAGCCTACAGAGACTGGGAAAAGCAGAAAAGGTTCAGTGGGACACTAGGAACAGAGCAGGGAGAGGACGGGACTCAGGATGGGGCTGGAGGCAGGCTCTGACTCTGCTGGTAGAGGGGGAGGGGACAGGTCGGGAGATGAAGTCCGCCACCCTCGCTCCTCGGCTAGACTCCACTCCTGTGGCTGCTAGTGGTTGGGGACGCTGAGAGATCGTTAGCTTGGAGGTCAGCGGTCTAGGGCCTTGCTGCACCTTTCTCATGCTTTGAACAACAAACATGTCCTGACTTTCAAGTCTGTGTTTTCACCTTCTCCCGCTTCCATCTGAAGAGTTCAGGAGTCCTTCGTCACAGTCCTGACTGGACATCGGGTGACTGTGTACGTGTGTGCATCCGGATCCATGATATAGCCGTGTGTTTACTATCTCTCTTC
Organism: Callorhinus ursinus; assembly: GCF_003265705.2. Lineage (NCBI taxonomy): Eukaryota > Metazoa > Chordata > Mammalia > Carnivora > Otariidae > Callorhinus > Callorhinus ursinus. The sequence goes on from NW_027397090.1 coordinate 19,940,041, forward strand.
TCCCCCTGGAACGTGAGAGCCACAAGAGGGGTCTTTACTGTGTTCATTGATGCTTGATAAATAATTGTCGTCGTTTGGATTCACTGGAACACAGAACCAGACACAGAGTTTAGGGAACAGGATGTTTGCTAAGCAGCACCTGTGAGGGTAGAAACAGAAAGAATTGGGCAGAATGGTCTCTCAGCCAGACTCCGGAACAGCCTCTTTTCCTACTGGAGTTGAGGAGCTACACTTGTCTCTCAGAGCTGTCCTCAGTTGGAAGAAAGCAGCCAGGCCTCCGTGAGCCCTTGAGACAAACGCCTTCCTGGAAAGGGGATGCCCCCGGGCAGGGTCACACTCTGTAGTTGCCACCATCCCTCAGGGAGGTGGGGGCTGACACTGTCTCCCAAAGGCGCTCTTGTCAACTCGGGACATGGGCCATTGTCACCAGACTCCTGCCTGTTACAGCTTACAGCAGTTTCTTTACATAGATTCTGAGTGTGTGATGTCTTCAAGGTGGTGGCAATTGTGTATGTACGTGTTGTGGTTGTGAGTGTTTGTGTGTGCAAACATGGAGTTTGTGTGCGTGAAGTCAGGGAGTGTGGAGGTTTGTGCTTGTGTCCAAGGGAGGTCGGGACGGCCCTTGCATGTGGCGCTGAGGTGTGTTGGGCGCCCCGAGCTGGGATGCTGTCTTGAGGTATGACCCCCTGAAGGAGGGAGCTCCCTCGGCACCTGCATTCCCACTTTGGGGAAGTGAAGACACAGTTTCGGTACAGCCCCCCACAAAGAAAGGAGAGTCACAAGATTTACTTACAGATCCCGCTGTGTGTGGCGAGCGGTGGAAGGGCAGTTCTCTGTCTCAGGTCAGAGCAAGCTGGACATAGAGAGCAGGGTAGCAAGCACTGAGTACTTACAGGTGGTTGGGGCGGAGGTCACTAACTTTTCGTGGACTTACCTCTCGAGTGGTTACTTGTAAAGACGCCCTGGGAAAAGCAGCGTGGGAGCTTGGGGTGGGAATTCTGAGCTCAGGTCTTTATGGAAATGTCCAGACTGGGTGTGATGTAGGCAGCCCCTCAGAAGAGCTCTTCTCATCATGAGGTCGGAGCTCTGTGTACATGTGTGTGCCAGTGAGGTGCAGGCTGTGTACATGCAGGCTGTGTACAGGGTTGTGTGAATGCCTCTGAAAGTTCACGGTGCTGGTAGGAAGTTGGTGTGGGTGTGTAGAGTGTCCGTAGCACAGGTTGAGTTGTGGTGTGTGTGAATTCAGAGTGTTTAGTAAGGAATCTCATATAAATATTTGTGGGTGGGGGTTGCTTAGGTCCGTGTCTGGGTGCGTGTGTATTTGGGGCATGAAAGGTTGCAGATGTGTATCTTTCTATACGTAAGGGGTCTAGGAGTGTGTTTGACGAATTTTGAAGGATTCTTGCGTATTTTGAGGGGTTTGAGGGGTTGGCCATGTATATTCAGGCTTAAGAGGACCTGGTGAGTACTTATTTTTTTCTGGATTTTTTTCTGGAGACCTTGGGTGAGAACAGGGGTTGGAGGGATTGTTGTGTGTGTGTCTGCTGTGTTTGGAAGGAGGTTGGGGAAAAAAATCAGGACAAACGGGTATGGGGGGAACCTATGGGTATATGTTTGGGGGGGTATGAGATGGTTCAGGGTAGTGTTAAGGATGTGTAGCGATTGTGTATGTGTGATTTCGGGGGCAATGAGAGCCATTAGCGTACAGTTGGTGTGGCATGGTGTGTGTGTGTGTCTGTGCATTTTGAGACTATTGTGAATATGCCTATGTGATTTGAGAAGACGTAAGGTTATGTGTTAATGCTTCGTGTGATGGTTTTGTGTGTATTTGCAGTGTCAGGGCTATACGTATGTTTATCTTGTCAGGGTAAGAATTTAGGGAGTGGAGGGATTTGGGAGATTCAGGTTGTCAGTGTATCGGGGTGTTGTGAGTTGTGTATCTATAAATGGGGGGTGTAGACAGATGCCATTTATAGGTTCTCAAGAGGGAGACAGGTATATGTTTGTATCAGGGTGGTGAGGTCATTGTCCTGAGGAGTATTTGGGAGAAAGTAGGAAACCCCATGTGCGTCTGTCTGATGGTATTTATGTGTTTGAGCTTTGGAGGCATTGTACATGGGTGGACGTTCACAGCTATAGGGGGCTGTGTGTGGTATATTTGGGATTAGGGGATTGTGTTTAATATTAAGTATGTGCACTTGGTTTTAATGTATTCAGTTATTGCTGGAGGGTTTGGGTGATTGCATTGGGGAGTGATACGGAGTTGAGTGGATTTTTGTGCGATATGAGGATGTGTGTATTTAAGTGTTTGAATATTGGGGGATGGTTGGGAGTGCAGTTTTGTATTCAAGACCATGGCTGTAATTTTCTCGCGAAGGGGGGTATATGTTTGTTTGGGACATGAGAGTTCTAGGTGCACAAGCGGGCATCTGGTCGGTAGAGAGTCTGTGTGTTTGGGGATGTGCAGAGCTCCGTGGGACTGTGTGATAGCAGCTCACTGGGACTGGCTGGCGCGTGTGTTGGCCTGGGATGGGGACGTGGGGCCTATTGGCAACTGGGAGGCTCTTCCACGTGGATGACCCTTGTTTGTTGTGATCTTCTGTTGCTCACAGTCATCCTGTCTCTCCTCGAGGGCAGCCATTCCCCTGGAATCGTCATTGGTCGTCTTCTTGCGCTTACCTGGACGGGTCTGGGAATATCACTTCTGCCGGTGGCTGGATGCAGAGTGGGGCTGACGCCCCCAGGAGTCCTGTCCTCAGTGGGGTGGCTGGGAGGCCGGGGTTTCTCCTCCGGGTGGTGAGACTTGAGCAGTTCTCTCCAGAATGTGCTGGCGGGACTGACCCTTTGGATGGACTCTGCCAGGAGAGTAGTGGACCCAAGGAGAGTTCCTGAGGGAGAAATCTCCTTTCTCCCTGGGGTGGCTCCCACTGCGGGGTAAAGGCCAGCTTCCCCACAGGGTCTTTCTCAGGCCTGGCCCTGCGACTGGCCTGTCTGCCCGTATGTCCCACCACACTGTGTCCTCTGGTGACATCAGCATGAGGCCCCCTGCATGTCAGTTCTCACTGTCCTTCCCCATCTTGCCCCTGCTGCCCCTCCTGCTCTCTCTTCCCTGACACTGTGAGTAAGAGTCACCTTCTCCAGGTGGGCGGGGTCCCTCTCCCCCATGTTCGCACACCACCCTCCTGCCTCTCGTTTCCCCCTTGGGGAAACACGACAGCTGGCACCCACTGTTCTCAGAACAAACTCCAGACTCCTCATAGCGTCCCTTGCCAGGCACCGTCTGGTCTGACCGCCTCTCACTGGCACCCCTCTGGCCTTGGCCCTGAGCCCCAGATGCAGCAGACTTCTTGCTGTTCTTGAAGTGCACCTGGGGGCTCCGCAGTCTCCGTCTCCTCCCGTTAGAATGCTTTTGGGGGCTCTTTATGGAGCACCTTGCTGACTGAGATCTGCCCTGTTACTCTCTTGGCCTTCATCCTGCTTCCTTGTCCTATAGTGTTGCTCTCTGTCTCTCTCAAGGCTAAAGTGGGAAGCCGGTCAGGGTCTTAGCCAGTATTGTATCCCCGGCAACTGGTAACCATTGGCACGTGAAAGACTCAGGCCATCCATGAGTGAACGAACTGCACAGTCCACTCGGGCAACAGGACCTATGAACCTGCTGCCTAGTGGCACACATGTCCCTCAAGGATGGGAAAACTGAGTCTTCATTACCTCCTTCCAGGGCACACCCCAGGCCTGATCACCGTCATCTCATATCACTGGGAGGTAGAACAAATTAAGATAGGTAACACAGGACACATGGCACCCTGCAAAGTTCCAAACACAAATGTTGCTCAGGAAAAAACTAAACTCCTACGGCTCGTAGTTCAAATGCAACGAAGCAGGCATAGCATATAGATTAAAGTAAAGTGGGTGTAAAATTATAAATGTTATAAATTAGAATGCAGCATGTTTCCCATGATCCAGATGTTGAGAGCCAAAACTCTTGGTGTCCTGAACTGTTAAAGGAAGAACAGACCCAAATTGAGTGCTCAGCTGTGTTCATCAGGCTCCACTGAAAATGTAAATTTGTGTCATCACTGCACCGAGTTTCTAGGCACTATGTGGAATGCTTTCATATTCATGCTTGCCAAATCCATAAAAGCCCCCCTAGGTGGGTACAGTATTGTTTCACTTTTCAGGTGATGAAGTTGATGCTCAGAGGTGAGCAGTTATGACCAAGCACCTTGTATGTGCCAGAATATCAATCATACTGGTTAACCCATCCCAACAAACTAAACATAACCTTTATCAGTGCATCTGGATGCCATGCCGTGAGGATGCAAAATACATCCCAGTAGCAGAATGAGCAGTGCGAAATACCCCAACCATTCTAACAGGTGTGATGTGATATGTCATTGTGGTTTTAATTTGCATTTCCCTGACACTTAGTAATATTGAGCAACTTTTCATATTATCTGTTGGCCATTTGTAGGTCTTCTTTGGAAAAAGGTCTATACAAGTACTTTGTTGATTTTTTTGTTGTTGTTATTTATTATTTTGCTCTTGAGTTGGAGGAGTTCCTCATATGTTTTCGGATATTAACCCCTTAACAGATACGTAGTTTACAAATATTGTCTCCCATTCCATAGGTTGCCTTTTCATTCGTTGATGGTTTCCTTTGCTGTGCAGAAGCTGGTTAGTTGATGCAAATCGACTTGTCTATTTTGACGTTTTGGTTGCCATTGCTTTTGGTGTCAGATCCGAAAGTTATTGCCCAGACTAATGTCAAGAAGTGTTAGTCCTATGTTTTTATCAGTTTCAGGTGTTAAGTCTTTTTTATTCATTTCAAATTGAGTTTTGTAGAAGAAGTTAAGGGACCAGTTTCACTGTTAAGCATGTAGTGCTCCTTTTGGCCCATCATCATTATTAGAGGTCATCCTTTCCCCATTGTGAGTTCTTGGAATCCTTCTTGAAGATCACACCATAGATGGATTTATTTCTGCGCTCTTGGTTCCATTGATCTATAGGTCCATATGCCAGTACTAATATGTTGTAGCTTTATAATATATTTTGAAATCAGGAAGTGTGATGCCTCCAGCTTTGTTCTTGTTCAAAATTGTTTTGGCTATTCAGGATCTTTTGTGGTTCCATATGAAGTTTGGGTTTGTTTTTTCTATTTCTGTAAAGAATTCCATTGGGATTCTAATAGGGATTCTATTGGGATGCCTGGGTGGCTCAATTGGTTGAGCATCTGATTCTTGATTTTGGCTCAGGTCATGATCTTAGGCTCATGAGATCAAGCCCCATGCCACGTCAGGCTCTGTGCTGGGCGTGGAGCCTGCTTAAGATTCTCTGTCGCCTTCTCCCTTTGCCTTCCTCTCCCTCTCTCTCTCCCTAGTAAAAAAAAAAGGGGGGGGGATTTTATTGAATCTGTAGGTCACTTTATTTTTTTATACTTTGTTTTAATTTAAATTTAATAAACCAACATATAATACATTACTAGTTTCAGATGTAGTGTTCAATAATTCATCAGTTGCACGTAACACCCAGTGCTCATCACATCACATAGCCTCTCTAATGCCCATCACCCAGTTACCCCATCCCCCCACCCACCTTCCCCTCAGCAACCCTCAGTTTGTTTCCCAGAGCCAAGAGTCTCTCATGGTTTGTCTCCCTCTCTGATTTCTTTACATTCAGTTTTCCCTCCCTTCTCTATTGATGCTCTGCACTCTTTCTTCTATTCCACATATCAGTGAAACCATATAATTGTGTTTCTCTGCTTGACTTATTTCACTTAAGCTTAATACCCTCCAGTTCCATCCATGTCAATGCAAATGGTAGGTATTCATCATTTCTGATGGCTGAGTAATATTCCACTGTATAAATGAACCACATCTGCTTTCTCCACTCATCTGTTTCATTTTCTTTTTAAGTGTATTATGTTAGTCACCATACAATACATCATTAGTTTTTGATGTAGTGTTCCACGATTCATTGTTTTCGTATACCACCCAGTGCTCCATGCAGTGCGTGCCCTCCTTAATACCCATCACGGGGCTAACCCGTCCCTCCACCCCCCTCCCCTCTAGAACCCTCAGTTTGTTTCTCGGAGTTCATAGTCTCTCATGATTCATCACCTCTCTGATCCCCCCCTTTGTTGTTCCCTTCCTTCTGATGTCCTCCCTGCTATTCCTTATGTTCCACATATAAGTGAAACCATATGATAATTGACTTTCTCTGCTTGACATTTCTTTTTCCTTTTATTTCCTTAACATTTTATTTATTTATTTGACAGAGAGAGACACAGTGAGAGAGGGAACACAAGCCGGGGGAGTGGGAGAGGGAGAAGCAGGCTTCCTGCAGAACAGGGAGCCCAATGCGAGGCTCAATCCCAGGACCCGGGATCACGACCCGAGCCGAAGGCAGATGCCCAACGACTGAGCCACCCAGGCGCCCCTCTGCTTGACTTATTTCACTGAGCATCATCTCCTCCAGTTCCATCCATGTTGATATAAAAGTTGGGGATTCATCCTTTCTGATGGCTAAGTTATATTCCATTGTATAAATGGACCACATCTTCTTTATCCATTCATCTGTTGAAGGGCATCTCAGCTCTTTCCACTATTTGGCTATTGCAGACATTGCTGCTGTGAACATTGGGTTGCATATGGCCCTTCTTTTCACTGCATCTGTGTCTTTGGAGTAAATACCCAGGAGTGCAATTGCTGGGTCGTAGGGTAGCTCTATTTTTAATTTTTCGAGGCACCTCCACACTGTTTTCCAAAGTGGCTGTACCAATTGCATCCCCACCAACAGTGTAAGGAGGTTCCCCTTTCTCCACAACCTCCCCAACATTGGTTGTTTCTTGCCTTGTCAATTTTTACCTTTCTAACTGGTATAAGGTGGTATCTCAATGTGTTTTTTTAAATTTTATTTTATCATATTATGTTAATCACCATACATTACATCATTAGTTTTTGTGTAGTGTTTTGTGATTCATGGTTTGCGTATAACATAGATCAGTGAAACACAAGAGAGAGCCCAGAAATGGACCCTCAACTCTATGGTCAGCTAATCTTCGACAAAGCAGGAAAGAATGTCCAGTGGAAAAAAGACAGTCTCTTCAACAAATGGTGTTCGGAAAATTGGACAGCCACATGCAGAAGAATGTAACTGAACCATTTCCTTACACCACACACAAAAATAGACTCAAAATGGATGAAAGACCTAAATGTGAGACAGGAGTCCATCAAAATCGTAGAGGAGAACACAGGCAGCCACCTCTTCGATCTCAATGTGGTTTTGATTTGAATTCCCTGAGAGCTAATGATGATGAACATTTTTTTCATGAGTCTGTTAGCCATTTGTATGTCTTCTTTTGAGAAGTGTCTGTTCATGTCTTCTGCCCATTTTTTGACTTGACTCTTTGTTGTTTGTGTGTTGAGTTTGAGAAGTTCTTTATAGATCTTGGATACCAGCCCTTTGTCTGTAGTGTCATTTGCAAATATCTTCTCCCATTCTGTGGGTTGCCTCTTTGTTTTGTTGACGGTTTCCTTTGCTGTGCACAAGCTTTTTATCTTGATGAAGTCCCAGAAGTTCATTTTTGCTTTTGTTTCACTAGCCTTTGGAGATGTATCTTGAAAGAAGTTGCTATGGGCGATGTGTAAGAGGTTACTGCCTATGTTCTCCTCTAGGATTTTGATGGATCCCTGTCTCACATTGAGGTCTTTCATCCATTTTGAGTTTATCTTTGTGTATGCTGTTAGGAATGGTCAAGTTTCATTCTTCTGTATATGGCTGTCCAATTTTCCCAGCACCATTTATTGAAGAGACTGTTTTTTTTTTCTTTTTTAAATTTTCTTATGTCAGTCACCATACAGTACATCATTAGTTTTTGATGTGGTGATCCACGATCCATTGTTTTCATAGAACACCCAGTGCTCCATGCAGTATGTGCCCTCATTATTACCCATCACCGGGCTAACCTATCCCCCCACCCCCTCCCCTCTAAAACCCTGTTTGTTTCTCAGAGTCCGTAGTCTCTCATGGTTCGTCTCTCCCTCCGATTTCCCTCCCTTAATTTTTCCCTTCCTTCTCCTAATGTCCTCTATGCTGTTCCTTATGTTCCACAGATAAGTGAAACCGTATGATAATTGACTTTCCCTGCTTGACTTATTTCACTGAGCATCATCTCCTCCAGTCCCATCCATGTTGATGCAAAAGTTGGGTATTCATCCTTTCTGATGGCTGAGTAATATTCCATTGTATATATGGGCCACATCTTCTTTATCCATTCGTCTGTGGAAGGGCATCTCCGCTCTTTCCACAGTTTTGCTATTGCGGATTTTGCTGCTATGAACATTGAGGTGCATATGGCCCTTCTTTTACTACACCTGTGTCTTTGGGGTAAATATCCAGGAGTGCATTTGCTGGGTCATACGGCAGCTCTAGTTTTAAATTTTTGAGGCATCTCCACACTGTTTTCCAAAGTGGCTGTACCAACTTGCATTCCCACCAACAGTGTAAGAGGGTTCCCCTTTCTCCACAACCTCTCCAACATTTGTTGTTTCTTGCGCTGTCCATTTTTGCCATTCTAACTGGTGTAAGGTGGTATCTCAGTGTGGTTTTGATTTGAATTTCCCGGATGGCTAATGATGATGAACATTTTTTCATGTGTCTGTTTGCCATCCATTTGTATGTCTTCTTCAGAGAAGTGTCTGTTTATGTCTTCTTTCCATTTTTTGACTTGAGTATTTGTTTTTTGGGTGTTGAGTTTGAGAAGTTCTTTATAGATCTTGGATACCAGCCCTTTATCTGTAGTGTCATTTGCAAATATCTTCTCCCATTCTGTGGGTTGCCTCTTTGTTTTGTTGACGGGTTCCTTTGCTGTGCAGAAGCTTTTTATCTTGATGAAGTCCCAGAAGTTCATTTTTGCTTTTGTTTCACTAGCCTTTGGAGACGTATCTTGAAAGAAGTTGCTGTGGGCGATGTCAAAGAGGTTACTGCCTGTGTTCTCCTCTAGGATCTTGATGGATTCCTGACTCACATTGAGGTCTTTCATGCATTTTGAGTTTATCTTTGTGAATGGTGTTAGAGAATGGTCGAGTTTCATTCTTCTGCATGTGGCTGTCCAGTTTTCCCAGCACCATTTATTGAAGAGACTGTCTTTTTTCCATTGCATGTTTTTTCCTGCTTTGTCAAAAACTATTTGACCATACAGTTGAGGGTCCATAACTGGGTTCTCTATTCTGTTCCATTGGTCCATATGTCTGTTTTTGTGCCAGTACCATGCTGTCTTGGTGATCACAGCGTTGTAATATAGCTTGAAATCGGGCAACGTGATGCCCCCAGCTTTTTCTTTTTTTTTTTTTTTAAGATTTTATTTATTTATTTGACAGAGACACAGCAAGAGAGGGAACACAAGCAGGGGGAGTGGGAGAGGGAGAAGCAGGCTTCCTGCCGAGCGGGGAGCCCGATGTGGGGCTCGATCCCAGGACCCTGGGATCATGACCTGAGCCGAAGGCAGACGCTTAACGACTGAGCCACCCAGGCGCCCCTGTTTTTCTTTTTCAACATTTCCATGGCGATTCGGGGTCTTTTCTGATTCCATACAAATTTTAGGATTGTTTGTTCCAGCACTCTGAAAAATGTCATTGGAATTTTATTCGGGATGGCATTGGAGGTATAGATGGCTCTGGGTAGCATAGACATTTTAACAATGTGTTTTCTTCCGATCCATGAGCATGGAATGTTTTTCCATCTTTTTGTGTCTTCTGCAATTTCTTTCATGAGTGTTCTGTAGTTCCTAGAGTATAGATCCTTTACCTCTTTGGTTAGGTTTATTCCGAGGTATCTTATGGTTTTTGGTGCTATTGTAAATGGAATCGTTTCTGTAATTTCTCTTTCTACAGTTGCGTTGTTAGTGGATAAGAAAGCAACTGTTTTCTGTGCATTGATTTTGTGTCCTGCCACATTACTGAATTGCTGTATGAGTTCTAGTAATTTGGGGGTGGAGTCTTTTGGTTTTCCACGTCAAGTATCATGTCGTCTGCGAAAAGAGAGTTTGACTTCTTCTTTGCCAATCTGAATACCTTTTATTTCTTTTTGTTGTCTGATTGCTGTTGCTAGGACTTCTAGTACTATGTTGAACAATAGTGGAGAGAGTGGGCATTCTTGACGTGTTCCTGATCTTAAGGGAAAGGCTCTTAGCTTTTCCCCATTGAGGATGTTATTCGCTGTGGGTTTTTCATAGATGGATTTTATGAACTTAAGGAATGTTCCCCCTATCCCTATACTCTGAAGCATTTTAATTAGGAGAGGATGTTGTATTTTGTCACATGCTTTTTCTGCATCAGTTGAGAGGACCATATGGTTTTTCTCCCTCCTCTTATTAATGTGTTCTATCACATTGATTGATTTGCATATGTCGAAGCACCCTTGCATCCTGGGGATAAATCCCACTTGGTCGTGGTGGATGATCCTTTTAATGTATTGTTGGATCCTATTAGCTAGGATTTTGTTGAGGATTCTGGAATCCATATTTATCAGGGATATCAGTCTGAAATTCTCCTTTTTGATGGGGTCTTTGCCTGGTTTGGGGATGAAGGTAATGCTGGCCTCACAGAATGAGTCTGGAAGTTTTCCTTCTGTTTCTGTTTTTTGAAACAGATTCAGTAGAATAGGTATTATTTCTTCTTTGAATGTTTGGTAGAGTTCCCCAGGGAATCCCTCCGGCCCTGGACTCTTGTTTTTTGGGATGTTTTTGATCACTGCTTCAATCTCATTACTGGTTATTGGCCTATTCAGGTTGTCAATTTCTTCCTGTTTCAGTCTTGGCAGCTTATAGGTTTCCAGGAAGGCCTCCATTTCATCCAGATTGCTCAGTTTATTGGCATATAGTTGTTGATAAGAATTTCTAATAATTGTTTCTATTTCCTTGGTGTTAGTCGTGATCTCTCCCCTTTCATTCGTAATTTTATTAATTTGGGTCCTTTTTTCTCTTGGATGAGTCTGGCCAGTGGTTTATCGATCTTATTAATTCTTTCAAGGAACCAATTTCTAGTTTCATTGATCTGATCTGTGTTTCTGGTTTCTAATTCATTGATCTCTGCTCTAATTTTAATTATTTCTCTTCTAATGCATGGCTTAGGCATCGTTTGTTGCTTTTTCTCTAGTTCTTTGAGGTGGAGAGTTGGTGAATTCGGGATTTTTCTATTTTTTTGAGTGAGGCTTGGATGGCTATGTATTTCCCCCTTAGGACTGCCTTTGCAGTATCCCATGGGGTTTGGTCCGATGTGTTTTCGTTCTCATTGGTTTGCATGAATTATTTAAGTTCTTCTTTGATTTCCTGGTTGACCCAGACATTCTTGAGCGGGGTGGTCTTTAGCTTCCAAGTGTTTGAATTTCTTCCAGATTTTTTCTTGTGATTGAGTTCCAGTTTTAAAGCATTATGGTCTGAGAAGATGCAGGGAATAATCTCAGGCTTTTGGTATCGTTTGAGACCTGATTTGTGACCCAGTATGTGGTCTATTCTGGAGAAAGTTCCATGTGCGCTCGAGAAGAATGAGTACTCTGTTGTTTTAGGGTGGAATGTTCTGTATACATCTCTGAGGTCCATCGGGTCCTGTGTGTCATTCAAAGGGCTTGTTTCCGTGTTGATTCTCTGCTTAGATGATTTGTCTGTTGCTGAGAGTGGAGTATTGAGGTCTCCTACAGTTAATGTATTGTTATCAATATGACTCTTTATTTTGGTTAACAGTTGGCTTATGTAGATGGCTGCTCCCATGTTGGGGGCGTAGATATTTACAATTGTTAGATCATCTTCCTGGATAGACCCTTTAAGAACGATATAGTGTCCTTCTGTGTCTCTAACTACACTCCTTAGCTTAAAATCTAATTTGTCTGACATAAGAATTGCTACCCCAGCTTTCTTTTGGGGTCCGTTGGCATGGAAGATGGACCTCCATCCCTTCACTTTCAGTCTGGATGTATCTTTAGGTTCAAAATGAGTCTCTTGAAGACAGCATATGGATGGGTCCTGTCTTTTTATCCAGTCTGCAACCCTGTGCCGCTTTATGGGAGCATTTAAACCATTCACTTTGAAAGTGATCATTGAAAGATATGAATTTATTGTCATCATGTTGCCTGTGAAGTCCTTGTTTCTATAGATTGCCTCTGTAAACTTCTGTTCTCTATCACTCTTGGGGTCTTTCTCCTTTTATAGAATCCCCCCTTAATATTTCTTGTAGGGCTGGCTTAGTGGTCACATATTCTTTCAGCTTCTGCCAGTCTTGGAAGCTCTGTCTCTCTCCCTCCATTCTAAATGACAGCCTTGCCAGATAAAGTATTCTTGGCTGCATGTTCTTCTCATTTAGTACCCTGGATATGTCTTGCCAGTCCTTTCTGGCTTGCCAGGTCTCTGGGGATATGTGACGTTATTCTGATGTTACTCCCTCTGTACATAAGGAGTCTCTTCCCCCTAACTGCCCTGAAGATGGTTTCCTTGGTTCTATGATTTTTGAGTTTTACTGTTACATGCTGGGGCATTGGCCTGTTTTCCTTGATCTTGGGAGGGGTCCTCTCTGTCTCTAGGACGCGAATGTTTGTTTCATTCCCCAGATTAGGGACATTCCCAGCTACGATTTGCTCAATTATATCTTCTAGTCCTCTCTCTCTCTCTCCACCCCCTCAGGGATCCCAGTAATTCTGACATTGGAACGTTTCATGGTGTCACTTATTTCTCTAATTCTGTTTTCATAGATTTTGAGTGGTTTCTCCCTTGTCTTCTCTTTTTCCTTCTTTTCTATCACCTGGTCTTCTAGATTACTAATTCTTTCTTCTGCCTCGCTTACCCTAGCTGTTAGATTATCTAAATTAGAGTGGCTTTCATTTCTGCCCTTAGAGTTTCTATGTTGCCATTAATCGATTTCTCCATTCTAGCTATTGTCTTCATAACTGTTACCCTGAAGTCCATTTCCAACATCTTGGTTATATCTGTATCCATTTGTAAATCTGTGGCAGAAGTCACAGTCTCTTAGTCTTTCCTATGTGGGGGTTCCTCCTCCTAGTCATTCTGTTGAGGGGTGGTTGAGGGAATGTTCAGAGTCCAAATTATCGACCACAGCTCAAGTAGATGCACCTGTTCTATAGGGACCTTAGGGTTGTCGGCCTCTTGTTCTCCCAGCCTGTCTTCTGGAGGAGCGGCCTGCCCCACTGTTACTCAGGCAACCCTGTTTGGGCAGAGTTTCCCCGCCCCCTGTGGCAGGGGATAGGCTCAGTGAAAACCGGTTTTTTGGGACATTTGTTCTCTGGCAGCTTTCCGTGGCGGCTTTCCGCGTCTCTTCTGAGAGTCAGAGCCGAAGAGATCGTTTCCGACCCTCTGCCTCAGAGCAGAGAGATTGCAGTCTGTTCTTCAGTGAACTCTCCAGGCCACACTATCTCCATTTTTGTCTGTGCTGCTATAAACTGCAGCGTCTGGGTTGTGCGCCCCTCAGCAGGGTTCCTAGTCCTCACCTCCAGGTCGGGGCACGGGGGCAAGTCTCTGCCCTTTTTGCTTCTAGACCCGCCAGCCGCCCCCAGTTTGCACGTGCAGCCCCGCACTCCAGGTTTCTGTTGGGGGGGGGGGCTGCCCTAAAGTCCTTCCCCCACTCTACCGGTCTGCGAGTCTGTGCCGTGTCCCCAGGCCAGGAGGCTTTCGCTCACCGGGGGTGCAGGAGCCGTGGGGATCCCCACAGCTGCCCTCCCCCTACCATTTTATCTTCCAATATCTGCCCGGGGAATCCAGCTTCCTGCTTCATACCTTGAAACCAACCGCCTGCGGTATTCTGTCTGTAGAGATCCAGATATATCTTCTTACATCTCAGGCTGATCTCATGGGTGTTCAGAGCGGTCTGGTAAATATCCAGCTCAGTTCAGGGGACCGGTTGGAATAGGGTCCCCTACTCCTCCGCCATCTTTTCCTGCCCTCCTCTCCGTTCATCTGTTGAAGGGCATCTCAGCTCCTTCCACAGTTGGGCTATTGTGGACATTGCTGCTATGAACATTGGGGTGCATGTGCCCCTCCTTTTCACTACATCTGTATCTTTGGGTAAATACCCAGTAGTGCAATCGCTGGTCATAGGGTAGCTCTATTTTTAACTTTGTGAGGAACCTCCATACTGTTTTCCAGAGTGGCTGTACCAGCTTGCATTCCCACCAAGAGCGTAAGAGGGTTCCCCTTTCTCCACATCTTCACCAATATTTGTAGTATCCCGTCTTGTTAATTTTTGCCATTGTTATTGGTGTAAGTAAGGTGGTATCTCATTGTGCTTTTGATTTGTATTTCCCTGATGACAAGTGATGTTGAGCATTTTTTCATTTGTCTGTTGGCCATTTGTATGTCTTCTTTGGAGAAATGTCTGTGTCTTCTGCCCATCTCTTGACTGGATTATTTGTTTTATGGGTGTTGAGTTTGATAAGCTCTTTATAAATATTGGATACCAGCCCTTTATCTGATATGTCATCTGCAGATATCTTCTCCCATTCCGTGGGTTGCCTCTTAGTTTTGTTGACTATTTCCTTTGCCGTGCAGAAGCTTTTTATCTTGATGAAGTCCCAAAAGTTCATTTTTGCCTCTGTTTCCCTTGCCTTTAGAGACATGTCTAGCAAGAACTTGCTGAGGCCCAGGTCGAAGATGTTACTGCCATATGTTCTCCTCTAGGATTTTGATGGATTCCTGTTTCATATGTAGGTCTTTCACCCATTTTGAGTCTATTTTTGTGTAGGGTGTAAGAAAATGGTCCACTTTCATTCTTCTGCATGTGGCTGTCCAATTTTCCCAGCACCATTTATTGAAGAGACTGTTCTTTTTCCATTGGATATTCTTTCCTCTTTGTCAAAGATTAGTTTACCATAGAGTTGAGGGTCCATTTCTGGGGTCTGTATTCTGTTCCGTTGATCTATGTGTCTGTTTTTGTGCCAGTAGCATGCTGTCTTGATGGTCACAGCTTTTTAATGTAGCTTGAAGTCCAGAATTGTGATGCCCCCCGCTTTGGATTTGTTTTTCAACATTCCTCTGGGTATTCTGGGTCTTTTCTGGTTCCATACAAATTTTAGTATTGTTTGTTCCAGCTCTGTGAAAAATGTCAATGCTATTTTGATAGCGATTGCATTGAATGTGTAGACTGCTCTGGGTAGCATAGACGTTTTTACAATACTTATTCTTCTAATACATGAGCATGGAATGTTTTTCCATCTCTTTGTGTCTTCCTCGATTTCTTTCTTAAGCGTCCTGTGTTTTTTAGAGTACAGATCCTTTATCTCTTTGGTTAGATTTAGTCTGAGGTATCTTATGTTTTTTGGTGCTGTTGTAAATGGAATCGATTCTCTAATTTCTCTTTCTACAGTTGCATTGTTAGTGTATAAGAAAGCAACTGATTTCTGTGCATTGATTTTGTATCCTGCCACATTACCGAATTGCTGTATGAGTTTTAGTAATTTGGGGGCGGGGTCTTTTGGGTTTTCCACGTAAAGTACCATGTCATCTGCAAAGAGAGAGAGTTTGACTTCTTTGCCAATTTGAATGTCTTTTATTTCTTTTTGTTGTCTGATTGCTGAGGCTAGGACTTCTAGTACCGTGTTGAGCAATAGTGGTGAGAGTGGGCATCCCTGTCATATGCCTGACCTTAAGGGAAAAGCTCTCAGATTTTCCTATTGGAATGATATTCCCTGTGGGCTTTATGTAGATGGCTTTTATGGTGTTGAGGTATGTACCCTCTATCACTACACTGTGGAGAGTTTTTATCAAGAAACACTGTATTTTGTCAAGTGCTGTTTCTGCATCTGTTGAGAAGATCATATGGGCTCTTTTATTAATGTAGTACATCACATTGATTTGTGAATGTTGAATACCCTTGCAGCCCAGGAATAAATCCCGCTTGGTCATGGTGAATAATCCTTTTAATATACTGTTGGATCCTACTGGATAGTATTTTGGTGAGTATTTTGGCATCCGTGTTCTTCGGGGATATTGGTCTGTAATTCTCCTTTTTGTTTGGGTCTTTGGTTTTGGGATCAAGGTAATGCTGGCCTCATAGAAAGAGTTTGGAGGTTTTTCCTCACTTAAAGGATTGCCCTTAATATTTCTCGCAGGACTGACTTGGTGGTCCCATATTCTTTCAGTTTCTGTCTGTCCTGGTAGCTCTTTATCTCTCCTTCATTCTGAAGGACTTGCTGGATAAAGTATTCTTGGCTGCATGTTTTTCTCATTTAGTACCCGGAATATATCATGCCACCCCTTTCTGGCCTGCCCGGTCTCCGTGGATAGGTCTGATGTTACTGTGATGTTCCTTCTCTATACGTAAGAAATCTCTTACTCCTAGCTCCTCTCAGGATAGCTTCCTTGGCTCTAAGATTTGCAAGCTTCACTCTTATATGTCAGGGTGGTGATCTATTTTTACTGATTTTGGGAGGGGTCCTCTCTACCTCTTGGACATAAATGCCTCTTTACTTCCGCAGATTAAGGAAGTTGTCATCTATGGTTTGCTCAAATATTCCTTCTGGCCCTCTTTCTTTTTCATGTCCCTGAGGCACCGCCGTAATTCTGATATTGCTTCATTTTATGGCATTGCTGATTTCTCGTAGCCTCCCCTCATGGTCAGTTAGTTGTTTTTCTCTGTTTACCTCAGCTTCCTTACTTTCCATCAACTTGTCTTCTATGTCGTTACTCTCTCTTCTGCCTCACCTACCCTAGCTGTTACAGCATCCAATTTAGGCTGCATCTCAGAGCATTTTTAATTTTGGCCTGATTAGATCTCATTTCTGCACTAAGAGATTCTCTAGTGTCTTTTATGGTTTTTTTCAAACCCAGGTAGTAACTTTATCATTGTCATCTTGAATTCCAGCTCTGACATTACTTCTATCCATATCAGTAGATCTGTGGCAGAGAGTATTACCTCCGGGTCTTTCTGTTGTTGTGAATTCCTCCTGCTAGTCATTTTGCTCAGAGAAGAATGGATGAACGCATGAACAGAATCAAAAATATCAGCCATGACCCAAGCAAGATACACACCCGACAAATCCAAAAAGGTCAGAAACCAAAAAAGAAAAAAAATAAAAAGCGTGTGAGGGGGGAACAAGGGAGGGGCAGGAAGAGAGAATATAATCTGAGAGGAGGGTGGACAAAACAGGGTGATCCACTTGGTTGTGAGTGTATTTTGGTCTTTGTGTTAGGAGATACTAAATCCCGAAATTGTAAAGAAGGCAAAACTTATATATATATATATATATATATATATATATTTTTTTTTTTTGTATATTTTATTTTATATACAAAAATAAAATTGAATAGAGTGAAAGGAAGCCAAAAATGAAGAATATATCTATAAAATATAAAGGTAAAAATGAAAGTTAAAAAAAGACTTAAAACAAAGAATTGATAAAATAAGAAACTAGTTGAAAAGGAAAAAAAGAAAAGAAATGGGAACCATCACAATCCTAGAGGAGAACATATGGCAGTAACATCTTCAACATTGGCCACAGCAAATTCTTGCTAGACACGCCTCTAAAGGCAAGAGAAACAAAGGCAAAAATGAACTTTTGGGATTTCATCAAGATAAAAAGCTTCTGCACAGCAAAGGAAACAGTCAATAAAACTAAGAGGCAACCCATAGAATGGGAGAAGATATCTGCCGATGACATATCAGATAAAGGGCTGGTATCCAATATCTATAAAGAGCTTATCAAACTCAACACCCATAAAACAAATAATCCAGTCAAGAGATGGGCAGAAGACACAGACATTTCTCCAAAGACATACATAAAACCAAGAGACACATGAAAAAAATGTTCAACATCACTAGCCATCAGAGAAATACAAATCATTTCTTGCAGGGCTGGCTTGGTGGTCATGTATTCTTTCAGTTTCTGCCTGTCTTGGAAGCTCCTTGTTTCTCCATCCTGCAGGGCTGGCTTGGTGGTCATGTATTCTTTCAGTTTCTGCCTGTCTTGGAAGCTCCTTGTTTCTTCATCCATTCTGAATGACAGCCTTGCTGGATAAAGTAACCTTGGCTGCATGTTCTTCTCATTTAGTACCCTGAATATGTCTTGCCAGCCCTTTCTGGCTTGCCAGGTCTCTGTGGACAGGTCTGACGTTATTTTAATGTTCCTCCCTCTGGACGATGTAAGAAATCTCTTCCCCCTCACCACTTTCAAGATTGTTTCCTTGGATCTAAGATTTGCCGATTGTACTATTATATGTTGTGGTTTTAGTCTGTTCTCATTGATCTCGGGAGAGGTCCTCTCTGCCTCTTGGACACGAATGCTTGTTTCCTTCCCCACATTAGGGATGTTCTCAGCTATGATTTGCTCAGATATATTTTCTAGACCTCTCTTTCTCTCCACCCCTTCAAGGATCCCAGTAATTCTGATATTAGAACGTTTTGTTGAGTCACTAATCTGTCTCAGTTTGATTCTTTGGGTTTTAATTTGTTTTCCCATGCCACTTTGGTTTCCTTCTTTTCTATCATCTTCCTCTAGCTCACTAATTTGTTCTTCTGCCTCGTTTACCCTGGCAGTCAGAGTATCCAGTTTCAACTGCATTTCATTCATAGCATTTTTTAATTTGGCCTGATTCGATCTCATTTCTGCCCTTAGAGATTCTATACTGTCATTAATATTTTTCTCAAGCCTAGATATTGCCTTGATAATTGTTACTCTGAAGTCTGTCTCTGCCATCTTGGTTATATCCATATCCATTAGTTCTGTGGCAGAGGCCACAGTCTCTGATTCTTTCCTTTGTTGGGGGTTCCTCCTCCTAGGGGAGTGTTGAGGGAGTGTACAGAGTCCTAAATATCAACCACAATCCAGGAAAGATGCACCCTGGGAAAATCGAGTGTTCGGAAGCCACCACCAAAAAAAAGCCAAAATGAAACCCGAGAATAAAATTTATGAAATTAAAATTTTTTTTAAAATTAAAAGTTTTTAAAAAGGGGTGAGGCGAGGGGGCTATAATCTCAGTGTGGGCAAGGTAGGGTGTTTCAGTACTTCCTGGGTGTATTTTGTTCTCTTTTTTTTTTCAAATTTTTTTTTTAAAGATTTTATTTATTTGAGAGAGAGAGAATGAGAGATAGAGAGCACGAGAGGGAGGAGGGTCCGAGGGAGAAGCAGACTCCCCGCCGAGCAGGGAGCCCGATGCGGGACTCGATCCCGGGACTCCAGGATCATGACCTGAGCCGAAGGCAGTCACTTAACCAACTGAGCCACCCAGGCGCCCTTTTGTTCTCTTTCATAGAGGACACTACTTCCCAGAGTTCCAGGGAAAATAAAACTGGTACACATATAAAGGTAGTATTGAATAGGGAAAAAAGGACTACACTGAAGCTTTTAGCTATTAAAATAGATGTGTGTGTATGTGTGTGTGTGAAAAAGTTCAAGTTAAAAAGGTACTGTGAAAAGTTATATTAAACATCTAGATGAAGTGAGAAAAAGGTAAAAAGAAAAAACAAGAAACATAATAAAAGGAAAAAAACATAGGTGTGAAAAAGTACAAATTAAAAAGCTATGAAATATGTTATATTAAACATCTGGTTGAAATGAGAAAAAGGTAGAAAAAACAAGAAACATGAGAAAGAATAAAAAAAAAAAAAAAACGGGGGCACCTAGTTGGCTCAGTCAGTTAAGCGTCTGCCTTCGGCTCAGGTCATGATCTCTGGGTCCTGGGATCGAGCCCTGTGTCCAGCTCCCTGCTCAGTGGGGAGTCTGCTGCTCCCTCTCCCACTCCCCCTGCTTGTGTTCCTTCTCTCACTGTGTCTCTCTGTCAAATAAATAAAATCTTAAAAAAAAAAAAAGTTGTATCTGAGAAATAAAACCAGCCGTAAGGTAACATCTGGAGCTCAGTATACTATTTTCCCCTGGTGTTGGGGTTTTATGGCTTTATGGGGACCCTAGGGTTGTCATCCGCTTGTCTTCTGGGGGAGGGGCCTGCTATGCTGTTTTTCAGGCCACCCTACTTGGGCTGAGTTGCCCTGCCCCTTATGTGGGGTCTGGTCTCTGTGGAAACCGGTTTTGGGGTCTTTTGTTCTCTGGCAGCTTTTCTGCCTTTTCACCTTTTCGGAGGGTCAGGGCGAAGGAAAATGTCCACACCCAGACCTCCGCCCCAGGGCAGGGAAACCACAGTGTGCTCCTTTCTCAACCCTCCAGAACAGAGTCTCCCTTTTTGTAAGTGCCTGCCAAAAACCCGCAGCCTCCCACAGGCAGTGCATGCCCCCAGCAGCCCTCTCAGTGGTTGACTTAGGCCCCCGGTTGTCTCTGCCCTTTGTGCTTCTAAAACTGTGACCGGTCCCCGTCCTGGGTCAGAGTCTGCCCCAGGTCTGCTCCTACGTGCCCCCTTAGCTCCTGGATCCTGAGTGAGCACTGTTACCAGGCCCTTCCCCTTCTGCCAGTACTGCTCTGCAAGTTATTGCAGTGCCCCGCACAGGACGTTTTTGCAGTCCAGTGTTATATTACTTTCCAGGTGCCAGGTATGTCAGGTCCCTCCGCCTTCTGTTTATCTTCCGATATCAGCCCGCAGAATCACAACTCCATCCTTCATACCTCGAAACCGAGGATTTTCTGCTTCTAGATATGTATTTCTGGATATATATATCTGGAATATATATCCAGATATTATTCCTACATTTTACATCTCAGGCTGACGTTGTGGGTGTTCAGAATTGTCTGGTAGATATCCAGCTAAATTCAGGGGACCTGTTGAATCAAAGTCCCCTTCTCCTCTGCCATCTTCTCCCCCTCCCCCGCATTTAGACCATTTCAATTCAAAGTAATTATTGATAGGTATGTACTTACTGCCATTTTGTTAACTGTTTTCTGGTTGTTTTGTAGCTCTTCTCTGTTCCTTCTTTTGCCCTCTTTCCTTGTGATTGACTTTCTTTAGTAATATGCTTGGCTTTTTATTTTTTGTGTGTATCTAGGTTTTGGGTTCGTGGTTACTTTGGGGTTCATATATAGCATCTTAAGAATAGAGCAATCTAGGAGCGCCTGGGTGGCTCAGTCGTTAAGCGTCTGCCTTCAGCTCAGGTCATGATCCCAGGGTCCTGGGATCGAGCCCCGCATCGGGCTCCCTGCTCCATGTGGAGTCTGCTTCTCCCTTTCCCTCTGCTATTCCCCCTGCTTGTGCTCTCTCTCTCTCTCAAGTAAATAAATAAAATCTTAACAAAAAAAAAAAGGAATAGAACAGTCTATTGTAGGTTGATGGTCATTTAAGTTTGAACATACTCTAAAATAACTTCGTTTTTACTTTCTCCTCATTTTATATATATAATGTCATATTTTACATCTTTTTACTTTGTGATTTTTAAGATGTAGTTGATTTTGGAATTTTTGTATTTTAACCTTCATACCAGCTTTATAAATGATTGCCTACTACCTTTACTGTGTGTTTGCTTTTACTAATGAAATTTTTCCTTTCATGATTTTCTTCTAATTGTGGTATTTTCTTTCCACTTAAAGTCCCCTTAAAATTTCTTGTAAGGCCAGTTTAATGGCGATGAATTCTAACTTTTTTTGTCTGAGAAACTTTTGATCTCTTTAATTATGAATGATAACTTTGCCAGCTATTCTTGGTTATATGTTTTTCCCTCTCAGCACTTTGAGTGTACCATGGTACTCCTTTGTGTTTCTGCTGAATACACAGCTGATAGCTTTATGGGGTTTCCCTTATACATAACAAGTTGCTTTGCTTTTGCTGTTTTTAAAAGTCTCTCTTTATCTTTAATTTTGCCATATTATTATGTGTTGTGCCATGGACATCATTTGGTTCATCTTGTTTGGAATTGAACTCTCTTTGTATCCTAAACCTAGATGTCTGTCTCCTTCCCTAGTTAGGGAAGTTTTCAGCTATTCTTTCTTCAAATAATTTTCTGCTTTCTCTCTCTTCGTTCTGGGATCCCTGTAATCTTAATGTTTTCTTGCTTAATGTTGTCCAAGAGATCCATGAACTTACCCTCATTTTCTTTAAATTCTTTTTTCTTTTTGCTGTTATGCTGGGGCTTCTCTTTCCCTGTCTTCCAGGTGGCTGCTCTGCACTTCTGCATCCCGTAATCTACTGTTGATTCCCTCTGTTGTATTTTTCATTTCAGTTATTGTGTTCTTCAACCACGATTAGTTCTTTTTTTAAAATTTAAATTGAATTAGCCAACATAACAGTACATCGTTTCAGATGTAATGTTCAGTAATTCATCAGTTGCATATATCACCCAGTTACATTTTCTATCTCCCTGTTGAAGTTCTCCCTGAATTCATCCACTATTTGCTCCAGTCTGGTGAACATCTTCATGAATTTTACTTTGAATTTTTTTAAAGACTTTATTCATCCATTTGACATAGAGAGCGTGCACAAACAGGGAGCAGGAGAGGGAGAAGCGATGCAGGGCTTGATCCTAGAACCCTGGGACCATGACCTGAGCCGAAGGCAGAGGCTTAAGCAACTGAGCCACCCAGGCACCCACCCTTACTTTGAGTTTTTATCAGGTAGATTACTTATCTCCATCATTTCACTTAGCTATTTTCCTGAGGTTTTGTCTTTTCTTTCATTTGCAGCATATTCCTCTGTCTCCTCGTTCTTGGCTTTCTTTGCTTCTATAAATTAGAACAGCTACTTCTCCTGAAGTTGTAGGAATGTACTTGTATAGTATTCCCCTGTGTAGACTGTGTGCACTTTCATGGCTGCCATTCTCTATAGGGCCTTTCTGTTTTTTGTTGTGAACAGGCTGTTCAGTCAGTCCTCAGTTTTTCCAAAGGAATTGCTCTATAAATAGGTGTATATTTGGTATGTCCATGGAGGAGGTGAGTTCAGGGTCTTCCTACATCACTATCTTGGACCCTTTCTTGCTGAGATTCTTTTTAAAATTAAAGTATTTGCAGGCAGTTCATAGATACCTACTTTCTTTCAGGTTACTTCAAATTTGTTCCTTTGGTGGTATCATATTTCCTTGATTTTTTTTTTTTTTTATGTTCCCTTGTGTTGATGTCTACACATTTGAAGGACCAGTCACTCTTCCAGGCTTCGTGGACTGGCTTTGGTTGGGAAAGACTTTCACATGTGGGTGGGTATGAGCGCTCTGGCTGAGTTGGGTGTGGCAGCTTCAGCTTTAGGGTGGCACAACAATGACCCTGGCTCTAAGGGGACACAGTGGTATTGAATATGGGCAGCTTTGTTAGCTCAGTCAGCATCATCAAAGACTGAAGATTTCCATGGGAGTAGCGAGGGCTGCTGGGGTTCTGCTCTCCCTTTCCTCTACATAAGGAGGTCGCAGTTTAAGGGATCTCTCTTGGCACCAGGATCCAAGGCATGGACAACGTTAGATAGTAACACCGGGGTCTGGGGCATGAGAATGCATGGTAGTTGTACAGCCATGGGGGAGGGGGTTCACAGCATTGGCTTCTGCTCCAGAGGAGCACAGTGGCATGGACCCTGGGCAGCTCTGTCGGTTAGAGTCAGCATCAGTGAAGTCTGCACTAGACCCTGGTGGTGAATGGCAAGGGCTGCTGATGTCCTCAGTGATGAAGGCTGTTGGGGTCCTCCTGCTGTCCTTTGGCCTGTAGAGGGGGGTTGCAGATCACACTGGGCACCAAACCGCTGGGCTAGGGGATGGAGTGACACAGGTAGAATGCTTCCTTCACTTTCCTTTGTGTACATCCATGGATTTTGTGCTCCGCTAGGTTGCTGCAGCTTCTTAATTTTATTCTGGCACTTTCCCAGATCTGTTTTTATTTGTGGGTAGTTATTGTTTTGTGTAAGAATGGGGTAGTGCCTGCCTAGTCTGCCATCTGCTGTCCCTCCTTGTTTAGTTCCTGTTATGGTTGAAAGACATATGATTGGATAAATACTCAATATTTTGCTTATCCATTCAGCTACTGGTGGTTTATAGTTTACAGTATACAAGTCTGGCATCTCCTTGGTTAAATTTATTCCTAAGTATTTTATTCTTTTGTTTTTTTTATTATGTTCAGTTAGCCAACATATAGTACATTAGTTTTTGATATAGTGTTCAGTGATTCATTAGTTGTGTATAACACCCAGTGCTCATCACATGCCCTTCTTAATACCCGTCACGCGGGTTACCCCATCCCTTCACCCCTCTCCCTTCTGTAACCCTCAGTTTATTTACCCGAGTCCAGAGTCTCTCATGGTTTGTCTCCCTCTCTGATTTCTTCCCATTCACTTTTCCCTCCCTTCCCCTGTGGTCCTCTGCCCTATTCCTTTTGTTCCACATCTGAGTAAAACCATATGATAATTGTCTTTCTCTGCTTGACTTATTTCACTTAGCATAATCCCCTCCAGTTCCATCCATGTTGATGCAAATGGTAGGTATTCATCTTTTCTGATGGTTCAGTAATATTCCATTATATTCTTTTAGATGCTGTTGTAAGTAGATGATTTTTCTAAATTTTATTTTCTGATTGGTCACTGCTAGGTTATAGGAAACAACTGATTTTTGCGCTGATCTAATATCTTGCAACTTTGCTGAAATTGTTAATTAGCTCAGATAGTGTTTTGTGAGTTCTTTAGGCTTTTCTATATATAGGATCATGTCACCTGCAAACAGAGAACTGTACTTCTTCATTTCCAATTTGGATGTGTTTTATGTCTTTTTCTTGCCTACTCTGGCTAGAACTCCCAGTACAATGCTGAATAGGAGAGGCAAAAGCAAGCATCCATCCATCCTTTCACCACTGAATATAATGTTAGCTGTGGGTTTTTTGTACTCTTTTTATTTTTTTAAAGATTTTATTTATTTATTTGACAGAAAGAGACACAGTGAGAGAGAGAGCACAAGCAGGGGGAGTGGGAGAGAGAGAGAAGCAGGCTTCCCGCTGAGCAGGGAGCCCGATGCGGGGCTCAATCCCAGGACCCTGGGATTATGACCTGAGCTGAAGGCAGACACTTAACGACTGAGCCACCGAGGCGCCCCTTTTGTACTCTTTATCTTATTTAGGACCTGACCTTCAGTTCCTACTTAGATTATCTTTTTCCTATATGTGTGTCTGTGTTTTACATATATGTATGTGTATATTTTATATATATAAAAGAATGATAGATTTCATTAAATTTTTTGTATCAACAGACAATCATGTCTTTATTTTTCATTTTTAACAGTTTTTATTTAAAGTCATATATATGATTACTTTATTTCTGCATCCTCTCAATTATTTCTTCCTTATATTTGCCCTTTTCCTTTTCTACATGGCGAGATTTGGCTTTACCTTCAAGGATCTTTTTGTGGTCTTTGTCTAGTTTTAATCTAGTGGTAACCACCTTGTGAGGGTGAATGCCCACATGGATGGTTGTGCCATTGGCCTTCTCTCACTGTACTTGTTCAACGTAGCTGATGTATTTCTTCCTGTAAACTTGGACTACTTTGCCAGTTTGCTGACCTTTGTAGTGTCCTCACGCAATCTGTACTTTATCATCCTTTCAGATGGGCATGGATCAAATGTCGTACTTTGTCTCAGCTCTTTGGAAGAGGGGAAGACATAGTCTTGCATTGAGATGCCTGTTACGGTGCTTGCTCTGGTCAGAAGTCAGAAAAGGATTGGAATTCATTTTGGCTGTGCCAGCTGGCACTTCAGCAATTAGCCACAAAAGACATGGAAAAGCCATGTTTATTTTTTCCTTCATTCTATTAATGTCATATGTTATACTGATTAATTTTCATATCTTGAAACATCTTTCCATTCCTGTGATAAATCTCAATTCATCATGATGGATAATCCTCTTAATATGCTGCTAGATTTGGTTAGCAAGTATCTTTTTGAGGATATTTGCATCTGTGTGTGAGAAATAGGGAAATAATATCTATGTTTCCTGTGATATCTTTATGTGGCTTTGATGCCAGTGTAATATTGACATCATGGAATGTTCCCTCTTCTTTGATTTTTTGGAAGAGTTTGAGGATTGGTGATAATTCCATAAATGTTTGGTAGAATTCATTAGTAAAGCCCTTTAGTTCTGAGCTTTTCTTTGTTGGGGGTTTTTGATTACAGATTGCATCCCTTCACTTGATATAGGTCTGTTTAGATTTTCTATTTCTTTGGGTCAGTTTTGGTATTCTTTTTCTAGGAAGTTATTGATGTCATCTAAGTTATACAATTTGTTGGCATAAAACGGTTCATAGGATTCTCCTAAAATCCTTTTTCTTTCTGGAAGGTAAGTGGCAATGTCTCCATATTCATTTCTGAACTTATTAATTTGAGCCTTGTCTCTTTTTCTTGGTCCATCTAGCTAAAGGATTGCCACTTCTTTTTATCTTTTATAACATTTCTTGTTGAGCAGACCTACTAGTGATGAACTTCTTTAGTTTTTCTTTATGTGAATATGTCTCAGTTTCCCTTAAAAAATTCTGGTAAAATACACATAAAATATACAATTTTAACCATTTTTAAAAGCACAAGTCAGTGGCATTAAGTATATTTACATTGCTGTGCTACTGTTACCACTATCATCCACAGAACTTTTTTCTTGCAAAACTGAAAATCTGTAATTATTGAACAATAATTCCACATTTCCCCCACCCCCAAAGCCCCAGCACACACCATTCTATTTTTTGTATCTATGAATTTAATTACTCAATGTACTTTATATTGAGTGGAATCATATTTGTATATGTCCTTTTGCAACTGACTTACTTTACTTAGCATAATGCCTTGAGGTTAATCCATGTTGTAGCATGTGCCAGAATTCCCCTTTTTAAAAAGAAGAATATTAACTCGCATGTATATACCATATTTTATTTATCAATTCATCCATCAGTGGACACTTGGGTTTCTTTCACCTTTTGGCTATAGCAAATAACTCTGCTATGAACATGAGTGAAAAAATGATTCTTCATGTCTCTAATTTCAATTATTTTGGGTATATAATGGGAAGTAGAATTAAGGGATAATATGGAAATTCTATTTTTAATTTTTTGAGGAACCACCACACTATTTTTCATAGTGTGTGCCCCATTTTACATTCCCACCAACAGTGCACAGGTTTTTCAGTTTCTCTGTCTTTGCCAATACTTGGTATTTGCTTGTTATTTTTTTTTTTTTATGGTAGCCATCTAGTGGGTATGAGGTATTTTGTAGCTTTGATTTGCATTCCTCCAGTAACTACTGATGTTGAGCATCTTCTCAGGTGCTTATTGATCATATATGTATCTTTTTTGGAGAAAGTTTGTTGAAATCGTTAGCTCAAATTTTAAAGGTTTTTTTCATGTTGTTGAGACGTAGCCGTTCTTTATATATACTGTTATTAAGTCTTTATCAGATATTTGACTTGCAAACATTTTCTCCCATTCAGCAGGTTTCCTTTTCACTGTGCTTATTGTATTCTTTGATGAAGTTTTTAATTCTGATTGATGCAGTTTATCTATTTCTTTTATTGTTTCCACTTTTGTGTTATATCCAAGAAGTGATTGATAAGTCCCACATCATGAAGTTTTTTCCCCAACATTTTCTTCTAAGAGTTTTATAGTTACAGTTCTCACATTTAAGTTCTTTGATCCATTTTGAGTTAATTTTTATGTGGTATAAGGTAACCGTCCAACTTCATTCTTTTGACTCTGATATTCATACAATTCCTGATTGTATGGTCTTGGCACTCTTGTTAAAAGTCATTTGGTTAGTATAATACTCTCTAGCTCCATCCATGTCACAACAAATGGCAAGATTTCCTTATTTTTTATGTCTAATATTCCTGTGTATGTGTGTGTGTGTATAAATATATACCAACATCTTCTATATCCATTCATCAGTCGAGGGACATTTGGGCTTTTTCCATAATTTGGCTGTTGTTGAGAATGCTGCAGTAAACATCAGGGGGCATGATCCCTTTGAATTTGTATTTTTGTAGTCTTTGGTTAAGTAGTAGTAGTTGCATGTAAGTGTCCAACTGCTAAATTCTACACCTGAAACTAATATTACACTGAAGTAACTGGAATTTAAATTAAAACTTTAAAAAAATTTGGTGGTATATGTAAGGATTTATTTCTGGGTTTCTATTCTATTTCATTGTCTATATGCCTGTGTTTATGCCAGTACTATGATATTTTAACCACTACAGTTTTGTAGTAAGTTTGAAATAAAAAAGTTTGAAACCTCAAACTTTGTTTCTTTTCAAGGTCATTTGGTTTTGACAGTTTAAGTCTATTAAATGCCATATGAATTTTTGGGTGGATTTTTCTCTTTCTGAAAAAATTGGAATGTTGAAAGAGATTGCATTTAATCTGTACAGTGTTGAAAGAGATTGCATTTAGTAGGCAATACTGACATATTACGAATGTTACATCAATCTGTGAACACAGGATGCCTTTATGTTTATCGTTTTTTCAAGCCCAGCTAGTATATTCATAATTGTTATTCTGAACTGTAGTTCCAACATCTTATATCCATACTGGTTATGTCCCTGGCAGTCAGTACTGCCTCTTATTCTCTTTTTTGAGGTGAGTTTTTCTGTCTTGTCATTCTGTCCAAAGACTCAGTGAAGGAGAGAACAAAATACTAAAATGGCAACAATGACCCCAGAGAAATATACAAGAAACAAATCAGAAGAGACCCGAAACCCCTCCCCCCCCAAAAATATATATATATATAAAATCAGACAGGTGAACAGAATAGAGCAATACACTGGATCCTCTGTGTATTTTGGTCCATTTGTTAGAAAACTAGATCCCAAAATTGTAAAGGAAAACATATATGTACAAAAATTTAAATACAATAAAAGAATAGAATGTAACTGCAAAAATGAAAATTAAGAGAAAAAAGAAGGAATATAAACAGGTGAACAGAACAGGGCAATACATTATGTCCTGAGTGTATTTTGGTCAGTTTATTAGAAGATACTGTATCTCAAAATTGTAAAGAAAGAAAAACTTAAATATATATATATATATATATATATATATATATATACACATATATACATATATACAAAAATAAAATTAAATACATTGAAAGGATAGATTGTAACTGTAAAGATGAAAATTAACAAAGACTTTAACAAAACAAAAAGGAAAAGATAAAAGGAGACTATGATCAGACAGGTGAAGAAAACAGAGCCATACACTAGAAACACACATATATATACACACACAATATAAATCATATACAATGAAAGGATAGAATGTAACTGTAACAATGAAAATTAAAGATTTTTTAAAAAGTTGATAAAATAAGTTGGTTGAAAAAGGAAAGAGAAAATTAAAATTGAAAGATTAAAGAACTATTGGGGCGTCTTGGTGATAAGTTGATTATGTGTCTGTCTTTGGCTCAGGTCATGATCCCTGGAGTCCTGGGATTGAGCCCTGCATCTTGCTCCCTGTTCAGTGGGGAGCCTGCTTCTCCCTCTCTCTCTGCCTGACACTCCTCTTATTTGTGCTCTGTGTCTCTTGTCAAATGAATAAAATCTTGGGGAAAAAAAAAGAATCATGGGGAAAAACCATGAGTTCTATATGCTATATTTCTCTAGTGCTGAAGTTTTGCAGTTCTCAGTGATCGGTAAACTTGGTTTTAGCTGGATGTTCTTGCTGATCTGGGGGAGGGGCCTGTTGCGTTGATTTTCTTGTGTTTTTCCTGGGCAGAATTGCACCGCCCTTGCCAGGGGGCCAGGCTAAGTAATCTGTTCCAGATTGCTCTATATGGCTTTTGTTCTCTGAAGGCTTTCCACTCCGCTTTAGAGGATGAGAATGAAAATGGCGACCTCCCAATCTCCAGCCCTGGAACCAAAAGCTCGGGGCCCCACTCCTTAGTGCACCCTCAGGAAAAAGATCACTCCTGTCTCCCTGGTCTCTGTCTGCACTCTGTGCTAACTCAGCCTGTGACTGAGTATATCTCAGGTACACGACCCCATTTCAAGTCTCCAAACCCTGCAGACTCCTGCGGTGCATACCTGCACCACTCCTCCCAGGGAAGGAAGGGGGTTCTCGCTGGTTCTGCTGCTTGTTGGGCCCCTGCTCAGAGAGCAGTTGCCTGACCGTGCCTTGGTTCGCAGTTTATGGCAACCCCAAGCTGAGAGCCCACTCCTGGGCTCACTGATTGCAGCCGGCTTTCCCCGCTCTGATGCCTGAGAACTCTGCCACATCCAGGCTCCCCCGATCTTCCTATGACCCTGAGGATCCTGACACCACACTCTCCCACTTAGGATTCTGCCCTGCTTCACCACCTGAGTGCCTTTCAGGCAGGGATGTCCCTCACCGGAACTGACTTCTAAAAGTTCTGATTTTGTTTTCTGCTGCTATATCATTTTCTGATAGCTGGCTGACAGGGGCTCCCTCTCCCCATGGTTTATCTTCCGATATATCACCTCAGAGTCACTTCTCCGCACCTCCTACCTTGCAGAAAGTGGTCACTTTTCTATTTGTAGAGTTGCAGCTATTCTCTTCTTGGATATCTGCTTGAGTTTGCAGGTGTTCAGAATGATTTGATAGCTATTTAGCTGAGTTCCTGGGACCAGACGAAACTAAGGTCTCCTACTCCTCTGCCATCTTGGACTCTCTGTCCCGTAGGTTGACTTTTAGTTTTGTTGACTGTTTCCTTTGCTGTGCAAAAGTTTCTTATCCTGATGAAGTCCCAATAGTTCATTTTTGCCTTTGTTTCCCTTGCCTTTGGAGACATGTCTAGCAAGAAGTTGCTGTGGCCGAGGTCACAGAGATTGCTGCCTGTGTTCTCGTCTAGGATTTTGATGGATTTCTGTCTTAGAGTTAGGTCTTTCATCCATTTTGAGTTTTATTTTTGTGTATGGTAAGAAAATGGTAGTTTCATTCTTTGGCATGGTGTAAGAAAATGGTATAGTTGCATTCTTCTGGATGTCCAATTTTCCAAACATCATTTGTTGAAGAGACTTTTTTTCCGTTGGATATTCTTTCCTGCTTTGTTGAAGATTAGTTGACCATAGAGTTGAGGGTCCAATTCTGAGTTCTTTGTTCTGTTCCATTGATTTATGTGTTGTTTTTGTGCCAGTGCCATACTGTCTTGATTACAGCCTTGTAGTACAGCTCAAAGTCTGGAATTGTGATGCCTCCAGCTTTGGTTTTCCTTTTCAACATTACTTAGGCTATTTAGGGTGTTTTCTGGTTCCATACAAATTTTAGAATTGTTCATTGCAGATTTGTGAAAAATGCTGGTGACTTTTTTAATTTTTTTATTGTTATGTTAATCACCATATATTACATCATTAGTTTTTGATGCAGTGTTCCATGATTCATTGTTTGTTCATAACACCCAGTGCACCATGCAAAACGTGCCCTCCTCAATACCCATCACCAGGCTAACCCATCCCCCCACCCCCCTACCCTCTAGAACCCTCAGTTTGTTTTTCAGAGTCCATCATCTCTCATGGTTCGTCTCCCCCTCTGACATACTCCCCTTTTCTTCCTCTCCTGTTATCTTCTTCTTTTCCTTTTTTCTTAAAATATGTTGCGTTATTTGTTTCAGAAGGACAGATCTGTGATTCAACAGTCTTGCACAATTCACAGCGCTCACCGTAGCACATACCCTCCCCAATGTCTATCACCCAGCCATCCCATCCCTCCCACCCCAACCACTCCAGTAACACTCAGTTTGTTTCCTGAGATTAAGAATTCCTCATATCAGTGAGGTCATGTGATACATGTCTTTCTCTGATTGACTTATTTCACTCAGCATAACACCCTCCAGTTCCATCCACGTCGTTGCAAATGGCAAGATCTCATTCCTTTTGATGGCTGCATAATATTCCATTGTGTATATATACCACAACTTCTTTATCCATTCATCTGTCGATGGGCATCTTGGCTCTTTCCACAGTTTGGCTACTGTGGACATTGCTGCTATAAACATTGGGGTACACGTACCCCTTCGGGTCCCTACATTTGTATCTTTGTGGTAAATACCCAGTAGTGCAATTGCTGGATCGAACGGTAGCTCTAATTTCAACTGTTTGAGGAACCTCCATACTGTTTTCCAGAGTGGCTGCACCAGCTTGCATTCCCACCAACAGTGTAGGAGGGTTCCCCTTTCTCCACATCCCCGCCAACATCTGTCGTTCCCTGACTTGTTAATTTTAGCCATTCTGACGGGTATGAGGTGGTATCTCATTGAGGTTTTGATTTGGATTTCCCTGATGCCGAGTGATGTTGAGCACTTTTTCATGTGCCTGTTGGCCATTTGGATGTCTTCTTTGGAGAAATGTCTGTTCATGTCTTCTGCCCATTTCTTGATTGGATTATTTGTTCTTTGGGTGTTGAGTTTGATAAGTTCTTTATATATTTTGGATACTAGCCCTTTATCTGATATGTCGTTTGCAAATATTTTCTCCCATTCTGTCGGTTGTCTTTTGGTTTTGTGGAGTGTTTCTTTTGCTGTGCAAAAGCTTTTTATCTTGATGAAATCCCAATAGTTCTTTTTTGCCCTGGCTTCCTGTGCCTTTGGCGATGTTTCTAGGAAGAAGTTGCTGCGGCTAAGGTCGAAAACGTTGCTACCTGTGTTCTCCTTTAGGATTTGGATGGACTCCTGTCTCACGTTTAGGTCTTTCAACCATTTGGAGTCTATTTTTGTGTGTGGTGTAAGGAAATGGTCCAGTTTCATTTTTCTGCATGTGGCTGTCCAATTTTCCCAACACCATTTGTTGAAGAGACTGTCTTTTTGCAATTGGACATTCTTTCCTGCTTTGTCAAAAATAAGTTGACTATAGAGTTGAGGGTCCATTTCTGGGCTCTCGATTCTGTTCCATTGATCTGTGTGTCTGTTTTTGTGCCAGTACCATACTGTCTTGATGATGACAGCTTTGTAATACAGCTGGAAGTCCGGAATTGTGATGCCGCCAGCTTTGCTTTTCTTTTTCAGTATTCCTCTGGCTATTCGGGGTCTCTTCTGGTTCCATACAAATTTTAGGATTATTTGTTCCATTTCTTTGAAAAAAGTGGATGGTATTTTGATGGGGATTGCATTGAATGTGTAGATTGCTCTAGGTAGCATTGACATCTTCACAATGTTTGTTCTTCCAATCCATGAGCATGGAACGTTTTTCCATTTCTTTGTGTCTTCTTCAATTTCTTTCATGAGTATTTTATAGTTTTCTGAGTACAGATCCTTTGCCTCTTTGGTTAGATTTATTCCTAGGTATCTAATGGTTTTGGGTGCAATTGTAAATGGGATAGACTCCTTGATTTGTCTCTCTTCTGTCTTGTTGTTGGTGTATAGGAATGCCACTGATTTCTGTGCATTGATTTTATATCCTGCTACTTTACTGAATTCCTGTATGAGTTCTAGCAGTTTTGGGGTGGAGTCTTTTGGGTTTTCCACGTACAGTATCATATCATCTGCAAAGAGTGAGAGTTTGACTTCCTCTTTGCCGATTTGGATGCCTTTGATTTCTTTTTGTTGTCTGATTGCTGTGGCTAGGACTTCTAATACTATGTTGAATAGCAGTGGTGAGAGTGGACATCCCTGCCGCGTTCCTGACCTTAGGGGAAAGGCTCTCAGCCTTTCCCCATTGAGAATGATACTCGCTGTAGGTTTTTCATAGATGGCTTTTATGATATTGAGGTATGTACCCTCTATCCCTATACTCTGAAGAGTTTTGATCAAGAAAGGATGTTGTACTTTGTCAAATGCTTTTTCTGCATCTATTGAGAAGATCATATGATTCTTGTTCTTTCTTTTGTTAATGTATTGTATCACGTTGATTGATTTGCGGATGTTGAACCAGCCTTGCAGCCCAGGAATAAATCCCACTTGGTCATGGTGAATAATCCTTTTAATGTACTGTTGGATCCTATTGGCTAGTATTTTGGTGAGAATTTTTGCATCCATGTTCATCAAGGATATTGGTCTGTAATTCTCTTTTTTGATGGGGTCTTTGTCTGGTTTTGGGATCAAGGTAATGCTGGCCTCATAAAATGAGTTTGGAAGTTTCCCTTCCATTTCTATTTTTTGGAACAGTTTCAGGAGAATAGGTATTAATTCTTCTTGAAATGTCTGATAGAATTCCCCTGGGAAGCCGTCTGGCCCTGGGCTTTTGTTTCTTGGGAGATTTTTGATGACTGTTTCAATTTCCTTAGTGGTTATAGGTCTGTTCAGGTTTTCTATTTCTTCCTGGTTCAATTTTGGTAGTTGATACATCTCTAGGAATGCACCCATTTTTTCCAGGTTCTCTAATTTGCTGGCATAGAGTTGCTCATAATATGTTCTTATAATTGTTTGTATTTCTTTGGTGTTGGTTGTGATCTCTCCTCTTTCATTCATGATTTTGTTGATTTGGGTCCTTTCTCTTTTCTTTTTGATCAGTCTGGCCAGGGGTTTATCAATCTTGTTAATTCTTTCAAAGAACCAGCTCCTAGTTTCGTTGATCTGTTCTACTGTTCTTTTGGTTTCTAGTTCATTGATTTCTGCTCTGATCTTTATGATTTCTCTTCTCCTGCTGGGTTTAGGCTTTATTTGCTGTTCTTTTTCCAGCTCCTTTAGGTGTAGGGTTAGGTTGTGTATTTGAGACCTTTCTTGTTTCTTGAGAAAGGCTTGTATTGCTATATACTTTCCTCTCAGGACTGCCTTTGCTGTATCCCAAAGATTTTGAACAGTTGTGTTTTCATTTTCATTGGTTTCCATGAATTTTTTTAATTCTTCTTTAATTTCTTGGTTGACCCATTCATTCTTTAGTAGGATGCTCTTTAGCCTCCATGTATTTGAGTTCTTTCCGACTTTCCTCTTGTGGTTGAGTTCTAGTTTCAAAGCATTGTGGTCTGAAAATATGCAGGGAATGATCCCAATCTTTTGGTACCGATTGAGACCTGATTTGTGACCTAGGATGTGATCAATTCTGGAGAATGTTCCATGGGCACTAGAGAAGAATGTGTATTCCGTTGCTTTGGGATGGAATGTTCTGAATATGTCTGTGAAGTCCATTTGGTCCAGTGTGTCATTTAAAGTCTTTATTTCCTTGTTGATCTTTTGCTTAGATGATCTGTCCATTTCAGTCAGGGGGGTGTTAAAGTCCCCCACTATTATTGTATTGTTGTCAATGTGTTTCTTTGCTTTTGTTATTAATTGCCTTATATAATTGGCTGCTCCCATGTTCGGGGCATAGATATTTACAATTGTTAGATCTTCTTGTTGGATAGACCCTTTAAGTAGGATATAGTGTCCTTCCTCATCTCTTATTACAGTCTTTGTTTTAAAATCTAGTTTGTCTGATATAAGGATTGCCACCCCAGCTTTCTTTTGGTGTCCATTAGCATGGTAAATGGTTTTCCACCCCCTCACTTTCAATCTGGGGGTGTCTTTGGGTCTAAAATGAGTCTCTTGCAGACAGCATATTGATGGGTCTTGTTTTTTAATCCAATCTGATAGCCTGTGTCTTTTGATTGGGGCATTGAGCCCATTTACATTCAGGGTAACTAGTGAAAGGTATGAATTTAGTGCCATTGTATTACCTGTAAGGTGACTGTTAACTGTCTGTTGTCTGTGTTCGTTTCTGCTCTTTGCTGCTTTTAGGTTCTCTCTTTGCTTGGAGGACCCCTCTCAATATTTCTTGGAGGGCTGGTTTCGTGTTTGCAAATTCCTTTAGTTTTTGTTTGTTCTGGAAGCTTTTTATCTCTCCTTCTATTTTCAGTGATAGCCTAGCTGGATATAGTATTCTTGGCTGCATATATTTCTCGTTTAGTGCTCTGAAGATATCTTGCCAGTCCTTTCTGGCCTGCCAGGTCTCTGTGGATAGGTCTGTTGCCAATCTAATGTTTCTACCATTGTAGGTTACATATCTCTTCTCCCGAGCTGCTTTCAGGATTTTCTCTTTGTCTCTGAGACTCGTAAGTTTTACTATTAGATGTCGGGGTGTTGACCTGTTTTTATTGATTTTGAGAGGGGTTCTCTGTGCCTCCTGGATTTTAATGCCTGTTTCCTTCCTCACATTAGGGAAGTTTTCTGCTATAATTTGCTCCAATATACCTTCTGCCCCCCTCTCTCTCTTCTTCTTCTTCTGGGATCCCAATTATTCTAATGTTGTTTCGTCTTATCGTATCACTTATCTCTCGAATTCTGCCCTCGTGATCCTGTAGTTGTTTCCCTCTCTTTTTCTCAGCCTCTTTATTTTCCATCATTTGGTCTTCTATATTGCTGATTCTCTCTTCTGCCTCATTTATCCTAGCAGTTAGTGCCCCCATTTTTGATTGCACCTCATCAATAGCCTTTTTGATTTCGATTTGGTTAGATTTTAGTTCTTTTATTTCTCCAGAAAGGGTTTCTCTAATAACTTCCACGCTTTTTTCAAGCCCAGCTAGTATCTTTAAAGTCATGATTCTGAACTCTAGGTCCGACATCACACTAATGTCTGTATTGAGTAGGTCCCTGGCTGAAGGTACTACCTCTTGTTCTTTTTGCTGAGGTGATTTCTTTCGTCTTGTCATTTTGTCCAGAGGAGAATAGATGAATGAGAGAACGAAATGCTAACAGGTTTACAACGTCCCCAGCAAATATACTGTATACAAATCAGAAAAGACCTGAAACCAGGGGAAAAGAAAGGGAAAGAAAGAAAAAAGAAAGAGAAAAAAGAAAAAAAAAGATAAAAACAAAAACAAAACAATACAAAAAAAGCAGAATATGATCAAATATGATCAGGCTAGTGCATAGATCAGTGCCACACACTAGATTTTGGGCGTATTTTGGTCTGTTAGAAAAAAGTGCCTCCTAAAATTTTAAAGGAAGAAAGACATATATGTACAAAATAAGGGTTGATACAATGAAGGGATGGAAGATGACTGTAAAGATGAAAGTTATAAAAGGTTTTATAAAAGGACTTGGTAAGATAAGTTGTTTGAAAAAAGAAAGAAGATTTAAGAAAAGAAAAAAAAAGGAAAAAGGGAGAGAATGTGATAAGGCAGGAGACTAGAACAAAGCCATACACTAGTGATTTAGGGTGTATTTTGATCTGTTAGAAGAAACTGTACCTCAAAATTTTAAAGAGAGAACAACTTATATATATATGCCAAAAATAAGGGTAACTACTATGAAGGGATAAAATATGACTCTAAAAATGAAAAATGAAAAAAATTTTTTTTAAAGGGATTGATAAGATGTTGGTTAAAAAAGGGAAAAAGAAAAATAAAAAAAAAATAAAAAAAAAATAAATTTTATTAAAAAAAAAAATAATGGAAAAAAAAAAAAAAAAAAAGCCATGAATCTATGTGCAGTATTCCCCTAGCGCTGGAGTTCTCCCGTTCTCCTTGATCAATCAACTTGGTCTTGGCTTGCTGGCTGTTTGTGCTGATCTTCTGGGGGAGGGGCCTGTTGCTGTGGTTTCCAAATGTCTTTGCCGGAGGCGGAATTGCCCCGCCCTTGTCGGTCCGGGCTAAGGAAGCTGCTCCGATTTGCTCTCAGGAGCTTTTGTTCCCTGCAAGCTCTCTGTACAGCCTTGGAGGACCAGGGCAGAAATGGTGGCCTCCCAATCTCCACCCGGAGGAGCCGAGAACTCGGGGCCCCGCTCCTCAGTGTGCCCCCAGAGAAAAGCAGTCACTTCCGTGTCCCCGGTCTCTGGCCGCACTCCGTGCTCACCCGGCCTGTGACCGAGCGTTGCTATCTCTGTCACCCGACCCCGCGCAGAGTCTCCAAACCCAGCAGATCCCTGCAGTGCGTTCCCGCACCGCTCCTCCCCGGGAAGGAAGGGGAGTCTCCCCGGATCTGCCGCTTGTTGGGTCCCTGCTGGGGGAGCCGTGCCCCGACTGGGCCGCAGATCACAGTTTATGGCCACCCCGAGCTGAGAGCCCGCGACTCTGCTCCGTCTCTGCAGCCAGCTTCCCCGCTCTGATACCTGGGAGCTCTGGCGCACTCAGGCACCCCCGGTCTCTCTGTGACCCCGAGGGTCCTGAGACCACACTGTCCCGGGAGGATTCCACCCCCCGCTTAGCCACTGCAGCGACGTCCCTCAGCGGAGCCGACTTCTAAAAGGTCCGATTTTGTGCTCCGCGGCTCTAGCACTTGCCAGAAGCGGCCGGCGGAGGCCCCTCCCCCGCCGTCTATCCTCCCGAATATCGCCTCGGATTCACTTCTCCGCAGGTCCTACCTTCCAGAAAGTGGTCGCTTCTCTGTTCAGAGAGTTGTTGCTACTTTCCTGTTCGATCTCCTGTTGAGTTCGTAGGTGTTCAGAATGGTTTGATCCCTATTCAGCTGAATTCCTGAGACCAGACGAAATCTAGGTCTCCTACTCCTCCGCCATCTTGCTCTGCTGGTGACTTTTTGATACGGATTGCATTGAATGTGTAGATTGTGTTGGGTAGCACAGACATTTTAACAATACTTGTTCTTCCAATCCATGAGCGTGGATTTCTGTGTGTCTTCCTCAATTTCTTTCATAAGTGTTCTGTAGTGTTCAGAGTACACATTCTTTCCTCTTTGGTTAGGTTTATTCCTAGGTCTCTTATGGTTTTTGGTGCAGTTGTTAATGGGATCGATTCCTTGATTTCTTTTTCTGTGGCTTTGTCGTTGGTGTATAGAAATGAAGCTCACTTTTGTCCATTGATTTTTATATCCTGCCACTTTGCTGAATTCCTGTATTAGTTCTAGCAAATTTTTTGTGGAGTCATTCGGGTTTTCTACGTAGAGTATCTTGTCATCTGTGAAGAGTGAAAGTTTGACTTCTTTGCTGATTTGGATGCCTTTTATTTCTTTTTTGTTGTCTGACTGCTGAGGCTGGTATATCCAGTACTATGTTGAACAACAGTGGTGGGAGTGGACAACCCTGTCATGTTCCTGACCTTAGGGGAAAAGCTCTTCAGTTTTTCCTGTTGAAGATGATAGGCACTATGGGTCTTCATATATAGCTTTTTTGATATTGAGATATGTTCCTTCTATTCCTACACTGTGGAGAATTTTTATCAAGAAAGGATGCTATATTTTGTCAAATGATTTTTTTCTGCATCTATTGAGAGGATCATATGGTTCTTGTCCTTTCTTTTATTAATGTGGTGTATCAGATTGATTTGTGAATGTTGAACCACCCTTGCAGCCCAGGCATAAATCCCACTTGGTTGTGGTGAATAATCCTTTTAGTGTACTGTTGGATCCTATTGAATAGTATCTTGGTGGGTATTTTGACATCCATGTTCAGCAGGGATATTGGTTTGTAATTCTTTTTGTTGGAGTCTTTTGTCTGGTTTTGGGACCAAGGTAATGAGTTTGAAAGTTTTCCTTCCACTTCTGTTTTTTGGGAACAATTTCAGAAGAATAGGTACTAACTCTTCTTTAGATGTTTAGTAGAATTCCTCTAGGAAGCCATCTGGCCCTAGCCTCTAGTTTTTTGGGAGGTTTTTGATTACTGCTTCAATTGCCTTGCTGGTTATGGGTCTGTTCAGATTTTCTATTTCTTCCTGTCTCAGTTTTGGTAGTTTATATGTCTCTAGGAATGCATCCATTTCTTCCAGATTTCCTAGTTTGTTGGCATATAGTTGCTCATAATATGTTCTTACAATTGCTTATATATCTTTGGGTTGTGATCTCTTTCAAGTGATTTTATTTATTTGGGTCCTCTTTTCTTTTTGGTAAGTCTGGCTAGGGTTTATCGATCTTAATTCTTTCAGAAAACCAGCTCCTAGTTTATTGATCTGTTCTGTTTTTTTTTTTTTTATTTCTATCTCATTGATTTCTGCTCTAATCTTTGTTGTTTCTCTTCTCTTGCTTGATTTAGGTTAATTTGCTGTGTTTTCTCCAGCTCTTTTAGGTATAAGGTTAACTTGTATATTTGAGATGTTTCTTGTTTCTTGAGGAAGGCCTGTATTGCCATATACTTCCCTCTTAGGACCGCCTTTGCTACATCCCAAAGGTTTTGAACTGTCATGTTTTCATTTTCATTTGCTTCCATGTATTTTTTTAAATTATTCTTTAATTTCCTGATTGACACATTCATTTAGTAAGATGCTCTTTAACCTCCATGTGGTTGTGGTCCTTCCAAATTTTTTCTTGTGGTTGACTTCAAAATTTAACAAACCGTGGTCTAAAGATATGCATATTATAATCTCAGTCTTTTTGTGCTGGCTGAGACCTGATTTGTGACGCAGTATGTGATCTGTTCTGGACAAGATTCCATGTGTACTCAAGAAGAATGCGTATTTGGGTGCTTTAGGATGAAATGCTCTGTATATATCTGTGAAGTCCATCTGGTCCAGTGGGTCATTCAAAGCCCTCATTTCCTTGTTGATTTTCTGCTTAGATGATCTGTCCATTGCTGTGAGTGGGGTGTTAAAGTCCCCTACTATTATTGTATTATTATCACTGAGTTTCTCT
Organism: Callorhinus ursinus; assembly: GCF_003265705.2. Taxonomy (NCBI): domain Eukaryota; kingdom Metazoa; phylum Chordata; class Mammalia; order Carnivora; family Otariidae; genus Callorhinus; species Callorhinus ursinus. The sequence goes on from NW_027397090.1 coordinate 19,980,283, forward strand.
GATTTTGTTACTAGTGGTTTATATATTTGGCTGCTCCCAAGTTAGGGGCATAAATATTTACAATTGTTAGGTCTTTTTTTTTTTTTTTTTAAACACTGAAAAATGTTTATTGCTTTGACTGAGTTGGCTGAAACAAAGTGGGAGAGATATAAAATGTGAAAATATTCTTAGTAACACAAACGTACACATACTGTCTTAGTGTGTAATATTAAGTGTCAAATGTTACATACATTTTGAAGCAAAATTAAAACTATCAGTATAATTATAAAAATAAATCCACCTTTGGAAATGGAAGGAATTAAACTATTTCCTGTGCTCCTTCTAAGTACAGGCAGCACTTTTTTCATTTTAAAATATTTCTTTACCTGGTGTGGTTATATTATTCCAGTTTTATTAATGGGCTAAATGTACTGCTTTTCAAAATTCTTTGAATGTTTTCCTTATTCTATATAGTTTATACAGAACCTAAATGTATTCTGATAGAACTCTATGAGCATCTGCAGGTGAACAATTCTCTAAAGCCTGCAGCTCTAACAGTCAGAAGTAGCTAGAGAAACAGTTCAGTTAGAGTGAACCAGTCCAGTCCTGAAATTGTCAGTCATTTAGTTATGGATTATATTGCCTGTATATTTTCCTTTTCCTAAGTAAAGAGGCTAGTTTTCTTGCTGTGGGCCTCCTGGATTTCCTTAAACAACTATCTTTTGGCATGAAGATAATTTCGTAAATTTTCTCAGCAGACCTGCTCCCCCGACCAGTTTTTCGAGCACCAGAGGCCATGTTGTGAACGTTGGGAGAAGGTCAGGATAGGACCACAAGGCGTATACTGTTGGATATAGATTTTTCTCCAGTTCAAATAGGATGGGGTTACCACCACATAAGTACACAGTCACTGCATCCCCTCTGTGAGCATACAACTTCACAATGTTGAGCTCTTCCTTTCCAGGTACTAAGGCAGAGACCTGATCTGTTCCAAGAGTGGGGAAAGCAGTGGTCACATCAGCCCGCAGCTTTCTCCTGTCCGACCCCTTGATGGCCGTGTTGGACTTGACCCGAAAGGCCTTGGCTAACATGTCTGCTCGAGTGGCCTGGGGAGGGGAAGGGAGAGCACAGAAGCCAGGGCTGTCAGGGAAACGAGAACGTGGAGGCTTCCCGACCTGCAGCCCTGGGGGCAGCCATGCTGGGGCCCAGCTGGAAAAAGGCTACAATTGTTAGGTCTTCTTATTGGATAGATCCTTTTATTATGATATAGTGTCCTTTTCCACCTCTTATTACAGTTTTTGGTTTAAAATCTAGTTTGTCTGATATAAGGATGGGTACTCCGGCTTTCTTTTGATATCCATTGGCATGATTAATTGTTCTCTACCCCCTCACTTTCAATCCGGAGGTCTCTTAGGGTCTAAATGAGTCTCTCATGGGCAAATTATCTATGGGTCTTTTTTTTTTTTAATTCATTCTGGTACCCTGTGTCTTTTGATTGGATCAGTTAGTCCATTTACATTCAGAGTGAATACTGAAAGATATGAATTGAATGCCATTGTATTACATGTAGTACCTGTAAAGTCGCTGTTCCTGTATATTGTCTCTCTTCCTTTCTAGTCTTTGTTACTTTTCGTCTCTCTCTCTGCTCAAAGGGTCCCCTTTAATATTCTTGCCGGGCTGGTTTAGTGTTCACAAATTTCTTTAGTTTTTGTTTGTCCTGGAAATTCTTTTTCTATTCTGAATGACAGCTTTATAGATAAAGTATCGTTGGCTGTATATTTTTCCCATTTAGCACAGTGAACATATCATGCCAGTCCTTTCTGGCTTGCCAGGTCTCTGTGGACAGGTCTCCTGCCAGCCTTTTGTGCCTACTCTTGTAGGTTAAGGATTTTTTCTCCTGAGCTGCTTTCAGGATTCTTTCTTTATCTTTGCATTTTGTAAGTTTCATTACAATATGTCTTGGTGTTGACCTGTTTTTGTTGATTTTGAGGGGAGTTCTCTATGCCTCTTCGACTTGAATGCCTATTTCCTTCCCTAGATTAGGGAAATTCTCAGCTATAATTTGTTCAAACAAACCTTCTGCCCCCTTTTCCCACTCCTCTTCTTCTGGGACTCCTGTGATACAGATATCATTTTGGTTTATGGAATTGCTGAGTTCCCTAAGTCTGCCTTCATGATCTAATCGTTTTCTTTCTCTCTTTTTTTCAGCTTCATTATTTTCCATAATTTTTTTCTTCTATGACATCATCTCCTCTGCTTCTCCAATCCTTGCAGTGATTATATCCAGTCTGTTTTGCATCTGAGTTATAGCATTTTTTACATCAGCCTGACTAGTTTTTACATCATTTATCCCTGCAGCAAGTGTTTCTCTGCTGTCTTCTGTGCTTTTTTTTCAAGTCCAGCTAGTACTCTTGTAACTATTGATCTGCGTTTTGTTCAGATATATTGCTTATATCTGCTTTGAGCAAGTCCGTGGCTGTGATATCTTCCTGACCTTTGTTTTGGGGAGAATTCCTCCTTCCTGTCATTTTGGCTAAGTTTCTATATTTTGAGTGTTATGAAAGCTTGTTATGTTTCCTGCACCTCAAAGTAATGCTATATTAAAAAGAGGTCATACACTGTCCAGGGCTTGGCACTTCAGAAAGTGTTTCTGGTGTATGCTGTGTGCACTCTGCTGTTGAGTTTTGGCTGCTCTTTCCCAGTGGTCCATCCTCTACAGAGTTCCTCCTTGCCTGGGGAGTGTTTGGACCATTAACTAGGTTTGCTTTAATTTATTTGTTAAGATAAGCTTGGAAAAGGAAAAAAAAAAAAAAAAAAAAACCTGATCCAAGACCAGAGAAAAGGAAAAGGAACAAAAAAGTGAAGAAACAAAAAACTATAGGCCTGATTCTAAAGAATAAGAAAGAAGGTGAAAGAGTAAGGAAGAAAAATCAAAAGCCTGATCCAAATAATAAGAGAAGGAAACAAACCAAGAAGTGAATAGGAAATTATAAGCCTGCTACCAAAAAAGTAAAAAAGAAAAATGTACATATATATAATAAAAGGTTAAAAAGTAAATTTAAAAAAAATGAAAAACTTTAAAAAATGAAAAAAAAAACGAAAGCAAGCCTGGTCCTATTTCCACCAAAACTGAAGCTCACACACTTTGTAGCACTCTTTAATCAGTAGACTTGGTACATGGCAGGGGCCTGTGTTGGTCTTATGAGGGAGACTTCTTCTGGGCTGGCTCATAAATAGTGTTGCCCTTGTAAAGATGACCCTGCCAGGTGCAGGGGGACAGGGTTTGGTGTAAGCGAGTCCAGCCTCCACTGGAGGTGCTATGCTTCCCTTTGAAGTCTAATTGTGCTGGTGGGCAGGCAGAGGGAGAGGTGATGAAGGAGGAAGATGGCGTCACCCCACCCTCTTGTCCCCAGGGAGGGCAATTTGTGGCTGCCTTTCTTCAGGAGGTCCTCATGGAAAAGTGAATAGTCTCCTGTGTCCCGGGCTTTTGTCAGATCTCTGCCCTTAACCTGTCTGTGCCTGGGTTGTCAGCATGTCCGGCACCACAGATCTGCTGTATATTATCTCTGGCCAATGGCTAGGATTCAAAACTCTAAATTTTATAGTGCCTGACAACGTATGGATCCATTTCCCTCCTCTGAAGGAGAGCCTTGTGGCACACCTGGCACCATCCTGTCCCAGAAAAGCAGTTGCACAGTGCACACATGGTGGCTAGAGTCTATTGTGATGAACAGCAAAAAGCTGTGACCGAGTTATCTGCTGTCTGCGCATGCCTCAGTCCCCTACTCTGTTCTGTTCTGGAAGAGCAGTCGCACAGCAGCTTGAGTCTATTGTGGCACACAGTGAAACTCTGTAATCAGGTTATCTGCAGTCTGCATGTGTCACTGCTCTCTGTCAGTTCTGTCCCAGAAAAGCAGCCACTCGGTGGCTTAAATCTATTGTGGCTCATAGTGAAAAGCTGCTACTAGGTTATCTGATCTCTCTGCACACCTCTTTCCCTGCTTTTAAACTCCACTCAATGGCTCCCAGCTGGCTTTTTGTCTTTGGAGAGGCAAATTACACTCTTCCAAATGTGCTCCAGGAAGGGGAGCTTCTCTCCTAGTGTGACCCAGGGGATCCCCTCACTGTGGCTTATTGTGCAAACCCTATGTGCTGCACTCTCTTCTGCTCTCTCCTTGACTTTGCTCCACAAAAAGGGTTCCCTCCCCTTCGCTGCCTTGCGACCTTTCTCTTCCCCAGTTCACCACTCTGAACCTCACATCTGCCATGTTCTTTCCCTCCAGTTGTGTAGATTGTTTTCTTAATCCTCAGATTGTATTCCTAGTTTAAAATAGTTTCCTGTTGATCTAGCTGTGTTTGAGGGATAAGGCAAGCTCAGAGTCTCCCTACTCTGCCATCTTAACTCCTCCCTCTAGGTTTAGTTTTGATAGAAAGTTGTATACAAAAGCTTTATACGTTTACTTCTTTTCCTATACACGGTAAGTTATTTATGTCAAAATTTGCATCTTTTTATGTTGTGAATCTCAACATATTTATATATTTTTATTTTTGTCTATTCTATATTAGATTGATTTTTCTCACCACTACTACAGTATTTCAGTAGTCTGTATTTTTCTGCATATTTACCTTGACCAGTGAGTATAATACCTTTATTTGCTCTACTGTTGCTGTTTAGCATGCTTTCTTTTCAACTTGAAGAATTCCTTTTAGCGTTTCTTGTAAGAAAGGTCTAGGGGTGAATGAACAACTTCAGCTTTTGTTTATCTGGAAAATCCTTGTCTCTCCCTTGCTTTTGAAGGATAGTTTTGCCACATACAGTGTTCTTGGTTGGCAGTTTTTTTCTTTGAGTGCTTTGAGTGTATTGTCCCACTACCTTCTGGCCTGCAAGGTTTCCACTGAAAAACCTGCTCAGAATCTTATGGGGGACCCTATTCATGAAGTCGCTTTTTTCTTGTTTTTAAAATCCTTTGTCTTTTGACAATTTGATTATAATGCTTCTTGGTGTGCAGGTCTTTGGATTCCTCTAACTTGATTCTGTTAAGCTTCCTCGATTTGGATGTCCATTTCCTTCACTAGATTTGGGAAGATTTTGGCTATAATTTCTTTGAATAAAATTCAGCATTATGTGCCTTGATATTTGAAGCTATCAGGACTTCAGATGACATACTGGCAAGTTCTCCCCACTCTTCTTTGTCTAACAACCCTCCTTATCAGAGACTAGGTACAGTGCCTTATTCATGAGAAGTAGGTTTCAGTTCCCTGATAGCCCATAGAGTTACTCAAACAAAACAGTAACATAATCCTGTGGAAACCAGAGGACCGCAAAGCCTGTCTCCCATCATGGAAGGATTGGTGCTTTGTTTCTACAAGAATAGACACTTAGTCTATTAGATATGGTTTTGTCTTCGGTGCGTGCATTGCTTTTGCCAAAACTACCATATGTGGATTTACAGAATGTCTTATCCACCCTCATGGTATTCCATACGGCATTGCTTCTGGTCAAAGAACTCACTTCACAGCAGATAAAGAGTGTGAATGGGCTAACGCATGGAATTCACTGGTCCTACCATTTCCCCACAATCCTGAAGTAGTTGCCTGAAGTGAACTGGCCTTTTGAAAATTCATTTACAGTGCCAGCCTAGGTGGCGGTACTTTGCAGGGTGGGTGCAGTGTACTCTTAGCAGGTGTATATGCTCTAAATCTGCCTTCAGTATATAGTGTTGTTTTTCCCACAGTCAGGATTCACTGGTCCAGGAATCAAGGGGTGGAAATGGGAGTAGCTCTACTCACTGTTTGCCATAGAGATCCTCTAGCAAAAATTTTGCTTCTACCAGGAGACAACAATAATTCTATTGACCTGAAAATTGAGATTCCGTCTCCCCCAGCCACTTTCAGATCCTCATGCCTCTCAATAGGCAAAAAAGAGATCACTGTAGTGGTGGGGGTGATTGGTCCTGAATATTAAGGAGAAATTGGGCTGCTACTACACAGTGGAGTTAAGGAAGGAAAGTGTCCAGAACATAGGAGATACCCTAGAACATCTCTTATGTCCTGTGATTAAAGTCAATGGAAAATTACAAATCAGGCAGAACTACTAATGGCCCACTGAGAAATGAAAGTTTGGGACACCTCATCTGGCAAAGAACCATGAGCTGAGGGGCTTACTGAGGGCAAAGAGAATACAGAATGGGTAGTAGAATAAGCTAGATATAAATACCAGCTACAACTACATGACCAATGAACTCTGTACAACCAAAAATGAACTAGCATTTCCCTACAAAGTTCTATCGCATTAGGCAGAAGTATGACTTTGTCATCTTTATTTGGAGAATAAGTATGGTTTAAAGAGATGTATGTAGGTGTCAAGTTGACAAAGGGTGGGCTGTGATGGATAATTCTATGTGTTAACTTGGCTAGACTATAGTACCTACTTATATAATCAAACACACATCTAGGTATTTCTGTGAAGGCATTTTGTAGTTGTAGTTAAAACATCTACCATCAGTTGACTTTAAGTAGAAATTACTCTTAGAAGTGTGGGTAAGCCTCATCCAGTGAGTTCAAGGCCATAACACCAAAATCTGAGGTTTCCCAGATAAGAAATTATGCCCTAAGCAAACTTTCCTTTTTTTTTTTTTTTTTTTTTTTGCCTATTTTCCCCTCTGGGAATCATGAGTTTGTTCTTTATATCTGAATTTATCTCTGTATTTTGTTGTTTATTTGTGCTTCCAAGCATACTTTTCACAGGGTTTTCAGCCTGCTGGCTTGTCCTGCAGATTCAGATCTGTCAGCCCCTTAATCATATGAGCCAGTTCCTTAATAAACACACACACACACCTATTGGTTGTTTTTCTGGAGAACTCTAATACACTGAAGTTTCTTTGCTTTCTGTTTCATTTAGTTTGTGCCATTAAATACTTTTGTTTTTTATGTTCTTTTTCCTTGAGCATTTACTTGTTATTTTTCCAACTTTCTGAGTGAAATGCTCATTTACTTCCAATATTAGTGTCAAATAGTGGTATCTTGGCTATTGATTTTAACATTTTAGTTCTCTATTTATGATATATATTGGGTACATTGTTATAAAGTTATAAATGTTATTAGGCTTCCACTATGATTTCATTCCTTGATACATGAATTAATAGAATTTTGTTTAGTTTTCTAAGTGTAAGAGGCTTTTTCTTATTTGTAACTTTTTTGTATTTTGGTCTAGGAAATGTTAACATCAGCCCCCAGATGTTCATTTTGTATTTTTGTTCATCTTTTGATTATTTTCATTTTTCAAGATAAGCTATATACATTAAAATTTTATGATTTTCTAGAATTCCTGTGCTGGGGAGTGGGCATATATGTTAGTACAATGTGTCCTGTTTCAGGGATCCTGATTACTTTAGAAGTTGTGATAGAAGAGCTGAAGTTGGAAATGGGAGTTTCTAATATTTCCCTCTGTACCCTGAACATTCTACATGTTATGTCACTTATTTCTTTAAAAACCAACCAACCCCCACAAAAGCCTAAATGGTAGAAATTATTACCAATTTCAAGGATGACAAATATCTGTCCCACGGATAGAATAAATATGAGTCATGTGCTTGGCTTGCAGGCATGTACACAGAAAACATGGCCTCCAATATCCTGAGTCATGTGTCCATTTGTGCTGCCTCTTCTCTTCCTGGACCAATTCTTCTGAGAGTTATTAGCACATTTCAGTCTGGTTCCTTCTGGAATGGAGCCAGGAGACCAGAGAGGGGATGGTGCTGATTGCAAAACCCTATCCCTTCCAGGAGACCCAAGAGTGAGTAAGTAGTGGTTTGCTGAGGAAACCAGAATCTTCTTACACAGACTGAAAAGATAGACCCTTCATTCTCTGCTCCGCTGGGCCAACCATAGGCCGGGCCTTCAGAGCCTCCAAAAGATTGTGTGGATTTAATAGAAAAAAAAATCGTGTCCCATCTTTCTACCATTTTTAAAAAAGAAGGTGATTGGAGTTTTTTGTTCCCACATGGAACAGAAGCAGCACCACAGCTGCTTGGAATAAGAAAGGCCCATTTTCTGTTCTGATCCCCCAAAACACACCACCACACAAACTTCCCTTGTGGCTTTCAGCTCTAGCCCTAGGAGATATAGCTAAGGCCACTGCACTTTATTGGAAATGTGGTGCTTATGAGGCCTAAGCATTTTTTCCCCTTTTTTTGGTAAAGTTTTGAGTTTATGTACAATTATTAAGGTTCTACTTACTGGTCTGAAAAGTTATTCAGCACAAGAGCAGTAGTAGATCTTAAAAGTTCCTGAAAAAGAAATCTCCAGGCCCAGATGGTTTCATTGGAATATTTTACTGAACATTTGAAGAAGGATTATTAACAACAGTGTTATATAGTCTCTTCCAGAAAAGAGGAGGGAACATTTCCTAACTTATTTTATGAGGCCAGTACTACCCTAATAGCAAAAGCAGACAAAGAAAATGTAAGAGTATAAAACTACAGACCGGTATCTCTCATGAAGATGCATGCAAAAATCCTCAAAATTAGCAAATAGAACCCAACCATGTGTAAAAAGAATTATGAATTCAGTTTTCTTAGTGGTTATGTAAGCACTCTAGTTGATCTAGAGTTTTGGGGTGTGGTTTTTGAGGAATTGGTCGACTTCTTCAAAGATAGAGAATTCTGAAGTAAAACTGTTCATAGCACTGCCTTACCACCCTTTTGATGGCTCCCAGATCTGTAGTGATAGCCCATTTCATTCCTGATTTTGATAATTTGTGTTTTTGCTCTAATTTTTGTCATTCTTACAAGAAGTTAGTCAAGTTTATTTTACTTTTTAGAGAACCAGCATTTTATTCCCTTGATTTATCTATTTTTCTGTATGAACTACATTGATCTTTGCTCTTTATTATCTCTATCCATTTGCTTCCTTTGGGTTCTACTTCTCAAGTTTCTTCAGGTATAAATTTCAGTTACTAATTTGAAACATTTTGGTATGTATGATGTATTTAGTGCTATGTTTCCTTCTCATGGTGTTAGCTGCATCCCACAGACTGAGATGTTGTATTTCATTTTCATTCAATGGAATACATTTTTTAATTATTTCCTTTGAGACAACTTCCTGTTTGACCCATGGTTTAGTACTATGTTGTTAAATTTCAGAGTCTTTGTAAATTTTTCTGTTGTCTGTTATTTACGTCTAGTTTGATTCAATTGTAGTTAAAGAATATACTCTTTTAATTCTTTGAAATTTGTTGAGGTGTGTTTTTTGGTCCAGAATATGGACTGTCTTGGTGAATATTCCACTGGTGTTTGAAAAGCAAACATATTCTGTTGTTTTTGGGTGGAGTGATACATATGTCAGATCCTGGTGCTTGATTATAGTGTTCAGGTCTACTACATCCTTGCTGATTTTTGTTCTGTAGTTCTCAGTTGCTGAGAACTCAACAATAATGACGAACTTTCTCAAAACCTGTTTCAGCTCTATCAGTTTTTGCTTCATGCATATTTGTTATTTGGTTCATTCACAGGATTGTTATACCATCCTGGTGCATTGATTCCTATATTATTATATAACACCCCTCTTTGTCTCTGGTCAGTTTCTTTGCTGTGAAGTCTATTGTATTTGATATTAATATGGGAACTTACGCTTTTTAAAATTAATGATTGCATGGTGTATATTTTCCCACCCTTTTTACTTTCAATCTACCTATGTCACTGAATTTAATAAAGTGTACAGTTGGGGAGTTGTTTTTTTTTTAAATCCACCCTCACAATCTTTGTCTTCTGATCGGTGTAATTAGAACCAGGCTTAAGGTAATTAAAATAATTACTGATCTGTTAGGGCTTAAGTTGGCCATTTTATTACTGAATTTAAATTTGTTTCCTCTAGGTCTCATTTTTCTGTTTCTCTTTTCTGTGGGTTATTTGATAAGATTCCATTTGGATTCATTCTTCATGTATTTTAGTGTATCTCTTTGTATAGTTTTCTTAGTGGTTGCTCTGGGTATTACAATACACATAAGTCCTTATCACAGTCTATCAGTATATTACCATTTGGAGTGAAGTGTGAAAATGTTATTTTTGTTTAGGGCCCTTTTCCCACTTTTAAACATCGTTGTCTTGAGTATGAGGTGATATTATAACTTTTGCTTCAATCATCACGTGTAATTTTAAAAATGTGGTAGAAGGAGGGCCTGTTTTATGTAGTCATATTTGTGCTATTTTCATGGTGTTTTTTTCTTGCTGATGCTCCAGTATTTATTATTTTTTCTGTTTGAAGAACTTCCTTTTAGCCATTTTTTAAGGTCAGGTCTGCTAACAACAAATTCTTACAGTCTTCTTTCATCTGGGAATGTGTTAAATTGCCTTCATTTTTGAAGGATGGTTTTGGCAGATATTCAGTCTGCAGTTAACAGTCTTCTTTCAGCACTTGGAAGAAAAATGCTGTGCTATGTCCTTGTGACCGCCATAATTTCATGAGAAATCTGTCATTTGAATTGGTGTCCCCCTATGGGTAGTGAGACATTTCTCTGGGGTTGCTTTCAAGGTTTTTTTGTTTTGTTTTTAGATTTCAGAATTTTAATTATGTCTTAGTATGGATGTTTTTGGATTTATGTGTTCACCTGGCTTCTTGAATCTGCATATTTATGTTTCTTGCCAAATAATGGGATGTTTCTGGTCATTTCTTCAAAATATTTCTTCAAGTATTTTCTCAGTCCTACTTCCTTTCTCATTTTCTGGGACTCGACACAAATGTTAGCTTTTTTCGTCTTGTCGCAAAGATTTTTTTTTTCAGTCTTCTCCATTGTTCAGATTTGCTAAATTCTTTTAATCTGTCTTCCAATTCTACAATTACATTTTCTGTCATATCAACTCACCATTAAGCCCATCCAATGAGCTTTTAAATTTCTCTATTTTTTAGTTCTGTAATTTCCAGTTGAACTTTGGTGTAACTTGTTTTTTGTTGTTGTTTTTATTGTTTTTGTTTTTTGTTCTTGAGATCTTGTACTTTTTTCATTTGTTTCAAGAGAACTTGTGATTGCTCGAAGCATTTTTATGATGGCTGCTTTAATATCCCTGTCAAATAGTTCTAGCATCAAACTTATCTCAGTGTTGGTGTGAGTTGATTGTCTTTTCTCATTTAAGTTGTGATTTCCTGGTTTTTGGTGTGATGAGTAACTTTCTATTGCATTCTGCACATTGAGCTGTTAAGAGACTCTGGGTCATATTTAAACCTTTGATTTTAGCATGCAGTCACCCTGTTTTTAGGTTAGCTCCCAGATTGCAGCCTATTTTTGTGGGTTCTCTTTGATCCAGTGACAGTATAGCTTTCAGAGCTCTTGCAATGCTTTTTAGGTCTACTTGGCTTATTTGATACCACTTTCCTTTCACTTTTTCCTGCTGGTGTTGGGAGTGTAGGAGTTCTCCAAAAACAGGCTGCTTGGTGTCTGTAGATAGGGGAAGGGATGCTCTGGCCCAAAAGGGAAGCAAAAGCTTCACAGGTTGAGCTGTTAATGTGTCAGGATCCCCATTTCCAGTGCCTCCTGACAACCTTTTGTCTGCCAGTAAGGGAGATGGCTCTCTTCTTGGGCTGGGCAGTTTAGCAGGGATGTCCTTGCTGGTGCCACCCAGCTATGTGTCTTGCATCTAGATGGGGAATCTCAGGTCTCTAGAGATAAAGAGTACTTCCTGGAACAGGTGTTTCTGTGGCAGGACCGACCCTCCCTGGGTATGTTGGGTCTAGGTTGGGGAGGGGAATCTCAACCCTGTGAGAAAAGAAAGCATTTCCCTTAATCATTCCCTGGTGCTGGGCTCACCTGGTGTTGTCAGCAGGACTTCTGTTCCATCCAGGGAGGAATGGACCTACCTGGGCTGTCTTTTGCTAGTTTGGGAGCCATAAAACACTGCCACTCTGTTCTGTGGGGTGGGGGATGTAAGCAGCACTATTACAAGGTGCGTTCTCCAGGAGAGAGAGCTTAATTCCCTTCTCTTGGAGTATGAACTGGACTTAGATTACTTCCAACGAATGGGGTATGGAAAGAGAAATGGTAAGTTTACAGTGGAGAGTCCTGGCGGCCACCACTTTTACAAAGTGACCAAGGTTACATCACCATGAATAAGTCTTGTTGGTATCATGTACCCTTTGATATGATATAGTAAGGATATTTCACTTCTGTGGTATTCTAGGAAATCTATAATGCAAATCCAGTCATGAGAAAATATCAGATAATCCCAAACTCTGAGGTTCTATAAAATATTTGACCAGCTCTCTTTTAAGTGTCCAGGTCATGGATGACAGAGGAACCGTCAGATTGGAGGAGACTAAAGAGACATGAGAATAAATGCAATATGGGATCCTAGACTGGATCCTAGATCACAAAAAGGACAATAATGGAAAAATCTGAATAGTTCCTAATAGTGCTGTCCTAAAGTTAATTTCATAGCTTTGATAAAAACACTATGATAATAAGATATTAGGAGAAAAAAAATGTAGTTACCAGTTGGCCCTTGGCATTCTCCAGTAAGCAGCAGACTGCACTTATTTGTATACTTACTCCTGATCATGTCTCTTGCCCACTTTCTGTGGCATTTCTGGTGTTTTGATTTTTGAAAATTCTTATAAAATGGGGATATTAACCCTTTATTTGTGAAATATGTTGTTAGATTTTCCTTCCAGAAGGAATGAAATTTGTCTTTTGGTATTACTTTTGATATTTTTTGACATGTAAAATTTTGGGTTTTCTTAATTTTTTGTGTATTAATCTTTTATTGCCTCTGGATTTTAAGCCAGGAAAAACCTCTGGGCCTGGGGAAAAGGACTTGGTGGGGACCATTATTGTGCCCAAGGCAAAAGGACAAGGCCTATCCTGGGCTGGACACTTGTCAGGCTCTGGGGATCTGAGAGCGAGAGGCAGGCTGAAGGGACAGTACTTTGGACTGCATATAAAGACAGGTGCTGTAGCTCCTCTGACTGGAGGACTAGGGAGGGTCATGGAAGAAAAGCCCCAAGTCCTCCGGCTGGATTACTGGTACATGGGTGTGGCTAACAGGATGCAGGGCTGGGGGTGCAGGAAGATGCCCCCACTGGCATTGTTGGAGGACCTCAGAAAGGGTGATGATGAAAGCCCTCCCCACACACAGGGCCACAGTTCAGAACAAATAGACAGTGACCCTCCATGTCTCCTGAGGTTCAGGACCATGGGGTTCTTGACAGCTGAAGGAATGAGGTATATGATCAGGTTCAGCTTTGTAAGGAAGCAGTTTATTAAACAGACCTGGGTGTGGAGGAGGGCTTAGAAAGCAGGTGTGTCCAACAACCACCCCCCCCAACACACACACCCCTGGCCACTAAGAGGGGACCAGCATGCTTCCTGCATTCCACTTCAGGAAAGTGCAGCACTGCCCAGTGCTTCCTGCTGGCTTTGCACTCCTGAGAAAGAGATCAGGACCCTTTATGGCAGGAGTTGAGAGCCAGGTAGGAATCTGGGGGGTCCAGAGGGCAGTGTTATGAACTAAATTTTCCCCCAAAAAAGTCCATGGTGAAGCCCTTTCCTAATGTGACAGTATTTGGTCCAGGACCTAAGGAAGTATAGAAAGTTAAATTATGTTGTAAGGGTGGAGCCCTGATCCTACAAGCGTAAGGGACACCAGAGCTTACTTGCTGTCTGGCATATGTGTAGGGGAATGGCCATGTGAGAAGGTGCCACCTGCCAGCCAGCAGGCAGAGTTCAGTAGGTCAGGGTGATCTTGGACTTCCAGTCTCTGCTTTTGTTATGGCAGCCCTGGTAAAAGAATACAGTTTTGGTACTGAGTGGTGTGTTACTATAAATATGAAAAACTATGGAAGTGGTTTTGGAACTGGGTGGTGGGTAGAGGGTGGACGAGTTTAGAGGTGCTTGCTGGAGAAAGCCAGGGTTGCCTCAAGGAGACTATGGTAGGAAAAGGAATTAGAAGTGATTCTGCTGTGGCCTCAGAAATGTGGAACGTTATTGGAAACTAAAGGGAAGTCAATCCTGATTATAAAGCAGCAAAGAATGTGGCTGGGTTGTGTTCCATTGTTTAGTGGAGGATCAAAATCTTAGTCGACAGAATCAAAATCTTAGTCGACAGAAGTGACGAATTCTTAGCTGAGGAGATTTCTAAGCAAGGTGTTGAAAGGTATACCTGTTTCTTGTTGCTCCTCCTAGAAACATGTGAGGAGGGAGGTAAATTGAAGGAACTGTTTAGCAAAAAGGAGCCAGAACTTGAAGATTTAGAGAATTCTTAGCCTATCCATATTGTGAAAATGAGAAAGCCTGTTCTGGAGAGAATACCAGTGGTGGTGTTGGACAGTCATTTGATAAAGAGATTAGTTTGGAACGAGTTGATGCTCAGTGGTAACTACAAGGCTGTACTAAGGATGGTACAGACGGGACACAGCAAAGGCCGGCTGTCAGACTTCTGTGATGCTACTCACCAAGAGGAGGAAACAGTGACCCTGACAGTGAAACAGATCAGTTGGTCTGACATTCCCGTGGTGGGCCTGGAGGGTGAATGCCTCCATGGTCTCAAGGGGTTGCATACTGCTGTCAGCCTGCTGCTGCCACCCCAGCAGGACCAGAGGGCAAAGCATCCTACCAGACATTCTCAAGCCTTTAAAACCTAATAGAATTTGCTTGCTAGGTCACAGATATGTTTGGGACCCATCAATCTTTTCTTGTTTCCCCTTGTGGAAAGGGAACGCAAATTCTACATCTGTGGTAACTTGTCTGGTTCACAGATGGAGAGGAACTTTGCCTCAGGGTGAAACATACCCCTAGCCTCACCCATATTTTGATTTACATGAGATTTTGGACAGTCAATGCTGGAATGGGTCAACACTTTGGGAGCTGTTAAGAACATGAATTTTGGGGGTCCAGGAGGCTGTTATGGACTGAATTATTCCAAATTCCTATGTTGAAGCCAGAACCCACAGTGTGACCTTGTTCAGTGATAAGAGTGGGGCCCTAACCCAGTAAGGCTGTTGTCCTTAGAAGATGTGCACAAAGGCCATGTGAGGACACAGTAAGGATGTAGGCATCTGCCAGTGGAGGAGAAAGGCTTCAGTAGAAACCAAAGTGCACACACTGATCTTGGATTTCTGGTCCCAAGAACTGTGAGAAAATTGTTCTTTGGCCATCAAGTTTGTGGTGTTTTGTTATGGCAGCCCTAGCAAATTAAAACACATTGCTAGCACATAAAATAAACCATAAATCAACTATCTTCCAATCACTGAAAGAACACATTTTTTCCTCCACTGCGTTTGAGGAAAGTAGAACATCTCCTAGTGCTTTCTGCCTCAAGAGGAAAGGAAAGGTCAGGAGAGCAGCTCTTGAGGTGGGAGGCGATGGCCAGACTTGGTCCTCCTGTGTCTGTGAAGGTGAGACTTCTGGCTAAAGGCTCGGCCGCATTCCCTGCACACATACGGCTTCTCTCCTGAGTGGGTGCGCTGGTGTCTGATAAGGGCTGACCTGAAGCCGAAGCCTCGCCCACATTCACTGCACACACATGGCTTCCCCACCAAGTGTGACCTCTGGTCAGAGGTGAAGTGAGACTTCTGGCCAAGTCCTTGCTCACATACTCCATACACATCAGCCGCCTCCTCTAAGTGTGTCCTCTGGTGTCTGGTGAGGAGTGACTTGAAGCCAAAGGTGCGTCCACACTCCGGGCACAGATAAGGCTTCTCCCCTGTGTGCGTCCTCTGGTGTCTGATGAGGGTGACCTTTTGACCAAAGCCACGCCCACACTCTGGGCACAGGTAAGGCTTCTCCCCTGTGTGTGTCCTCTGGTGTCCCATGAGGGAGACCTTCTGGCTAAAGCCACGCCCACACTCTGGGCACAGGTAAGGCTTCTCTCCTGTGTGCGTCCTCTGGTGTCTGACAAGGGTGACCTTCTGGCGAAAGCCATGCCCACACTCAGCACAGACATAAGGCTTTTCCCCTGAGTGCGTGACTTGATGACTGAGGAGTAGTGCCTGCTGCCTGAAGCCACGCCCACACTCGAGGCACAAGAAGGGCCTTTCACCCGAATGTGAGCTGCGATGTTGGAGGAGCGATGCCTTCTGGCAGAAGCCTCTCCCACATTCAGGACACACAAAGGGCTTCTCCTCCAAGTGTGTCCTCTGATGCAGGATGAGGGCAATCTTTTGGCGAAAACCTCGCCCACATTCCTGACATTCAAAGGGCCTCTCCCCAGAGTGTATCCTCTTGTGGTTGGTAAGTGAGGACGTGTACCTAAAGTGGCGCCCACACTCCCGGCACACATAAGGCTTCTCCCCCGAGTGTTTCCTCTGGTGGATGGTGAGGGAGGACTTGCGGCCAAAGCCTCGCCCACACTCCCTACAGCTGTAAGGCTTCTCCCCTGAGTGTGTCCTCTGGTGCTTGGTGAGGTCTGACTTCTGACAGAAGCTTCTGCCACATTCAGGGCATACATGATGCTTCTGGAGGCTCAAGAAGCTAGATTTGGTACCAAGTCCCAGTCTGTATTTTCCATACATGGCTGCCTCAGATGCCGTGAGGCCTGCCTCCTCAGGATGCCCAGCTCTGTTGCCTTCCACCCAGTCTACTGGCCGGCCCTGAGAGGGTCTGAAGAGCACCCTGGAAACCCCACTCAGCTGGAGTCTCCCCTCTGTGTCTCCGTCTGCTTGTTCACTTGAGCAGTTTGGAGCTTCCATTGGGATGGGGCTTCCTGCGTATGAGCTTGGGAAGATCTGAGGAAGGTGACCACACAGCACATACTGTCCGAAGAACTGGGTACTGGAAAAGGTCACTGGGCAGGAATGGCCACATGGCCGGAATTCTGTCCCTGGCTCTGCTGGAGAGAAAATGGTGGTCAGAATCACCACAGGTACCTTGTGAATGGTTGGTTCCACCTGCCCAACAGTCATTCCTCAGCTGTTCCCGCAACCAAGATATCCTTTACGTACCTACCTTCCATCCCTCGCTGACACATTAATGCATATCTTATTGCAACACAGAAGACACGCCTGATGAGCCAGCTCCAACTACCAGCCCACCAGCCCAGCAAGAAAGCATCATAGGCAGCCTGACCCTATAAACTGCTGCCATTAGAGTTACACATTTTCCCCCCAATACAGTTTTCTGCAAGCCAGTCAAAGCTAATGCAAACATTATCCACAAATATATGCTTCCACTGAGAAACTAGGTGACTCATGGGGAGGCAGTGCAAGATGGTAGAATGAGAGGACCCTAAGCTCACCAGTCCCATGTTTACAACTAGATTATCACTCATATCCAAGTCTGTAAACTGGAGAGTGATCTGAAAACTTGGCAAAACAAACTCCACGACTCACATTTGAGAGGTTATGAAGGGCAGAAACAGTGGTTGGAAGCATGGAACTGTGGTCATGGAAAGGAGAAAGCACCACAGAGCCCCCACAGAGCAAGCAAATCCCCATAATGTCTGGCCTTGAAAACCAGAGGGGCTGAATCCCGTGGGTTTGTATAACCAGTGGGATTTGGAGCTTTGAAAGTCAGCCACCTCAGTGCTAGGCAAGCGATAGCCAGAGCCTGCCCCTAAAGTGACAGCAGCCCAAGGAGAGGCAATACAGAAGCGACAACTTGCACAACGGGAGGGATATCTGTTTATACGGATTTCGGAGCATGTTGGGGGACTTCTCTGGGAACAAAGGAGCTGGCAGGTGCCATTTTCCTCCCCAACCTCCCAGCACAGGGGGCCACCTGTGGGACGCGGGGCCACACAGACACTGGCTACCTAACCTGCTAGCAGTGTACCACACCCCTGTATTCTCCTGAGGACTTGCCCATGCCAAGCTGGCTGGCCTCAGGCCTGGGCTTAGCAAAAATTCCGTGAATGTGCTGTGCCTCTGTGGCCGCTGCATTTCTTTGGGGGACTGGATGAGGACTAGCAGCTCCTGCGTGCCCTGCCCCGTCGCTGCACACCTGAAGCCGCTGCTGTTCCTGTGCACTTTATCCCTGGCTGCCACCTTGCCTTGGGGGGTCGGCCGAGGACTAGTGGCCCAGTGCAAATTTTGCTGACATTGTCCATGCCATGCCCAGCCACCATAGGCTCCTAGCTGCCATGTGTCCCTCGATGGCCACCTCAGCTGCTTGAGTTACCCCAGGCCACTGCTGCTAATGTACACCATGCCCCTGGCGATTACCACACTGAGTCACTAGTCCTAGGCCAGATTCCCCAGTGCAAATTTTGTTACCACCACCACCCTACCCCTGAGCCCTCCTATGGTCACTCCCCTTCAGAGCCAGCCTATCTGGGTCTCACCACAGATAGCAGTAGGCAGAGTCAGTGCAGAGTCTGGACTGAAAGGAAAAGCTACTCCAACACAATAGCAAGATGCAGGCAACACACACAGGAGACACCTCTAAAGCACCAGGTCCTGGTGAACAGGAAACACTGCAGGGTCACTACAGGACTTCTTCATAGGACCACTACTTTCAAGAGGAGATGTAGCTGCGTTTCCTAACACACACACACACACACACACACACACACACACACACACACACACACACACACACAAAATGAGGTGGCAGGGGGAGTATGTCCCAAATGAAAGACCATGACAAAAACACAGCAGGAGACCTAAACAAAACAGAAGTAGTTAGCCTGATATAGAGAATTTAAAGTAATCATAAAGATACTCACTGGACTTAAGAATGAAGGACATCAGCAAGACCCTTGAGAACTCAATAAATGAAACTAAAAATACAAGGGATAGAATAAATAGTAGGCTACAGGAAGGAGAGGAATATATTAGTGACCTGGAGGATAGAGTAATGTAAAGCAGTCAAGCTAAGCAGATGACAAATACTGCAGAGAACAGACTTAGGGACCTCAGTGACTCTGTCAAGCATAGTAACATTTGCATCTACTGGGATCCCAGAAGAAGATAAAGGGGGGAAAAGAAATTATAGCTGAAAATTTCCTAAATCTGGGGAGGGAAAAAGAAATTGTTTCAGGAGGCACAGAGATCCCTCAACAAAATCAACCCAAGGAGGTCCACACCAAGACACACAGTAATTGAAATGTCAAGAAATACTGGTCAAGATTTTTAAGGTTGCAAAAGAAAAGACATATACACAGGGAAAGCCCATAAGGCTATTAGATTTTTGCAGGCCAGAAGGAAGTGGCATGATATATTCAAAGTGCTGAAAGGGAAACTTCTGCAGCCAAAAATACTTTCTCTCTCCTATTCTGAATGATGGCTTTGCTGGATATAAAGTTTTATCTTTTATCTCTCCTATCTAAATAGGAGAGAGAGTTTTTCCAGAGGAAAACTACAGTAGTCTGTGACCACTAAGCCAGCTGTAGAAGAAATAGGGAACACTTCAGTGGAAAGGAAAGATGATAAGTTAGGGTGTGAAAAGTAAAAAACAGACAAAAGCAGTAAAAGTATTTCTGTAAATGTCAGTCAAGGGATCAGTAAAATAAAAGGATGTAAACTAGGAGGGCATATACCTAAAACATGGAGGGGAGGGGAGTAAAGAACGAATGCAATATTGAATGACCAGCATACAATACTGCTGTATGCAGAAGATGTTATATATAAGTCAAATGGTAAACACAAGTCAACAGTAATAGATAAGCAAAACATGAAGAATCCTGCTTATCACTAAAGAAAACCAACAAACCATGAAAGAAAGAGAAGAATCAGGGAAAAACTACAAATACAACCACAAAACAGGTAACAAAATGGCAATACAGATCAATTACTTTCAATGTAAATGTACTAAATGCTCCACTCAAAAGACATAGTGTGACGGAGTAATTAAAAAAAATCTGTAAGCTGCCTACCAGAGACTCATTTCAGACCTAAAGACACATGAAGATTGAAAGTCTTGAGGGGAAGGAGATCATGCAAATGGATGTCAAAAGAAAGGTGGGTACCAGTACTTACAAAGAAGGATACTATGTAATAGTAAAGGAGACAATCCAACAAGAAGATATAACAATTGTAAATGCTTATGTACCCAACATGGCAGCACCCAAATATGTAAAAGAGTTAAGAACAAACATAAAGGAACTACTTGATAGTAATACAATAATAGTAGGGGCCTTTAACACCCCACTTACATCAATGGACAGATCATCCAAACAAAAGCAACAAGGAAACAGTGGCTTTGACTGGCAAATGGGAACAGATGGATTTAACATATATTCAGAACATTCCATTCTAAAACAGAATACACATTCTTTTCAAGTGCACATGGAACATCCTCCAGAACAGATCATATATTAGGCCACAAAACAAGCCTCAACAAATTCAAAGACTGAAGTAATCCCGTGCATCTTTTCTGACCATAACACTATGAAACTAGAAATCAACCATAAGAAAAAATCTGGAAAGACCACAGATACATGAGGTTAAATAACATGCTACTAAACAATGAATGGGTAACTGAGAAATCAAAGAATAAATCAAAAAGTATATGAAAACAATGGTCCAAAACCTTTGGGCATGCAGCAAAAGCTGTTCTAAGAGGAAAGTATATGCAATACAGGCCTACCTGAAGAAGCAAGAAAAATCTCAAACAACCTAACCTTACCAGAGCTAGAAAAAGAACAAAACACCACCCAAAGCCAGCAAAGGGAAGGAAATAATAAAGGTTAGAGCAGAAATAAATGAGCTGGTTCTTCGAAAACATCAAGAAAATTGACAAACCCCTAGTCAGACTCATCAAAAAGCAAAACAAACTCAAAATTAGAAATGAAAGAGGAGAAATAACAACCATCACAGAAATAGTTATTAAAGAGTATTATGAAAAACTATATGCCAACAAATTAGACAACCTAGAAGAAATGGATAATTTCCTAGGAACATAAAACCTACCAAAACTGAAGCAGGAAGAAATAGAAAATTTGAAGAAAACAGTTAGCAGTAAGGAGATTGAATTAGTAACCAAAAAACTTCAACAAACAGAAGTCCATGACCAGATAGCTTCGCTGTTGAATTCTACCAAAGATTTTTTTTTTTAGAGATTATTTGAGAGAGAGAGCACGGAGGGAGAAGGAAAAGCAAACTCCCCACTGAGCAGAGAGCCCAAGACAGGGTTTGATCCCAGGACCCCGAGATCAAGATTTAACCAACTCAGCCACCAAGGTTCCCCTCTACCAAAGATCTGAAGAATAGTTAACCTTGGGGCAGCTGGGTGGCTCAGTTGGTTAAGCATCTGCCTTCGGCTTGGGTCATGATCCCAGGGTCCTGGAATTGAGACCCGCGTTGGGCTCCATACTCAGCGGGGAGCCTGTTTCTCCCTCTCCCTCTGCCTGCTGCTCTCTCTTTCAAATAAATAAAATCTATTAAAAACAATACTTTAACCTATTCTTCTCAAATTCATTCATGAGGCCAGCCTGATACCAAAACCAGATAAAGAAACCATCACAAAAGGGACTACAGGTCAGTATCTCTGATTAACATAGATATAAAAATCCTTCACAAAATACTAGCAAAGAGAATTCAACAGTACATTTAAAAAATCATTCACGACAGGGAAGAAAAGATGGCGGAGGAGTAGGGGGACCCTATTTAAACTGGTCCCCGTATTTGAGCTGAGACCACTCTGAGAACTCACGAAATCAGCCTGAGATGTAAGAAGATCTGGATCTCTACAAACAGAATATCGCAGGTGGTTGGTTTCGAGGTACCAAGCGGGGAGCCATGATTCCACGGGCAGATATTGGAGGATAAATGGCAGCGGGAGGGAGCCTGACTGTGGGGATCCTACACTGCTGGTAAGTGACAGCCTCCATCACTGGGGACGGGGCACAGACTCGCAGACTGGTAGCAGCACGGAAAGGACTTTACGGCAGCCCCTGGAACGGAAACCCAGAGCGGCGGGGTCGCGTGTGCGAACTGGGAGCAGCTGGCGGTTTTAGAAGCACAAAGCGTAGAGATGTGCCCCGAACTGGAGGCAGGACTGGGAGCGCTGAGGGGCGCACAACCCAGGACGCTGCAGTTTATAGCAGCAGGGACAGAAACGGAGATAGTGTGGCCTGGAGAGTTCACTGAAGAACAGACTGCAATCTCTCTGCTCTGAGGCAGAGGGTTAGAAATGGTCTCTTCTGCTCTGACTCATGGAGGAGACGCGGAGAGCCGCCAGGGAAAGCCACCCAGAGAACAAAAGCCCCAAAAAACTGATTCCCACTGAGTCCATACCACACCACAGAGGGGCAGGGCAACTCCGCCCAAACAGGGTTGGCTGAGTAACAGGGTGGCAGGTCCCTCCCCCAGAAGACAGGCTGGGAAAACAAGAGGCTAGCAACCCTTAGGTCCCAAGAAAACAGGTGCATCTTGCTTGGGTTCTGGTCAATAATTTGGACTCTATACCTTCCCTCAACCACCAATCGACAGAATGACTAGGAGGAGAAACCCCCGAAACAGAAAAGACTCAGAGATCATGACTTATGCTGCAGATTTACAAATGGATGCAGATATAACCAAGATGTCAGAGATCGAATTCAGGGTAGCAATTGTGAAGACAATAGCAAGAATGGAGAAATCAATTAATGGCAACATAGAGTCTCTAAGGGCAGAAATGAAAGCTGAACTGACAGAACTTAAAAATACTATCAATGAGATCCAATCCAATCTAGATAATCTAACAGCTAGGGTAAGTGAGGCAGAAGAACGAATAAGTGACCATATGGTTCAACATTCACAAGACAATATAATAGATAAAAAGGGAAGAGAGCAGGCCAGGGAAAAACAACTTAGAATCCATGAAAATAGAATCAGAGAAATAAGTGACACCATGAAGCGTTCCAATATCAGAATAATTGGAATCCCGGAGGGAGTGGAGAGAGAGAGAGGACTAGAAGATGTATTTGAGCAAATCAAGCTGAGAACTTCCCTAATCTGGGAATGAAACAAACATTTGCATCCTAGAGGCAGAGAGGCCCACTCCCAAGATCAAGGAAAACAGGCCTACACACCGGCATGTAATAGTAAGAGATTCCTTACGTACAGAGGGAGGAACATCAGAATAACGTCAGACCTATCCACAGAGACCAGGCAGGCCAAAAGGGCCTGGCAAGACATATTTAGGGTACTAAACAAGAAGAACATGCAGCCAAGAATACTTTATCTGGCAAGGCTGTCATTTAGAATGGATGGAGAGAGGCAGAGCTTCCAAGACCGGCAGAAACTGAAAGAATTATGTGACCACTAAGCCGGCCCTGCAAGAAATATTAAGGGGGGGTTCTATAAAAGGAGAAAGACCCCAAGAGTGATAGAGAACAGAAGTTTACAGAGACAATCTATAGAAACAAGGACTTCACAGGCAACATGATGACAATAAATTCATATCTTTCAATGATCACTTTCAACGTGAATGGTTTAAATGCTCCCATAAAGCGGCACAGGGTTGCAGACTGGATAAAAAGACAGGACCCATCCATATGCTGTCTTCAAGAGACTCATTTTGAACCTAAAGATACATCCAGACTGAAAGTGAAGGGATGGAGGTCCATCTTCCATGCCAACGGACCCCAAAAGAAAGCTGGGGTAGCAATTCTTATATCAGACAAATTAGATTTTAAACTAAAGTCTGTAGTTAGAGACACAGAAGGACACTATATCGTTCTTAAAGGGTCTATCCAACAAGAAGATCTAACAATTGTAAATATCTACGCCCCCAACATGGGTGCAGCCATCTACATAAGCCAACTGTTAACCAAAATAAAGAGTCATATTGATAACAACATGTTAATTATAGGAGACCTCAATACTCTCAGCAATAGATCATCTAAGCAGAATATCAAAGAAACAAGAGTTTTGAATGACACACTGGACCCGATGGACCTCATAGATATTTACAGAACATTCCACCCTAAAACAACAGAATACTCATTCTTCTTGAGCGCACATGGAACTTTCTCCAAAATAGACCCCATACTGGGTCACAAATCAGGCAGGTCTCAACCGATACAAAAATATTGAGATTATTTCCTGCATATTCTCAGACAATGCTTTAAAACTGGAACTCAATCACAAGAAAAAATTTGGCAGAAATTCAAACACTTTGCTCAAGAATGTCTGGGTCAACCAGGAAATCAAAGAAGAACTTAAACAATTCACAGAAATCAATGAGAACGAAAACACATAGGTCCAAAACCTATGGGATACTGCAAAGGCAGTCCTAAGGGGGAAATACATAGCCATCCAAGCCTCACTCAAAAAAATAGAAAAATCCCAAATTCACCAACTAACTCTACACCTTAAAGAACTAGAGAAAAAGCAACAAACGATGCCTAAGCCATGCATTAGAAGAGAAATAATTAAGATTAGAGCAGAGATCAATGAATTAGAAACCAGAAACACAGTTGATCAGATCAACGTAACTAGATGTTGGTCCTTTGAAAGAATAAGATCGAAAAGCCACTTGTCAGACTTATCCAAAAGAAAAGAGAAAGGACCCAAATTAATACAATTACGAATGAAAGGGGAGAGATCACGATTAACATCAAGGAAATAGAAAAAATTATTAGAAATTCTTAACAACTCTATGCCCAAACTGAGCAATCTGGATGAAATGGAGGCCCTCCTGGAAACCTGTAAGCTGCCAAGACTGAAACAGGAAGAAATTGACAACCTGAATAGGCCAATAACCAGTAATGAGATTGAAGCAGTGATCAAAAACCTCCCAAAAAACAAGAGTCCAGGGCCGGAGGGATTCCCTGGAAAAAAATTTTTTTTATTTTAATTTATTTGGCAGAGAGAACAAGTAGGCAGAGAGGCAGGGAGAGGGAGAAGCAGGCTCCCCACCGAGCAGGGAGCCCGATGCGGGGCTTGATCCCAGGACCCTGGGATTATGACCTGAGCCAGAGGCAGCCACTTAACCGACCGAGCCACCCAGCCACCCCTTCCCTGGAAAATTCTACCAAACATTCAAAGAAGAAATAATACCTATTCTCCTGAAGCTGTTTCAAAAAACAGAAACAGAAGGAAACCTTCCAGAATCATTCTATGAGGCCAGCATTACCTTAATCCCCAAACCAGGCAAAGACCCCATCAAAAAGGAGAATTTCAGACGGATACCCCTGATGAATATGGATTCAAATATCCTCAACAAAATCCTAGTTAATAGGATTCAACAATACATTAAAAGGATCATCCACCAGAACCAAGTGGGATTTATCCCCAGGGTGCAAGGGTGGTTCAACATTTGCAAATCAATCAATGTGATAGAACACATTAATAAGAGGAGGGAGAACCATATGGTCCTCTCAATTGATGCAGAAAAAGCATTTGACAAAATACAACATCCTTTCCTGATTAAAACGCTTCAGAGTATAGGGATAGAGGGAACATTTCTCAAGTTCATAAAATCCATCTATGAAGAACCCACAACGAATATCATCCTCAATGGGGAAAAGATGAGAGCCTTTCCCTTAAGATCAGGAACACGTCAAGAATGCCCACTCTCTCCACTATTGTTCAACATAGTACTAGAAGTCCTAGCAACAGCAATCAGACAACAAAAAGAAATAAAAGGTATTCAGATTGGCAAAGAAGTCAAACTCTCTCTCTTCGCAGATAACATGATACTTGATGTTGAAAACCCAAAAGACTCCACCCCCAAATTACTAGAACTCATACAGCAATTCAGTACTGTGGCAGGATACAAAATCAATGCATAGAAATCAGTTGCTTTTTTTTTTTAAAGATTTTATTTATTTGAGAGAGAATAAGAGATAGAAAGCATGAGAGGGAAGAGGGTCAGAGGGAGAAGCAGACCCCCGCTGAGCAAGGAGCCCGATGCGGGACTCGATCCCGGGACTCCAGGATCATGACCTTAGCCGAAGGCAGTCACTTAACCAACTGAGCCACCCAGGTGCCCCCAGTTGCTTTCTTATCCACTAACAACACAACTGTAGAAAGAGAAATTAGAGAAACAATTCCATTTACAATAGTACCAAAAACCGTAAGATACCTCGGAATAAACCTAACCAAAGAGGTAAAGGATCTATACTCTAGGAACTACAGAACACTCATGAAAGAAATTGCAGAAGACACAAAAAGATGGAAAAACATTCCATGCTCATGGATCGGAAGAATAAACATTGTTAAAATGTCTATGCTACGCAGAGCTATCTATACCTTCAGTGCCATCCCGATCAAAATTCAATGACATTTTTCAAAGTGCTGGAACAAACAATCCTAAAATTTTATGGAATAAGAAAAGACCCCGAATCGTCAAGGAAATGTCGAGAAAGAAAAACAAAGCTGGGGGCATCACGTTGCCCGATTTCAAGCTATATTACAAAGCTGTCATCACCAAGACAGCATGGTACTGGCACAAAAACAGACATATATACCAATGGAACAGAATAGAGAACCCAGGTATGTCTCCTCAACTCAATGGTCAAATAATTTTTGACAAAGCAGGAAAAAAACATGCAATGGAAAAAAGACAGTCTCTTCAATAAATGGTGCTGGGAAAATTGGACAGCCACATGCAGAAGAATGAAACCTGACCATTCTCTAACACCACACACAAAGATAAACTCAAAATGCATGAAAGACCTCAATGTGAGACAGGAATCCAACAAAATCCTAGAGGAGAACATAGGCAGTAACCTCTTTGACATCGCCCACAGCAACTTCTTTCAAGATTCATCTCCAAAGATTAGTGAAACAAAAGCAAAAATGAACTTCTGGGACTTCATCAAGATAAAAAGTTTCTGCACAGCAAAGGAAACCGTCAACAAAATAAAGAGGCAACCCACAGAATGGGAGAAGATATTTGCAAATGACACTACAGATAAAGGGCTGGTATCCAAGATCTATAAAGAACTTCTCAAACTCAACACCCAAAAAACAAATAAGTCAAAAAATGGACAGAAGACATGAACAGTCACTTCTCTGAAGAAGACATACAAATGGCTAACAGACATGAAAAAATGTTCATTATTAGCCATCAGGGAAATTCAAATCCAAACCACATTGAGATACCACCTTACACCAGTTAGAATGGCAAAATGGACAGCGCAAGAAACAACAAATGTTGGAGAGGTTGTGGAGAAAGGGGAACCCTCTTACACTGTTGGTGGGAATGCAAGTTGGTACAGCCACTTTGGAAAACAGGGTGGAGATGCCTCAAAAATATAAAACTAGAGCTACCCTATGACCCAGCAATTGCACTCCTGGGTATTTACCCCAAAGACACAGGTGTAGTGAAAAGAAGGGCCATATGCACCCCAATGTTCACAGCAGCAGTGTCCACAATAGCCAAACTGTGGAAAGAGCCGAGATGCCCTTCAACAGGTAAATGGATAAAGAAGATGTGGTCCATATATACAATGGAATATTACTCAGCCATCAGAAAGGATGAATTACCCAACTTTTACATCAACATGGATGGGACTGGAGGAGATGATGCTAAGTGAAATAAGTCAAGCAGAGAAAGTCAATTATCATACGGTTTCACTTATTTGTGGAACATAAGGAACAGCATGGAGGACATTAGGAGAAGGAAGGGAAAAAATGAAGGGGGGGAATCGGAGGGAGAGATGAACCATGAGAGACTATGGACTCTGAGAAACAAACAGGGTTTTACAGGGGAGGGGGGAGGGGGATGGCTAGCCTGGTGATGGGTTTTAAGGAGGACACGTACTGCATGGAGCACTGCGTGTTATACGAAAACAATGTATTGTGGATCACCACATCAAAAACTAATGAGGTATTGAGGCGCCTGGGTGGCTCAGTGGTTAAGCGTCCGCCTTCGGCTCAGGTCCTGTGATCGAGCCCCGCATCGGGCTCCCTGCTCAGCGGGAAGCCTGCTTCTCCCTCTCCCGCTCCCCCTGCTTGTCCTCCCTCTCTCACTGTGTCTCTGTCAAATAAATGAATAAAGTCTAAAAAAAAAAAGCTAATGATGTATGGTGACTAACATAAAATAAAATTAAAAAAAAATCATTCACCACGATCAGGTGGGATTTATTCCTGAGATGCAAGGGTGATTCAATATTTGCAAATCAATCAGTGTGTGATACATCACATCAATAAGAGAAAGTATAAAAACTGTATGATCATTTCTGTAGACTCAGAAAAAGCATTTGTATAGCATTCATAAGAAAAACCCTCAACATAGGGTTAGAGGGAACATACTTCAACATAATGAAGGCCATATAAGAAAAACATATATGAGCTAACATCATGCTCAATGGGGAAAAAACTTGACTGCTTTCCCCCTAAGGTCAGGAACAAGACAAGGATGTCCACTCTCCCCACTTTTATACATACTGGATGTACTAGCTACAGCAAGTGACAGTATAGAGATAAAAAGAATCTAAATTGGTAAGGAAGAAGTAAAAATTTCACTACTTGCAGATGACATGAGACTGTACATAGAAAACCCTAAGGACTCCACCAAAATTCAGTAAAGTTGGAGGATACGATATCAATGTGGAGAAATCTGTTGCATTTCTATACACCGATAATAAAGCAACATAAAGAGAAATTAAGAAAATCCCATTTACAATTGCTCCCCAAATAGTAAGATACCTAGGAACATACCTAACGAAATAGGTGAAACCCATAAACACCAATGAAAGATAAGAACGCAAGGAAATGGAAAGATTCTATACTCCTAGATTGGAAGAACATTATTAAAAATGTCTATATATTTAATGCAATCCCTATCAAATACCAATAGCATTTTTCACAGAACAAACAATCCTGAAATTTATATGGCACCACAAAAGACCCCAAATTGACAAAGCAGTTTGGAAAAGAAAAGCAAAGTTGGAGGTATCATACTTCCAGACTTGAAGTTATATTACAAAAGTTGCAGTAATCAAAATAGTATGGTACTGGCAGAGAAACAGACATATAGATCAATGAAAGAGAATACAGAACCCAGAAATAAACCCACAATTATGGTCAGTTAATCTGTGATAATGCAGGAAAGAATATACAATGGAATATTCTCTTCAACAAATGGTGTTGGGAAAACTGGTCAGCTACATGCAAAAGAATGAAACTAGACCACTTTCTTACACCATACACGAAAATAAACTCAAAATGGATTAAAGACCTAAAGGTGAGACCTGAAACCATAAAAAATCCTAGAAGACAGCACAGGCAGTAATGTCTCTGACATTAGCTGTAGCAGCATTTTCCTAGAAATGTCTCCTGAGGCAAGGGAAATAAAAGCAAAACTAAATTATTGGGACACCATCAAAATAAAAAGCTTCTGCACAGCAAAGGAAACAATAAAAAAAAAAAAAACCCTAAAAGGCAACCTACTGAATGGGGATATATATTGTCAAGTGACCTATGCAGTAAAGGGTTAGTATCCAAAATATATAAGGAGCTTACAAAACTCAACACCCAAAAAACAATCCAATTAAAAATGGGCAGAAGACATGAACAGACATTTCTCCAAAGACATCCAGATGACCAAAAGATGAAAAGATGCTCACCATCACTGATCATCAGGGAAATGCGAATCAAAACCATGATGAGATATCACTCATACCTGTCAGAATGGCTAAAATCAAAACCCAAGAAACAACAGGTGTTGGCAAGGATGTGGAGAAAAAGGAACCAACCTTCTAGCACTGTTTGGTGGGAATACAAATTGGTGCAGCCACTGTGGAAAACAGTATGGAAGTTCCTCAAAATTGAAAAACAGAATTACCGTATGATCCAGCAATTGCACCACTAGGTATTTACCCAAAGAATACAAAAATACTGATTCAGAGGGATACATGTACCTCAATGTTTACAGCAGCAGCATTTACAACAGCCAAATTATGGAAACAGCCAAGGTGCTCACTGATAGATGAATGGATAAAGAAGATGTTAAATGTATGTGTATGTGTATATATGTGTTTATGTATATATACGTTGTTATATGATGTTATATGTATATAGACATACACACAATGGGATATTATTCGTCCACCAAGAATGATATCTTGTCATTTGCAATGACATGGATGGAGCTAGAGAGTATAATGCTAAGTGAAATAAGTCATAGTCAGAAAAAGACAAATACCAATGTGATTTCACTCATATGTGGACTTTAATAAAACAAATAAGCAAAGGAAAAAAAGAGACAAACCAAGAAACAGACTCTTAACTATAGAGAACAAACTGACGGTCCCAGAGGGGAGGTGAGTGGGGGGATGGGGTTAAATGGGTGTTGGAGATTAAGGAGGGCACTTGTGAGAAGCACAGGATGATATATGGAATTACTGAATCACTTGATTGTACACCTGAAACTAATATAACACTGTGATAACTAAATGGAATTTAAATAAATTTAAATAAAAATAACTATGTAACTTATTACAGATTTCTTTAGTGATTTTTTTTCCTACAAGAAGGGGATGGCATAACTTACCAGAGTGTTCCATCTGCCTTCTCCTTGGCTTGCTTATATCCCCACTGGGTGATAAAGCTTTCAGTATGGAGGAAGCACTTCTGTGTGTCTTCCCTATTAAATATGGTGGCTGATTTAAATACAGTTAGCATCACTTATTCATTCATCATAATTTTTTTCTTTTATCATAATTTTCATGCCTATCTAGTAATGTGGCAAATTTTAACTAAAAGCTATTTAGAACTACAATGTCCACTTTGGGAATCTGAAATTTAACATGATTTCAAACACGCATAAGTTCTAGAATAAAAGAAATAAAAATAAAATTTTACAGGGGCGCCTGGGTGGCTCAGTTGGTTAAGCGTCCAACTCAGGTCATGATCTCAGAGTTTTGAGATCAAGCGCCTCATCAGGCTCCGTGCTGGGCGTGGAGCCTCCTTAAGGTTCTCACTCTCCCTCTGCTCCTCCCCCATCCTCTCTTTTTGTCTCTCTCTTCCTCTTTAAAAAATAAAAAAAATAAAATTTTATCAACAGAATGGTTAATCGTAACATTTTTTAGGATGTAAAAGAAAATTAAGCAGTTCATAAACTCTGTTAAAATCTCCAACTGCTCTTGTGCTGACTTTTTAGACCACTAAATACTTCAGTAATTG
Organism: Callorhinus ursinus; assembly: GCF_003265705.2. Taxonomy (NCBI): domain Eukaryota; kingdom Metazoa; phylum Chordata; class Mammalia; order Carnivora; family Otariidae; genus Callorhinus; species Callorhinus ursinus. The sequence goes on from NW_027397090.1 coordinate 20,011,243, forward strand.
TACACGAACTCAAAACTTTACAAAAGAAAGAGAAAAAACAATCAATGCCTAATGGTTCCTTAAAGAAAATTTTCCTTCTGAAGCTGCTGTTGAGGAATGAAAAGTATAGCTGTGGGTTAAGTGAATGGTCTTAGACACTGGCCCTTGAGAGAAGGCATGCTGGGCATTTCACTGCTTTCAAACAAGTTTCAGAATTCTGAGACATTGGTGCACAAGTAAAAGGGAGATGTTTTCAACATTAATTACAATCCCTGGAGATGGGACAACTTTCACAATATGCCATCTACGTGACTTCTTAAGGTAAAAAGCTTAAGTCACTGGTCATAGACCTTTCTTCTAATATAAGCACTTCAGGCTATAAATGTCCCTGTTAGCACACACATTTTTATTTTGCTGAAAAGAATTTTAAAAGATCTAGAGAATGGGTTATAAGACTTGATGAGATATAAATTATCTATAGGTACAGTAAAATTTCAATAGTAAACACTACCCAGGTGTTCTTTCTCCCTCCGTTTTTCCTTCATCCCTCCCTTGCTGCCTCCTTTCCCTTCTTTTTCCTTTCCCTTTCTTTCCCTTTTTTTTTTTTTAAGAGAAGCTGATCCTAAAATTTAAGTGGAAATACAAGAGGACCTACATTACCCAAAGCAATCTTTAAAAAGAAAAACTTACAGTACCTGACTTAAAGACTTCTGATGGTCCTACAGTAATAGTGTGGTTAAGGATAGGCCTATTAATGGGAGAAATAAAACTGAAAGTGTAAAACAGACCCACCCTTAGCCAGTCACTGGATTGTCAACAAAGCAATTTAAGGAGGGGAAGGCAAGTCTTTTCAGCAAATGATGCTAGAGCCACTGGGTATCTATATGAATGAGAAAAACCTTGATCCCTGCCTCGCACTGTACACAAAAGTTACTTCAAGATGGATCACAGACTTAAATGTAAAAACTAAAACTATACAGCATTTAGAAAATATAGATTATCTTCATGACAATAAAAATTTAAAAGAAAAATTAGACTTCCTCAAAATTAAACATCTGCTCATCAAAATTAACTGTTAAAAAAATGAACAGAAGAGCTTCAGACTAAGAAAATTTTTGCAAAATGTACATATGACAAAGGACTGGTGATGACAAAGGACTGGTGTCCAGAATTAATAAAGAACTCCCAGAGCTCAACAATTTTAAAAATGCGGCAAATTGGAAACTGGAAGATTTGAATGGCTATTTCACAAAGTAAGGTATATGATATATATATGAATGATCAAAAAGCAAAAGTGCTCAACACAACCATCAGGGAAATTGAAATTAAAGCCCCCATGAGATAGCACTACATATCCATCACAGATCTGATGAAAACTGTCAGGATGTGAGACAACAGGAACTCTCTTCTCATATCTTCATGTAAGTAAAAAACGGTACAACCACTTTGGGAAATGGTCACTTCTCATAAAACTACATATACTGTAGCCTTGTGACCCAGTGTATCAGGTTGAATGGTATCCCAACAAAATTCAGGTCTACGTGGAACATGTGAATATGCACGTATTTTGAAATCAGGTGTTTGCAGATTGATCAAGTTAAGATGAGGTCATACTAAATTAGGGTGAGTCTTACTTCAACAACTGGCATCCTTACAAGGAGAGGGAGAGACTTGGATACAGAGATACGTAGACGGAAGAACGACACAGACTAGAGTGACACAGCAACAAGCCAAGGAATGCTGAGGATTGCCAGCAAACACCAGAAGCCAGGAAAGAGGTGAGGGACAGATCTCCCTCAGAACCTCTGGAAGGAACTAACCCTGCCAACAGGTTGATTTTGAACTCCCGTCTTCTGAACTGTGAGACAATAGATTTCTTTTGTTTAAGCCTCTCAGTTTGTGGTAATTTGTTACAGCAACACTAGGAAGCTATACACCCAAACTTACTCTAGGTATTCATCTAAAGGAAATGAAAACATAGGTTTATCAAAACAAAAAACCTAGCATAAGAATACCAATAACAACTTTTTCACAATAACTAAGGACTAGAAGCCATTAAGGTGTCTACCAAAGAGAATGGATAAACAGTTGTATATTTATGTGATGGGATGCCACTCAGCATTAAAAAGGAAAAAACTGGGGCACCTGGGTGGCTCAGTTGTTCAGCATCTGCCTTCAGCTCTGGTCATGATCCCAGGGTCCTGGGATTGAGCCCTGCACCGGGCTCCCTGCTCAGCGGGAAGCCTGCTTCTCCCTCTCCCACTCCCCCTGCTTGTGTTCCTGCTCTCGCTAGCTCTGTCAAATAAATAAATAACATCTTTAAAAAATAAATGAAAAGGAAAAGACGACTGATGTATGCAACAGCATGGATGAAGCTCAGAAACTTTATACTGAAAGAAGCCTACACAAAAGAGTATGTATAATTCCATTCATGCAAAATTGTACAGTGGGAAAAATTAATCTATGATAAAATAAAACCAGTGACACCTCTGAGGGATAGGGTGGGGGTTTTACTGGGATGGGTCAGAAGGGAGCTATCTGGGATTGTAGTAATCTGTTTGATAAAGTTTGGGTTGTAGAGATGTACACATTGTTTGTACTCATGCAGTAGCAAACTTAAGATTTTGCATTTCCCATAAATAAATTCCACCTAAACAGAAGAAATACAGTACTCTTGGTAATGATGATACACATCTACCCACCGCTCCCGGGGTCAACCACTTTTCATGGCTCTGATTAGCTGAGATGAAATGCTAGGGATTGCCCTCTTAAAATGTGGTATCTGAAGATGCTTAGGTGGACACCCTAGACCTGAGTCCGTGGGTCCCTGCCTGCCAGCTACCGACATGAGCCAATCCAGGAGACTTGTCTCGTCCCTTCCCTCTCACTTGTTAGACTGTCTTTGCCAGGTCCATTCAGTGGTCAGACCAGATCTTAAGACACACTAACACCTATCAACCACTCTTGAGGGATAGAGGGTGTCTAAAGAGAATGAACAGAGATGCAAGGACATGCCATGAAGACCTAACAAAATGACAGCAATAGCCACCCATGACCAGGGCCTTATAAGGTCTTTACCTACCCATACGGAGAATGCCAGTCTCTTTTCCAAGAAGAGCAAAGCCTTGATACAGAGCTCTTACTCAGATATGCTCAGCTATCCAGCTCTCCCTGAGAGGAACTGCTTACACTAAACTCATCACTCTTACTAACCAAGGAGATATTGCTAGAGATCTGCTGGAATGGCCAAAATAAAAAGTAGTGCTGATACCAGATGCGGGCAAGAAGGTGGAGAAACGATCACTCAGACATTGCTAGTGGGAACTTAAATGGTGTGCCCATGGGTATTGCACTTTTTTACAAAACTAAACATTTATTTACCATGTGACTCAGCAACTGCACTCTTGAGCATTTATCTCAGAAAGAAGACATTATATTCACACAAAAACCTGTATGGAAATGTTCAAAGCACCTTCATCTGTAATAGCCAAAAACTAAACAATCCAAATGTCCTTCAGTGGGTGAATGGTTTAACAAACTGAGGTACTTTCATACTATGGAATACTACTCATCAATAAAAGGAATGAAGTATTGATGCATACTAAGTTTGGTTGGATCTCAAGAGAACTACACTGAAAAGGCAATCCCCAAATTTAACACCCTATATGACTTCTTTTATGTAACATTCTTGAAGTAACAAAAATCACAGAGACACAGAACAGATTAGTGGTTGGCAGAGGAAGACGGGGGAGGAGGCCGGGGGGGAGCTGGGATGACTATACAAGAGCAGCACAGGGCATGCCTGTGAGGTAACAGTTCTGTATCTTTGAATATAGTGGCAGTTACAGGAATGTATATGGCATAACGTTTCATAGAACTAAATATATGCTCCACACACACAAAAGAGTGAAGGTAAAACTGGTGAAATCTGAATAAGGTCAGTGCATTGTGTTAACAAAAATAAAAGGCTGTTTTAACAACAACAAAAAAATGTCATTTACCTCATATACGGAATTTAAGAATCAAAACAGATGGACACAGGGGAGGAAGGAAAAAAGGGGAAGCAAACCATAAGAGACTCTTCACAATAGAGAACAAACAGGGTTGCTGGAGGGGAGGTGGGTAGGAAATGGGCTAAATGGGTGATAGGTATTAAGGTAGGCACTTGTGATAAACACTGGGTGTTATATGTAAGTGATGAAACCAGTCTTACACTATATGTTAACTAGCTAGAATTTAAATAAAACTTGAAACATTAAAAAAAAAGTTGCACTTGCTGAGATGAGTACAGGGTGAAGTATGGAATTGCTGAATCACTACATTGTACACCTGAAACTAATATAACACTGTATGTTAACTAAAATTAAAATAAAAAACTTTAAAGAAATGAAAGACTAAAAAGACCCCACATATGATCACCTCAAAAGATGCCCAAAAAACATTTGACAAAATCCTACATCCATTCCCAATAAAAATTCTCAACAAACAAGGAATAAAAATTTGTTGTGCTCATAAAGGGCAGCTATAAAACTTACACTTAGGAGAAAGCACTCCCCAAAACATCAGGAACAAGGAAAGGATGTCCACTCTCACCATTTAAATTCATCATTGCACTGGATGGTCTCGCCTGTGCAATGAGGCAAGAAAAAGAAATTAAAGATATACTGAATGTAAAGAAGTAAAACTTATTCACAAATAACATGATCATCTATATAGAAAATGCTATAGGATTTACCAAAAAAGCTACTAGGGCTAAAAAGTAAGTTTTGCAAGTTTACCAGATATGAGATCATTATCCACAAGTTAATTTTATTTCTCTGTACTTTCAACAGTTAAAAACTGACTTTTAAAATAGATTAAATAAAGGCGAGCAAGATGGCGGAGGAGTAGGAGACCTGGATTTCATCTGGTCTCAGGCATTCAGCTGGACAGGGATCAAACCATTCTGAACACCTACGAACTCAACAGGAGATCGAAGAGGAGAGTAGCAACAACTCTCTGAACAGAGAAGCGACCACTTTCTGGAAGGTAGGACGTGCGAAGAAGTGAATCTGAGGCGATATTTGGGAGGATAGATGGCGGGGAAGGGGGCCTCCGTGAGCCGCTTTTGGCAAGTGATGGAGCAGGGAGCACAAAATCGGAACTTTTAGAAGTCGGCTCCGCTGAGGGACATCACTCCAGTGGCTAAGCGGGGGGTGGAACCCTCGCGGAGTGGCACAGGAGTGCACCGCAGGGATCTGCTGGGTTTGGAGACTCCACGCGGAGTGCGGTGTCAGAGACAGAAATGCTCCGTTACAGGCTGGGGGAGCACGGAGTGCAGCCAGAGATCAGGGAGACGGGAGTGATTGACTGCTTTTCTTTGGGGGCATACTGAGGAGCGGGGCCCAAGTTCTTGGCTCCTCTGGGACAAAGACTGGGAGGCCGCCATTTTCACTCTTGTCCTCCCAAAACTCTGTAGGGAAAGCTTGCAGGGAACAAAAGCTCCTGAGAGCAAACCGGAGCAGATTACTTAGCCTGGACCGGCAAGGGTGGGGCAATTCCGCCTCGGCAAAGACCTTTGGGAACCACGGCAACAGGGCCCTCCCCCAGAAGATCAGCAAGAACCACCAGCCAAGACCAAGTTTACTGATCAATGAGAACGGTAGAACTCCAGCGCTAGGGGAATACTGCGCATTTTTTACCATGATTCTTTAGTCTTTCAAAGTTAATTTTTTTTAACTGTTTTTTTTTTTTTTGGAATTTTTCTTTTTCCCTTTTTCAACCATCTTATCAATTCCTTTTTTAAAAAACTTTTATTTTTCATTTTTAGAGTCATATTTTATCCCTTCATAGTAGTTACCCTTATTTTTGTCATATATATATAAGTTGTTCTCTCTCTTTCAAATTTTGAGATACATTTTCTTCTAACAGATCAAAATATACCCTAAATCTCTAGTGTATGGCTTTGTTCTAGTCTCCTGCCTGATCACATTCTTTCCCCCCTTTTTAAATCCTCTTCTTTTTTTTCAAACTTCTTATCAATTCTTATAAAATTTGTTATAATTTTCATCTTTACAGTCACATTCCATCCCTTCATCGTATCAACCCTTATTTTTGTACATATATAAGTTTTTCTTTCTTTAAAATTTTGGGAAGCACTTTCTTCTAACAGACCAAAATACACCCAAAATCTAGTGTGTGGCACTGATCTATGTACCAGCCTGATCATATTTGATCATATTCTGTTTGTTTTCTTCTGTTTTTGTTTCTTTTTCTTTTTTCTTTCTTTCCCTTTACCCCTGGTTTCAGGTCTTTTCTGATTTGTTTAGAGTATATTTTCTGGGGACATTGTTACTCTGTTAGCATTTTGTTCTCTCATTCATCTATTCTTCTCTGGACAAAATGACAAGACGGAAAAAATCACCTCAACAAAAAAAACAAGAGGTACTACCGTCTGCCAGGGACCTACTCAATACGGACATTAGGCCGATGTCCGACCTAGAGTTCAGAATCATTATTTTAAAAATACTAGCTGGGCTTGAAAACATGGAAGTTATTAGAGAAACCCTTTCTGGAGAAACAAAAGAACTAAAATCTAACCAAGTCGAAATCAAAAAGGCTATTAATGAGGTGCAATAAAAATGGGGGCACTAGCTGCTAGGATAAATGAGGCAGAAGAGAGAATCAGTGATATAGAAGACCAAATGATGGAAAATAAAGAAGCTGAGAAAAAGAGAGATAAACAACTACTGGATCACGAGGGCAGAATTCGAGAGATAAGCAATACCATAAGATGGAACATTAGAATAATTGGGATCCCAGGAGAAGAAGAAAGAGAGAGAGGGGCAGAAGGTATATTGGAGAAAATTATAGCAGAGGGAATAGATGCCTGTTTCCTTCCCCTAATTAAGGGAAGGAAACAGGCGTCTAAATCCAGGAGGTACAGAGAACCCCTCTCGAAATCAATAAAAATAGGTCAACACCACGACATCTAATAGTAAAACTTACGAGTCTCAGAGACAAAGAAAATCCTAAAAGCAGCTCAGGAGAAGAGATATGAACCCTACAATGGTAGAAACATTAGACTGGCAACAGACCTATCCACAGAGACCTGGCAGGCCAGAAAGGGCAAGCATGATATATTCAGAGCACTAAACGAGAAAAATATGCAGCCAAGAATACTATATCCAGCTAGGCTGTCATTGAAAATAGAAGGAAAGATAAAAAGCTTCCAGGACAAACAAAAACTAAAGGAATTTACAAACATGAAACCAGCCCTACAAGAAATATTGAAAGGGGTCCTTTAAGCAAAGAGAGAGCCTAAAAGTAACAGACCAGAAAGGAACAGGGACAATATACAGTGACAGTCACCTTATAGGCAATACAGTAGAACTAAATTCATATCTTTCAATAGTTACCCTGAATGTAAATGGGCTCAATGCCCTAATCAAAAGACACAGGCTATCAGATTGGATTAAAAAACAAAACCCATCGATACGCTGTCTGCAAGAGACTCATTTTAGACCCAAAGACACCCCCACATTGAAAGTGAGGGGGTGGAAAACCATTTACCATGCTAATGGACACCAAAAGAAAGCCGGGGTGGCAATCCTTATATCAGACAAATTAGATTTTAAAACAAAGACTATAATGAGAGATGAAGAAGGACACTATATCCTACTTAAAGGGTCTATCCAACAAGAAGATCTAACAATTGTAAATATCTATGCCCCTAACGTGGGAGCAGCCAATTATATAAGGCAATTAATAACAAAAGCAAAGAAACACATTGACAACAATACAATAATAGTGGGGGACTTTAACACCCCCCTGACTGAAATGGACAGATCATCTAAGCAAAAGATCAACAAGGAAATAAAGACTTTAAATGACACACTGGACCAAATGGACTTCACAGACATATTCAGAACATTCCATCCCAAAGCAACGGAATACACATTCTTCTCTAGTACCCATGGAACATTCTCTAGAATAGATCACATCCTAGGTCGCAAATCAGGTCTCAAACCAGTACGAAAAGATTGGGATCATTCCCTGCATATTTTCAGACCACAATGCTTTGAAACTAGAACTCAATCACAAGAGGAAAGTCGGAAAAAACTCAAACACATGGAGGCTAAAGAGCATCCTACGGGTGCCTGGGTGGCTCAGTTGGTTGAGTGACTGCCTTCGGCTCAGGCTGTGATCCTGGAGTCCTGGGATTGAGTCCCATGTTGGGCTCCCCACTCAGCGGGGACTCTGCTTCTCCCTCTGACCCTCTCCCCTCTCATGCTCTCTCTCACTCTCTCTCTCTCTCAAATAAATAAATAGAATCTTTAAAAACTTTTAAAAAAATAAACAGCATTCTACTAAAGAAGGAATGGGTCAACCAGGAAATTAAAGAAGAATTAAAAAAAATTCATGGAAACCAATGAAAATGAAACCACAACTGTTCAAAATCTTTGAGATGAGGCAAGGCAGTCCTAAGAGGAAAGTATATAGCAATACAAGCCATTCTCAAGAAATAAGAAAGGTCTCAAATACACAAGCTAACCCTACACCTAAAGGAGCTAGAGAAATAACAGCAAATAAAGCCTAAACCCAGCAGAAGAGAAATAATAAAGATCAGAGCAGAAATCAATGAACTAGAAACCAAAAGAACAGTAGAACAGATCAACGAAACTAGGAGCTGGTTCTTTGAAAGAATTAACAAGATTGATAAACCCCTGGCCAGACTTATCAAAAAGAAAAGAGAAATAACCCAAATCAACAAAATCATGAATGAAAGAGGAGAGATCACAACCAACACCAAAGAAATAGAAACAATTAGAAGAATATATTATGAGCAACTCTATGCCAGCAAATTAGATAACCTGGAAGAAATGGATGCATTCCTAGAGATTTATCAACTACCAAAACTGAACCAGGAAGAAACAGAAATCCTGAACAGACCTATAACCACTAAGGAAATTGAAGCAGTCATCAAAAATCTCCCAACAAACAAAAGCCCAGGGCCAGATGGCTTCCCAGGGGAATTCTACCAAACATTTAAAGAAGAATTAATTCCTATTATTCTGAAACTATTCCAAAAAATAGAAATGGAAGGAAAACTTCCAAACTCGTTTTATGAGGCCACCATTACCTTGATCCCAAAACCAGCAGACCAATATCCTTGATGAACATGGATGCAAAAATTCTCACCAAAATACTAGCCAGTAGGATCCAACAGTACATTAAAAGGATTATCCACCATGATCAAGTGGGATTTATCCCTGGGCTGCAAGACTGGTTCAACATCCGCAAATCAATCAACGTGATACAATACATTAACAAAAGAAAGAACAAGAATCATATGATCCTCTCAATAGATGCAGAAAAAGCATTTGACAAAGTACAGCATCCTTTCTTGATCAAAACTCTTCAAAGTATAGGGATAGAGGGTACATACCTCAATATCATAAAAGCCATCTATGAACAACCTACAGCGAATATCATTCTCAATGGGGAAAAACTGAGAGCTTTCCCCCTAAGGTCAGGAATGTGGCAGGATGTCCACTTTCACCACTGCTATTCAACATATTATTAGGAGTCCTAGCCACAGCAATCAGACAACAAAAAGAAATCAAAGGCATCCAAATCAGCAAAGAAGTCATGCAGATGATATGATACTGTATGTGGAAAACCCAAAAGACTCCACCCCAAAACTGCTAGAACTCATACAGGAATTCAGTAAAGTGGCAGGATATAAAATCAATGCACAGAAATCAGTGGCATTCCTATACACCACCACCAAGACAGAAGAGAGAGAAATTAAGGAGTCGATCCCATTTACAGTTGTACCCAAAACCGTAAGATACCAAGGAATCAATCTAACCAAAGAGGCAAAGGATCTGTACTCAGAAAAGTATAAAATACTCATGAAAGAAATTGAGGAAGACACAAAGAAATGGAAAAACATTCCATGCTCATGGATTGGAAGAACAAATATTGTGAAGATGTCAATGCTACCTAGAGCAATCTACACATTCAGTGCAATCCCCATCAAAATACCATCCACTTTTTTCAAAGAAATGGAACAAATAATCCTAAAATTTGTATGGAACCAGAAAAGACCCCGAATAACCAGAGGAATGTTGAAAAAGAAAAGCAAAGCTGGCAGCATCACAATTCTGGATTTCCAGCTCTATTACAAAGCTGTCATCATCAAGACAGTATGGTGCACAAAAACAGACACATAGATCAATGCAACAGAATAAAGAGCCCAGAAATTTACCCTCAACTCTATGGTCAACTAATCTTTAACAAAACAGGAAAGAATGTCCAATGGAAAAAAGACAGTCTCTTCAACAAATGGTGTTAGGAAAATTGGACAGCCACATGCAGAAGAATGAAACTGGACCATTTCCTTACACCACACACAAAAATAGACTCCAAATGGTTGAAAGACCTAAATGTTAGACAGGAGTCCATCAAAATCCTAAAGGAGAACACAGGCAGCAACCTCTTCGACCTCAGCTGCAGCAACTTCTTCCTAGAAACATCGCCAAAGGCAGGGGAAGCAAGGACAAAAATGAACTATTGGGATTTCATCAAAATAAAAAGCTTTTGCACAGCAAAAGAAAGTCCACAAAACCAAGACAACCGACAGAATGGGAGAAAATATTTTCAAATGACATCAGATAAAGGGCTAGTATCCAAAATCTATAAAGAACTTATCAAACTCAACACCCAAAGAACAAATGATCCAACCAAGAAATGGGCAGAAGACATGAACAGACTTTTTTCCAAAGAAGAAATCCAAAATGCCAACAGAAACATGGAAAAGTGCTCAACATTGCTTAGCATCAGGGAAATCCAAATCAAAACCTCAATGAGATACCTCACACCAGTCAGAACGGCTAAAATTAACAAGTCAGGAAACGACAGATGTTGGCGGAGATGTGGAAAAACGGGAACCCTCCTACACTGTTGGTGGGAAGGCAAGCTGGTGCAGCCACTCTGGAAAACAGTATGGAGGTTCCTCAAAAAGTTGAAAATAGAGGTACCATACGACCCAGCAATTGCACTACTGGGTATTTATCCCAAAGATACAAAGGTAGGGATCCGAAGGGGTATGTGCACCCTGATGTTTATAGCAGCAATGTCCACAATAGCCAAACTGTGGAAAGAGCCAAGATGTCCATTGACAGATGAATGGATAAAGAAGATGTAGTATATACACACACACACACACACACACACACACACACACACACACACACACA
>NW_027397090.1:20022474-20061880 GCF_003265705.2 Callorhinus ursinus
ACACACACACACACACACACACACACACACACACACACACACACACACACAATGGAATATTATGCAGCCATCAAAAGGAATGAGATCTTTCCATTTGCAACGATGTGGATGGAACTGGAGGGTGTTATGCTGAGTGAAATAAGTCAATCAGAGAAAGACATGGATCATATGACCTCACTGATATGAGGAATTCTTAATCTCAGGAAACAAACTGAGGGTTGCTGGAGTGGGGGTGGGGTGGGAGGGATGGGGTGGCCGGGTGATAGACATTGGGGAGGGTATGTGCTATGGTGAGCGCTGTGAATTGTGCAAGACTGTTGAGTCACAGATCTGTACCTCTGAAACAAATAATGCAGTATATGTTAAGAAAAAAAAAAAAGAAGGTAGCAGGAGAGGAAGAATGAAGGTGGGGAAACTGGAGGGGGAGACAAACCCTGAGAGACGATGGACTCTGAAAAACAAACTGAGGGTTCTAGAGGGGAGGGGTGTGGGGGGATGGGTGAGCCTGGTGATGGGTATTGGAGAGGGCACGTTCTGCATGGAGCACTGGGTGTTATGCACAAACAATGAATCATGGAACACTACATCAAAAACTAATGATGTAATGTATGGTGATTAACATAACAATAAAAAATTTAAAGAGAGTAAAATAGATTAAATAGTATCAAAAATATGAAACAGAGAGGGATAAATCTGACAAGACATGTGCAAGACCTGTGTACTAAAAATTATAAAACAAGGCTGACAAAAAGAAGTCCCATAAAAATGGAGACATATACTGTATTCACATATTGAGTAATAAGTATTAATTACATGTAAATTATCACAAGATGAGGTAGATTTAACTCAATGCAAATCAAAATCCCAGTAGGCTTTTTTTTGTGTGAAAATTGCTGACTCTAAAATCCATATGGAAATGCAAAGAATCTAGAATAATAAAAACAAATTGAAAAGGGAAAAAATGTTGATTTATACTGAGCTCCGGACTTATAAGGCTACATTAATCAAGACTATGTAGTAGTGGCATCAAGACAGACAGAGAAAGGAGTGGGGGGAAAAGTCCAGGGATGCCTGGGTAGCTTAGTCATTTAAGTGTCCCATTCTTTTTTTGTTTTTGTTTTTTTAAGACTTTATTTATTTATTTGACAGAGAGACACAGTGAGAGAGGGAATACAAACAGTGGCAGTGGGAGAGGGAGAAGCAGGCTCCCTGCTGAACAGGGAGCCCGATGCGGGGCTTGATCCCAGGACCCTGGGACCGTGACCTGAGCCGAAGGCAGATGCTTAAGACTGAGCCACCGAGGCACCCCTAAGTGTCCAATTCTTGATCTCAGCTCAGGTCTTGATTTCAGGGTTGTGAATTCAAGCCCTATATTGCGTTCCACAATGGGCATGGAGCCAATTTAAAAAAGAGAGAGTCCAAATATAGACCCCATATACATCTGGTCAACTAGTTTACCACAAGGGTAAACAGGCAATTCAGTAAAGAATAGGTTGCCTTTTCAATAAACGGTGCTGGAAAATTTGAGCATCTGTATGCAAAAACAAACAAATATACTTAAATCCAGAGCTGGTACTAAGTATAAAAATTTACTCAAAATAGATTATAGAGGTAAATATAAAACAAAAATTATAACACTTCTAAAAGAAAAAAATATATGAAAGTCTGTTTCAACTTAGATCAAAGATTTCTTAAATACACTACCAAAAGTACAATTCATTAGATAAAAAACTGAATATTAGCTTTCATCAAAATTAGGAATTCCTCTTTGAAAGACACTATTAAAAGAATGGGGGGGGGAGGAAACAATGGTGGAGGAGTAGGGGACCCTATTCCAACTGGTCTCCAAAATTGAGCTGGATATCTACCAGACCGCTCTGAACACCTACGAAATCAGCCTGAGATGTAAGAAGATATATCTGGATCTCTATAAACAGAATATCGCAGGGGGGTGTTTTTGAGGTATGAAGTGGGAAGCCATGATTCTGCGGGCACATATCAGATGATAAACGGCAGGAGGAGGGAGCTGTGGGGACCCCACACCACCGGTAGGTGATAGCCTCCTGTGCTGGGGACAGGGCAGACTCGCAGATTGGCAGTGGCAGGGAAAGGACTTTGGGCAGACCCCCGGATTGAAACCCAGAGCAGCGGGGCCACACAGGCAAACTGGGGGCAGCTGGCGGTTTTAAAAGCACAAAGGGCAGAGACGTGCCCCAACCTGGAGGCGAGGACTGGGAGCGCTGCTGAGGGGCGCACAATCCAGGACGCTACAGTTTATAGCAGCACAAACAGAAAAGGAGATAGTGTGGCCTGGAGAGCTCACTGAGGAACAGACCGTCATCTCTCTGCTCTGAGGCAGAGGGTTGGAAACGATCTCTTCTGCTCTCTCAGAAGAGATGTGGAAAGCTACCACGGAAAGCCTCCAGAGAACAAAAGTCCCAAAAAACTGGTTTTCACTGAGCCCATCACCCGCCACAGCGGGCAGGGCAACTCTGCCCAAAAAGGGTTGCCTGAGTAACAGCATGGCAGGCCCCTCCCCCAGAAGACAGGCTGAGAGAACAAGAGGCTGACAACCCTAAGGTCCCTATAAAACAGGTGCATCTTGCTTGGGTTGTGGTCAATAATTTGACCACAACCCTCAACCACCCCTCAAAAGAATGACTAGGAGGAGGAATCCCCAAAATAGAAAGGACTCAGAGACTCAGACCTCTGCCACAGATTTACAAAAGGATACAGATAGAATCAAGATGTCAGAGATGGAATTCAGGATAGCAATTCTGAAGACAATAGCAAGAATGCAGAAATCGATTAATGGCAACATAGAGTCTCTAAGGGCAGAAATGAAAGCTGAATTGGCAGAACCTAAACATGCTATCAATGAGATCCAATCTAAACTAGATAATCTAACAGCTAGGGTAAGCGAGGTAGAAGAAAGAATTAGTGATCTAGAAGACCAATTAAAAGAAAAGAAAGGAAGAGAGACCAGGGAGAAACAACTCAAAATCCATGAAAATAGAATCAGAGAAGTAAGTGACACCATGGAACATTCCAATGTCAGAATTATTGGAATCCCTGACGGGGTGGAGAGAGAGAGAGAGAGAGGACTAGAAGATATATCTGAGCAAATCATAGCTGAGAACTTCCCTAATCTGGGGAATGAAACATTCATGTCCTAGAGGCAGAGAGGACCCTTCCAAAGATCAAGGAAAACAGGCCTACACCCTGGCATGTAATAGTAAAACCTGCAAATCTTAGAACAAAGGAAACCATCTTAAGGGCAGTTAGAAGGAAGAGATTCCTTATGTAGAGAGGGAGGAACATCAGAATAACGTCAGACCTATCCACAGAGACCTGGCAAGCCAGAAAGGGATGGCAAGACATATTCAGGGTACTAAACGAGAAGAACATGCAGCCAAGAATACTTTATCTGGCAAGGCTGTCATTTAAAATGGATGGAGAGAGGCAGAGCTTCCAAGACCTGCAGAAACTGAAAGAATATGTGACCACTAAGCCGGCCCTGCAAGAAATATTAAGGGGGGTTCTATAAAAGGAGAAAGATCCGAAAAGTGATATACAACAAAAATATACAGGGATAATCTATAAAAAACAAGGTCTTCACAGGCAACATGATGACAAATTCATATCTTTCAATAATCACTCTCAACGTGAACTGCCTAAATGCTCCCATAAAAGGGCACAGGGTTGCAGACTGGATAAAAAGACAGGACCCATCCATATGCTGTCTACAAGAGACTCATTTTGAACCTAAAGATACATCCAGACTGAAAGTGAAGGGATGGAGATCCATCTTCCATGCCAACGGACCTCAAGAGAAAGCTGGGGTAACAATTCTTGTATCAGACAAATTAGATTTTAAGCTAAAGAGTGTAGTTAGAGACACAGAAGGACACTATATCGTTCTTAAAGGGTCTATCCATCAAGAAGATCTAACAACTGTAAATATCTACGCCCCCAACATGGGAGCAGCCATCTACATAAGCCAACTGTTAACCAAAATAAAGAGTCATATTGATAACAATACGTTAATTGTAGGAGACCTCAATACTCCACTCTCAGCAACAGACAAATCATCTAAGCAGAAAATCAACAAAGAAACGAGTTTTGAATGACACACTGGACCCAATGGACCTCATAGATATATACAGAACATTCCACTCTAAAACAACAGAATACTCATTCTTCTCGAGTGCGTATGGAACTTTCTCCAGAACAGACCACATACTGGGTCACAAATCTCAACCAATACCAAAAGACTGAGATTATTCCCTGCATTTTCTCAGGCCACAATGCTTTAAAACTGGAACTCAACCACAAGAAAAAATCTGGAAGAAATTCAAACACTTGGAAGCTAAAGACCACCCTGCTCAAGAATGTCTGGTTCAACCAGGAAATCAAAGAAGAACTTAAATAATTCATGCAAACCAACGAGAACGAAAACACATCGGTCCAAAACCTATGGGATACTGCAAAGGCGGTCCTAAGGGGGAAATACATAGCCATCCAAGCCTCACTCAAAAAAATAGAAAAATCCCGAATTCACCAACTAACTCTCCACCTTAAAGAACTAGAGAAAAAGCAACAAACGATGCCTAAGCCATGCATTAGAAGAGAAATAATTAAAATTAGAGCAGAGATCAATGAATTAGAAACAAAGATCAGATCAATGAAACTAGAAGTTGGTTCTTTGAAAGAATTAATAAGATCGATAAACCACTGGCCAGACTCATCCAAGAGAAAAAAGGACCCAAATTAATAAAATTACGAATGAAAGGGGAGAGATCACGACTAACACCAAGGAAATAGAAACAATTATTAGAAATTCTTATCAACAACTATATGCCAATAAACTGAGCAATCTGGATGAAATGGAGGCCCTCCTGGAAACCTGTAAGCTGCCAAGACTGAAACAGGAAGAAATTGACAACCTGAATAGGCCAATAACCAGTAATGAGATTGAAGCAGTGATCAAAAACATCCCAAAAAACAAGAGTCCAGGGCCTGAGGGATTCCCTGGGGAATTCTACCAAACACTCAAAGAAGAAATAATACCTATTCTCCTGAAGCTGTTTTTAAAAACAGTAACAGAAGGAAACCTTCCAGACTCATTCTGTGAGGCCAGCATTACTTAATCCCCAAACCAGGCAAAGACCCCATCAAAAAGGAGAATTTCAGACCGATATCCCTGATGAATATGGATTCCAAAATCCTCAACAAAATCCTAGCTAATAGGGTCCAACAATACATTAAAAGGATCATCCACCATGACCAAGTGGGATTTATCCCCGGGATGCAAGGGTGGTTCAACATTCGCAAATCAATCAATGTGACAGAACACATTAATGAGGACAGAGAAGAACCATATGGTCCTCTCAATAGATGCAGAAAATCATTTGACAAAATACAGCATCCTTTCCTGACTAAAACTCTTCAGAGTATAGGGATAGAGGGAACATTTCTCAAGTTCATAAAATCCATCTATGAAGAACCCACAGCGAATATCATCCTCAATGGGGAAAAGATGAGAGCCTTTCCCTTAAGATCAGGAACACATCAAGGATGCCCACTCTCACCACTGTTGTTCAACATAGTACTAGAAGTCCTAGCAACAGCAATCAGACAACAAAAAGAAATAAAAGGTATTCAGATTGGCCTTTGCCAAACTCTCTCTCTTCGCAGACGACATGATACTTGAGGTGGAAAACCCAAAAGACTCCACCCCCAAATTACTAGAACTCATACAGCAATTCAGTTATGTGGCAGGATACAAAATCAATGCACAGAAGTCAGTCGCTTTTCTATACACTAACAATGCAACTGTAGAAAGAGAAATTAGAGAAACGATTCCATTTACAATAGCACCAAAAACCATGAGATAACCTGGGAATAAACCTTACCAAAGAGGTTAGGATCTATACTCTAGGAAATACAGAGCACTCATGAAAGAAACTGAAGAAGACACAAAAAGATGGAAAAATATTCCATGCTCATGGATCAGAAGAATAAACATTGTTAAAATGTCTATGCTACCCAGAGCAATCTATACCTTTAATACCATCCCGATCAAAATTACAATGACATTTTTCAAAGTGCTGAAACAAACAATCCTAAAATTTGTATGGAATCAGAAAAGACCCCGAATTGCCAAGGAAATCCTGAAAAAGTAAAAGCTGGAGGCATGACCTTGCCCGATTTCAAGCTATATTACAAAACAGTGATCACCAAGACAGCATGGTACTGGCACAAAAACAGACATATACACAATGGAACATAATAGAGAGCCTAGATATGGACCCTCAATTCCATGGTCAGATAATCTTCGACAAAGCAGGAAAAAATATGCAATGGAAAAAAGTCTCTCCAATAAACAGTGCTGGGAAAATTGGACAGCTATATATAGAGGAATAAAGCTCGACCATTCTCTAACAGCATACACAAAGATAAGCTCAAAATGGACGAAAGACCTCAATGTGAGACAGGAATCCATCAAAATCCTAGAGGAGAACACAGGTAGTAACCTCTTTGACACTGCCCACAGCAACTTCTTTCAAAATTCATCTCCAAAGATTAGTGAAACAAAAGCAAAAATGAACTTTTGGAACTTCATCAAGATAAAAAGCTTCTGCACAGCAAAGGAAACCATCAACAAAACAAATTGGCAATGCACAGAATGGAAGAAGATATTTGCAAATGACACCTCAGATAAAGGGCTGGTATCCAAGATCTATAAAAAATTTCTCAAACTCAACACCCAAAAAACAAAAAGTCAAGTCAAAAAATGGGCAGAAGACATGAACAGACACTTCTCCGAAGAAGACATACAAATGGCTAACAGACACATGAAAAAAATGTTCATCATCATTAGTCATCAGGGAAATTCAAATCCAAACCACACTGAGATACCACCTTACACCAGTTAGAGTGGCAAAAACTGACAAGGCAAGAAACAACAGAAGGTGAGGTTGTGGAGAAAGGGGAACCCTCTTACACTGCTGGTGGGAATGCAAGTTGGTACAGCCACTTTGGAAAACAGGGTGGAGGTGCCTCAAAAAATTAAATATAGAGCTACCCTATGACCCAGCAATTGCAGTACTAGGTATTTACCCCATAGACACAGATGTAGTGAAAAGAAGGGCCATATGCACCCCAATGTTCATAGCAGGAATGTCCACAGTGGCCAAACTGTGGAAAGAGTCAAGATGCCTTTCTACAAATGAACGGATAAAGAAGATGTGGTCCATATATACAATGGAATATTACTCAGTCATCAGAAAGGATGAATACCCAACTTTTGCATCAACATGGATGGGACTGGAGGAGATCATGCTAAGTGAAGTAAGTCAAGCAGAGAAAGTCAATTATCATACGGTTTCACTTATCTGTGAAACATAAGGAACAGCATGGAGGACATTAGAAGGAAGGGAAAAATGAAGGGGGGGAAATCGGAGGGAGAGATGAACCATGAGAGACTATGGACTCTGAGAAACAAACAGGGTTTTAGAGGCGACAGGGGTGGAGGAATGGGTTAGCCTGGTGATGGGTATTAAGGAGGGTACGTACTGCATGGAGCACTGGGTGTTATACGAAAACAATGGATCGTGGATCAGTACATCAAAAAGTAATGATGTATTGTATGGTGACTAACATAACGTCATAAAACAAAAAAAAAAAAAAAAAGAAACCAAATTGTTAAATGGGCAAATGATTCAAGAATACATTTCTCCAGAGATATATACAGATGCTAATAAGCCCATGAAAAGATTCTCAACATCATCAGTCACTAGGTAAATGTCAAGGAAAACACAGATGCCACGACACAGCTATGTGAATGCCCAAAATTAAAATAACAATACCAAGTTTTGAAAAAGATGTGGAGCATCTGGAACCCTCATACCCTGCTGGTGGGAATGTGAATGGTATAGCCAGTTTGGAAAACAGTTTTTGAGTTCTGTAAAAAGCTAAATATACACTGTATCCTACAACCCAGCCTTTCCAGTCCTAAGTATTTATCCAAAAGTAATGAAAGACTTGTCATGAGTGTTCACACTTATTTTACTTGTATTTGTCAAAACTGGAGACTACTCAAATGTCTTTCAATAGATGAATTGTTAAATTGCGGTATCTATATAATGGAATACTATTCAGCAATAAAAAGAAATGAACTATGATATACACATTATGGATGAAATTCAAAATAACTACATTGAGTGAAAGAATCTGGTATATATTCTATATTGTTCAATTTATATTAATTCTAGAAAATGTGAACAAATCTATAATGATAGAAAGCAGATCAGTGGTTACCTGGGTATAGGGAGGAGGAGGAGAGGCGCGTAAGACAGGGACGGACAGGAGACAGGGATTATAATAAGGCACAAGGAAACTTCGGGGTTATAGGTATGCTTGGTATTTGGATTGTGGCAATGGTTTCATAGTGGTGTACATATATCAAAACTTTATACATTTTATGCTTTAAATATGTGTAGTCTAGGGGTGCTGGGTGGCTTAGTTAAGCATCTGCCTTTGGCTTAGGTCATGATCCCAAGGTCCTGGGACAAGCCCCACATCAGGCTCCCTGCTCAGCAGGGAGTCTGCTGCTCTCTCTGCCCCCCTTCACCCCTGTTCATGTTCACTCTCTCTCGTTCTCTCTTTCTCTCAAATAAATAAATATGTGTAGTCTATTATATTTTGATAATATATCTCATAATTATCCCTTAACTATTACACTGTAATACCTTATACCATATTTTTATGTTACACCATAATTATAGCTCATATAATAGTTCCCCTTAAAGACAAAAGCCCTGAGTTAGGTATAAAGCACAAGTCCAGATACATGGTTGTATTTAGAAACAAAATAAAACGCCAGGAATGTTAAAAATAAAAGAATAAAAAAGATAAATCAGGAAAAAAATTTTGTATTCTTACCTCTAGACATTCACATAAAATTAATTCCCATTGCATTAAAGATGTGAATGTTCTCTGAATTTATATGGAATTTCTACAATCAGTAACAGAAACAACCCAAATGAAAAGCAGGGAAACTCTTTGAACAGACAAATCACCGAAGAGTTAATACCAATGGCCAAACAACATAGGAAAAGATACTCCTGCTCCCTGAAAAGCAAAGCCCCTCTGAGGTTTCACTGCAAAGGGAAGAGATGAGTGGAAAACGAGGTACGACAATACCTAATATTGGTGAGGATGTGGAACAAGAACCTCTTAGGCTACCCGTGCCTAACGACCAGCTACTGTGCTCCTAGGTATGCGTCCTGGAGAAACTTGCCCTTGTTTCCACGGAAGTAACAAGAATATATAGTGGCATCATTTAATAACCAAAAATTGGAAATAAATGTCCAAAAGAAGGGAACTGATAATTCAACTGCATTTAAATAGAAATATTCATATAATGGAATCAGTATAAGTTTTTAAAAGTATAAACTAAATCTACACATTTTAACATGATTCTCACATAAAGTCGGTAAAAAAGCATTTTCCAGAAGGATGTGTACATTACAATACTATATACAAGGAAGTTTATAAACATGCAAAACAACACTATATGGTTGAAGGAACCATCGGATGGGAAAAAAGGATCGAGGCACAATGAGAATAAGCTAATGCAGAAGCTGGATTCTCAGGTACGGTGGAGAAGCAGGACGCACCAGGGAAGGTGCAGGGACTGTTTTCTGGTCTCTAAGGTCTGTTTCTTAGACCACAGGGAAGGTACACAACAGTCACTCATCATACAGTTCTACACATCCTGTTGTAATCTTAAATAATTCATCATAAAAGAAACAAGGTTATGGGGATTTATGGGGTAGAACCGCTGCACTAAGAAGTTACCAGGTTAAGAACAGAAACTGGACAGTGTCTCTCAAGGGCAGCAGACTTAGTCTCCGAGGGCAAATGCTATGCAGAATATTAGGCCAACCAACAAAAGCCCAAGAACAGGGAGATAAAAGGTGCTGGAAAAGAGATACCAGTGGAGAGTGGAATGAGGCTGCCAGGGAAGCCCTCTCTGGGTGAGCGGGATGGCATGGAAGGAAGGCCTGGAGAAAAGCCCTCCCCAGAAGTTCATGGGCTCGCCTTCCTCATCTGCTGAGCGCCTCACTGCCCAGTCTCCTCGTCTGCCCACTGCTTCCCACTCACCTGGACAAAGGTCCAGAAGACATTCACTCTCCTCTCTCCAGGGCTCATCCCCTTGCTCCAGCTGTGTGATGAGTTTGGGTTTGGAAAAGGCAATTCCTACTCAGAGGGAAAGAAACCAAGGGGACCCTGGGTTAGTGGTTTAAGAGGCTATGGCAGAACTCAGTCAACAGGCGAATGCAATAACCCAAAAGGGGGCAGGGAAGCAGGGGGGTGCGCAAAGGCTGAGTGCTGAGAAATGATGACTAAAGGGAGGGGGGATCCCGGATCTAAAGGCAGTACACTAATTCTCCTCTGTGGTTAAGTGCATACTAGTATTCCCAAATTTGAGGTAAAATCACTTTGGAGGAGGGACCCAGCCTCAGAAAAGGCCTGGCAATTCAGTGTCAGACCATACCCTCCCAAATACACCTTCACTCTTTCAACTCTACAGAATCCACACATTCTCTGGGGATATAGAGAAAATACTATTTTTCTTTCTGAGCCAAAAGCATGGTGGCTGTTACATAAAATCTTAAGGTGCCCACAGGCAGTCTGAGACCTGAGACAAGCCGTCCTTACCCAGTGACACCAAGTGGCTGTAGTTCTCCAGCATTACATCCCGATACAGGGTCCTCTGAGCAGGACTCAGTAACTTCCACTCCTTCTGAGTGAAGGCCACAGCCACATCCCTGAAGGCCATTAATGCCTGAAACACAAACACATTCCGGTTCACCCAGAAGCCAGCCACATGCACTAGTCAACCTAACCTAAGCCACTAACCAGGGCCAAATCAGGAAGAATGCTGGTGTGGGGCACTCTGGTGAGATTCACGGATCCTGCTTTTAACCCAAACTCTAGTGCCATGTGTTCAAGACTATTAATCCCCTTTTCACATTGCTCATGGGTCTAATTAGGGGTCCTCTCCTTTCTTCTCTTGATCTTATGTCTATGATGCTGTCAAAAACACAGTTTTGATTACCTATAGATTAAGTCTTGAAATCAGCTAGACCGATTCCTCCCACATTATTCTTCATTTTAAAGGTTATTTTAGCTATTCTAAGACATGTCCTTTCCATATAAATTTTAGAATCTTTATATCTAACAAAAAAACCTTGTTGGAATTTTGATAAGATTTGCATTAAACCTTTTTTTTTTTTAAAGATTTTATTTATTTATTCATGAGAGACAGAGAGAGAGAGAGAGAGAGAGGCAGAGGGAGAAGCAGGCTTCCAAGGAGCAGGGAGCCCGATGCGGGACTCGATCCCAGGACCCTGGGATCATGACCTGAGCCGAAGGCAGACGCTTAACCATCTGAGCCACCCAGGCGCCCTGCATTAAACCTTTATATCAATTTGAGGAGACCTAACATCTTTACTATGTTGACTCTTCAAATCCACGAACACGGTATGTCTCTCCATTTACTGAGATGTTCTCTAATTTCTTTCATCAGCATTTTGTGGTTTTCAGCATACAAATCCATATATGTTTGGGCACCTGGGTGGCTCAGTAGTTTAAGCAACTGCCTTCAGCTCAGGTCATGATCCTGAAGTCCTGGGATCGAGTCCCGCATCGGGCTCCCTACTCAGCGGGGAATCTGCTTCTCCCTCTGACCCTCCCCCTCTCGTGCTCTCTCATTCTCTCAAATAAATAAAATCTTTAAAAAAAAATCCATATTTTTTTTTTAGATTGACACCTAAGAACTTCTTTAAGTACTTCTAATGGTATTATATTTTTAATTTCAGCGACACTGTGTTCATTGCTAGGACATAGAGATACAATTGTCTCTATGTTTACCTTAATCCTACAGCCTGGCTGAACTCACTTAGTTCTATGATTTTTTTCCCTCCTAGATTCCTTGAGATTTTCTACATAGACAAGCATGGCATCTGCATATAGGAACAGATTTATTTCTTCCCTTATATAAATCTGTATGCTTTCTCTTTCGTCTTCTTGCTTTATTACATTACTTCTAGCATACTAAAGAATGAGTGGTGAAAGCAGACATCCTTGCTTTATTCTTCACATAGGAGGAAAGTGTTACGTCTCACAGCATTAAGAATACTATTCCACAATGAGATGCCGTGCCATACCCACTGGGATAGATATTACCAAAGGAAAGGGAAAGAACAAGTTCTGGCAGGGTGTGGGGAGACACTGGAACCTTTGTGCATTTTTGGTGGGAAATGTAAAATGGTGTTGTTTCTGTGGAAGAGTCCAGCAGCTCCTCAAACATTAAACGTACAGCTGACCCTATGACCCAGCAATTCCACTCCTAGCTATATCTACCACTTTATACTTGTACACCAAAGTCCTTAATGGCATTATTCACAATAGCTCAAATGTCCCTCAACAGATAAAAGAAAATGTGCTATATGCATACCGTAGCATATATTCAGCCATAAAAAGCAAGGAAATTCTGATATATTCTACATCGAGAATTAGCCTTGAAAATATTATCTAATTGAAATATGCCAGTCACAGGACAAAGAGTGTTTGATTTCACTTATAGCTGGTACACAGACCTTAGAGACAAAGTAAAATAGAGGTTACCAAGAGTTGGGAGGAGTGGGGAATGAGTCAGTTTTTAATGGACAGAGTTTCAGTTTGCAAAGATGAAACAGTGCTGGAGATGGAAGATGGGGACAGTTTCACAACAGTGTGATTATTACCACCGAAGTGTACATTTAAAATTGGTTAAAACAGTAAATTTTATGTTATGTATACATCAACAATAAAAAAAAAATGTTAGATAAGTGGCCAAGAAAGGCCTTACTGAGGAAAAAAAAATGTTAGATATAGATTTTTTTTTTGGTAGATGTCCCTACTCAAATAGAGTTCCCCTGAATTCCTTTTGTTCTAAGACTTTTTTTTTCCACCATGGTTATTGAATTCTCTGAAATAAATGCTTTTATTGCATCAAATGATACAATCATGTGGTTTTTCTTTTTAATCTGTTAATATGGTGGATTACACTAAGTTTCAAATATGGAACTAGTCTTGCATTCCTAAAGTAAATTGTACTTGGTAATAGCACATAATTATTTTGATATCAACCTAATACCTTCTCCATAGAACGAACTGGGAAGTGTTTACTCTTCTATTTTCTGGAGGAAATCATGTAGCACTGGTGTTAAGTCCTCTTTAAAGATTTGGCAGAATTCCACAGTAAAAACACCTGGGCCCATAGAGTTCTTCTGTAGGAATTTTTAGATTGCAAAGTAGACTTCCTTGATAGTTACAGAGCTGTTCAAATTATTCCAAATTGGGTGGGTTTTGGTAGTTTGTGTTTTTCAAGGAAGCAGTTCATTTTGTCTAAGTTGTGAGATTTACAGGTGAATATTCTTTTGGTGGTTTCAGAGTATGTAGTGATAGCCTTTGTTTCATTCTTTTTTAAGATTTTATTTATTTGAGAGAGAGAGCATGAGATGGGGGAGAAGCAGACTCCCTGCTGAGCAGGGAGCCCAACACGGGACTCGATCCTAGGACTCCGGGATCATGACCTGAGCCAAAGGCAGACGCTTAATCAGCTGAGCCACCCAGGTGTCCCTTTGTTTCATTCTTGATATGGTGATTTGTGTCTACTTTTTTTTCTTAGTATTGTTAGGGGTTGTTTCAATGTTATTGTTTTCAGAAGAGTAGCTCTTTAACTGATTTTCTCTATTCTATTTATTTTCAGTTTCACTGATTTCTGCTTTTATCACTATTATTTCCTTCTATTTGCTTCCTCTGGGTTTATTTTGCTCTTATTTTTCTAGGTTCCTGAGGTGGAAGCTTATTGACTTGAGACTCCTCTTTTCTAACACACATGTTCAGTGCCACAGGTTTTCCTCTCAGGACTGCTTTTGCTGTATTCCACATACTTTGATATATTGTATTTTCCTCTCCATTCTCTTTCATGTATGTTTTTATTTCCCTTGAAACTTCATTTTTGATGCATGTATTATTTAAAAGCGTGTAGTTAATTTGTAAGTGTTACAGACTTTTCTGTCAACTTTCTCTTACTGATTTCAATTTTGATTTCACTGTGGTCAGAGAACACACCTGTATCAGTTCTTTACATTTGTTAAGGTAAATAAATTCTTATGTTTTATGGCTCAGGATATGTCTATCTTGGTGTATGTTTTTGTGAGCATCTGAAAAGAATATGTATTCTGCTATTGTTGGGTAAAGTGTTCTGTAAAGATTAGATTCTGTGGTTCATAGTAATGACAAACTTACTGATTTGGGATCTAGTATTTCCATCATTGTGAGATGGGTGTTGAAGTCTCCCAGTTGATTTGTCTATTTCTTCTTTGAGTTTTCTCTTCACAAATGGTGAAACTGTTATGTGATGCATATATATGAAGGATCACTGTCTTCCTGGAATTGACCATTTTATCATTCTGTGTCTGGTAACTTTCCTTGCTCTCAAATCTACCTTACTTGATTTAATAAAGCCACTCCACCTTTCCTTTGATTAATGTTTGCATGTTTCTTTTTATCCTTTTAACTTGCGTATGTGATAATATCTTAAGTTTCATTTAGACAGAATATAGGGGGTTTTTTTTCTTTTTTTTCTTAGTCTACTATGCCAGTCTGTCTCTTTTGGTTGGTGTCTTTAGATCATTTTCTTTTTGCTTCGTTTTCTTTTACTGACTTCTTTTGGGTTACTTGGACTTTTTTTTTAGAATTCTATTTTGATTTATCCAGTGCTTTCTGTGTATTTCTTTGTATAGCATTTGTGTGTGTGTGTGTGTGTGTGTGTGTGTAAAGCGATAGAAGTTTATTAAATGAAGATATAGAAAAAGCTCTCAAGAGTGAGAGGGGTCCTGACAGGGTTCCCAACAAGGGCCTTTAGGCTTAATCTTTTATGGAAAGCTAACCAGGGAACTTAAATCCTTTGAACATTTCTACTGATACCACCATTGAGCAAGGACTAGTGATAACACCTTCAATAGCTTACTTTTTTTTTAGGGTCTGGTTATTCTTTGTTGGTCATAGGTGATTATCATAAAAAAGACACCCACCCCCCACGCCTAGGGCAGCGAGGTCCTAGGGCAGGGTGGTCCAGTTTATTCCTTTATCTCTGGTTTTCCCACACCTCCACATTTTGGGGATTTCTGTGTGTGTACAGCATTTTTAGTGGTTACTCTCGGAGCTACATTATAACTAATCAGTCTACTGGTATCTTCATTTTCCAGCTTAATGAAGTAAAGAAACTTCACCTCCCATTACATCTTCTTGCCCTTCTGGTAATTTTAAGTAGTTCCTTTCTTCATATTTAGAATCACATCAGACTGTGTAATAATTTTTGCTTCAACCATCAAAATTAGTTTGGAAAATTCATGTGTAAGAGGAGTGCCTCCTATATTTACCCCTATTTTTCCTATGTTTTCTTTCTTCTTGATTGTGTCAGGGGTCCCCAAGACCACCCCCAGGTTTGATATTCACTAGGACTTGTAAGACTCATCATATAGTTGTACACATGGGTACAAAGGGATACAAAGCAAAAGAGAAATGGTACAAGAGACAAAGTCCAAAGGAAACCAGGTACAAGCTTCCAAGAATCCTCTCCCAGGAGAGTAACACATGACCCACTTAACTCCTCCACCAAGGACTTGTGATAACGTGTGTTAAATGTTATCTAACAAGGAAGCTCATTAGAGGCTCAGTGCCAAACTTTTTTAGTGGGGACTGGTCACACAGGCACTTTCAGCACAAACCCTACGGTTTGCATACTTTTAGGCACAGTGAACCATTCTTATCAGTTCTGAGAATGGTGCTAACCCTCCAGAAATGCAAGATCCCAATGTCAGCCCAAGCAGGATTTCCTAAGAATAGCAGTCTCAAGCCTGTTATGTTAACTCTTTACTGCACACAAATGCTCCAAGGTTCCCTCTTTTATTGTTTCCTTGCTTATAAAATTGCCTCTATCCACGCTCCTGGAGACAAATTGTTTTCCTCCATCTGAGAATGTCCAGATTTTCCCTTCATTCCTGAAAGATATTTTCATTTGGTACAGGACTTGGGATTGGCAGTTCCTTTCTTCCAGCACCTAAAGAACATCACACCACTTCCATCTAACTTCTGTGGTTTTTGATGAGACATCTACTACCATTCCCAATAGTTTTTTCCTTATAAGAAATGCATTTTCTTTGGCTGCTTTCAAGATGTTTCCTTCATTTTGGGTTTGTCACGTTTGGCCGATGTTCAAGCTTTTTGAATCTGTAGGTTTACATCTGTTGCCAAATTTGGGAAGTTTTCAGCCATTAATTCTTCTAATATTTTTTCAGCCTCTGCCTACCTTCACTTCTTTTTCCAGAACTACAGTGACACAAATGTTAGATATTTTGTTATATTCCCACAGTTTTTGAGGCTCTGTTCATTATTTTTTCCCAGTATATTTTCTCCCTGTTGTGCAGATTGGCTAATTTCTATTGTTCTATCTTCTAGTTCACTGATTTTTCTGTTACCTCTAACCTGCTAGTAAGCCCACCTACTGAGTTTTATCTTTCAGGTATGTATTTTTCAGTTCTGAAATTTCCATATACTTATTCACTGTATCTCTTATTTCTTCAGACTTCCTAATTTTTAATTTATTTCACACGTTCTTTTAGTGTGGGTGTCCAGTTGTCCAAGCACCATTGTATGGACTATCCTTTTCCAGTTGAATGGTCTTGGCACCCCTGTCAAAAATCAACTGACCATATATGTGAGGCTTTCTTCTCAGGCTCTCAGTTCTATTCCATTGATCTATATATTTATCCTTATGTCAGTGAGAACCTATTTTGCCACTGTTTGTAGCTTGGTACTAAGTATTGAAATCAAGCAGTGTGATTCCTCCAAACTTGTTGTTTTGTAAGACTCAAGATCCTGTGATATTCCGAATGAATTTTAGGATAGTCTCTTCTATTTCTGTAAAAAAAGAAAAAAAAAGGTATGAAAAGTATTTTGATGGGGATTGATTTGAATCTATAGATCACTTTGGGTAGTACTGTCATCTTAGCAATACTAAGTCTTCCAGTCCATAAGCATGCAAAGTCTTTCCATATACTTAGGTCTTCTTTAATTTCCGGAGTATTTTATAGTTGTCAGTGAACAAGTCTTTTGCCTCCTTGGTTAATTCATTGCTGAGTGTTTTATTCTTTTAGATGCTATTATAAATTGGAATTTTTATTGGAATTTATTCTTTGGATTTTATTTTATTAGAACTTAAAAATATATATATTTCCTGTTTGGATAGTTTTTGAAAATATACTGAAATAAAACTGACTTTTTCTAGATTGATTTTGTATCCTTCAACTTTGCTAAATTTATTTCTTAGCTCTGACTTTTTTTATGTGTGTGGATTTTAAGGTTTTATGGATATGAGAGAATGTCTTCAGTGAAGAGATCATTTTACTTCTTTTCCAATAGGATGTCTTTTCTTTTTCTGCCTAATTATCTTAGGTAGAACTACCAGTACTGTGTTGAACAGAAGTGGCAAAAGCTGACATCCTTATCTCAGATTTCATGTTCTTCAGAAAAAAAGCATCCATTCTTTCACCACTAACACTCATGTTAGTCTCAATTTTTCATATATGACCTTAATCATGTTGGGAAGTTCCCTTCTATTCCTAGTTTGCTGAGTGTTTTTTCATGAAAGGGGGTTCAGTTTTGTCACATGCTTTTTCTGCATTGGTTGAGATAATCATATGGTTTCATCCTGCATTCTCCTAATGTGGTATGTTACAGAATTGATTTTAATATGTTGAAACATTCTTGCATTCTGGGAGTAAACCTCACTTGCTTAAGAAGTACAACCCTTTTAATACGCTGAATTAGCTTTGGACATATTTTGGTGAAGCTTTTTGCATCTGTGCTCATAAGGGATATTAGCCTATAGTTTTCTTTTCTTGCAGTGTTTTTGTCTGGGACCTCTGGTATCAAAGTAATGCTGTCCTCATAGAATGAGTTAGGAAGTGTCTTCTTTAATATTTCGGAATAGAGAAAGATTTTGTTAACTCTTCTTTATATGTTTGGTAGAATTAACAAGTAAATCCATCTGGTTGTGAGCTGTTCTATGTTGGGAGGGTTTTTTTTTATTATTGATTTAATATCTACAGTATTTCTAGGTCTATTAAGAATTTGTTCTTTCCTGAGTCAGTTTAGATAGATTGTGCATTTCTAGAAATTTATCCATTTCACCTTGGGTAGCCAATTTGTTGGCATACAGCTATTCTCTTATGCAAGCATTCCCTTATAACCCTTCTTACTTTAAAAAAAAAAAGGACAGTAATGTCTCCAAGTTCATTTCTGATTTTAGTAATTTGAGTTTTTTGTTAATCTAGATAAGGGTTTGTCAATTTTGTTGATCTTTTTAAGGAACCAGCTTTAAGTTTTGTTGACTTCTCTATCATTTTTCTGTTCTCTATTTTATCTCATCTTTGCTCTAACCTTTATTATTTCCTTCCTTCTTCTAGCTTGGTTGTTTGCTCTTCTTAAATTGTTTAATTAGGTTGCTGATTTTAGATCTAT
Organism: Callorhinus ursinus; assembly: GCF_003265705.2. NCBI lineage: Eukaryota > Metazoa > Chordata > Mammalia > Carnivora > Otariidae > Callorhinus > Callorhinus ursinus. The sequence goes on from NW_027397090.1 coordinate 20,041,120, forward strand.
TTTTTACATGATGCATCTATAGCTATGAAATTCCCTCTAAGCATTGCTTTTACTATATCCCATAATTTTAGTATGTCTAGTTTTCACTTCCATTTGTCTCAATGTATTTTATACTTTCTCTTGTGATTTTTCTTCTTTGATAGAATGGCTGTTTGAGTGTGCTACTTAATTTCCACATATATGTGAATTTTCTGGAGTTCCTTTTGCTGTTCTAGTTCATTCCACTGTGATCAGAAGTTACTTTGTATCATTTCAATCATTTCAAATTCATTAAGACTTACTTGTGGCCTAATATATGGTCTATGCTAGAAAATGTTTTAGGCACACTTGGGTGAAATATATATTTTGCTGTTGTTGGGCAGTGGTGTGTGTGTGTGTGTGTGTGTGTGTGTGTATTAGTTGCAGCTGATATATAGTGTAGTTCAAGTTTGCTCTCCTGTCTGGCTGCTCTACCCATTATAGAAAGTTGGGTATTGAAGTCTATACCCATTATTGTAGAACAAGTTTTTCTCTTCGATTCTGCCCAATTTTTACTCCATGTATGTTGGTACTATACTGTTAGGTATGTACATATTTATAATTGTTATATCTTCTCTCCATAGTAAACCTGTTTTCAACATATGATATCCTTCTTAATCTTTTATAACTTTTTTAAAATTGAAATATAATTGGCATGCAGTATCCTCTTAGTTTCAGGTGTACATCATAGTGATTCAATATTTTTATACATTACAAATATATCCCAATATCTAGTTACCATCTGTCACCAAAGTTATTACAGTATTGCTGATTATATTCCCTCTGCTATAGATTGCATCCCTGTGACTTATTTTATAACTGGAAATTTGTACCTCTTAATCCCCCCTTCACCTCTTTGGCCCACTCCTCAGCTCCTCCCCACTTGGGTAACTAATAGTTTCCTGTATCCATGAGCCTGTTTCTGTTTTGTTGTGTTTGTTTTTCAGATTCCACATATAAGTAAAATTGTACAGTATTTGTCTTTAACTTATTTCACTTGGCATAATACCCACTAGGTCACCTCATTCATGTTGCCACAAACAGCAAGATCTCACTCTTTTCTTTATGGCTAATATTCCAGTGTGTGTGTGTGTGTGTGTGTGTGTGTGTGTGTGTGTGTACACTTCTTTATCCATTCATCTATTGATGGGCACTTAAGGTGCCTTCATACCTTGGCTTTTGTAAATAATGGTGCAATGAACAGAAGGGTGCATATATCCCTTTGAATGGGTGTTTTTGTTTTATATGGATAAATACTAGAAGTGGAATTGATGGACTGTGTGGTAGTTCTGTTTTTACCTTTTTGAGGAGTCTCCATACTGTTTTCCACAGTGGCTGTTTTCATTCCCACCAATAGTGCATGACACTTGTTAATTTTTATAAAAACCAATCTGGTGCAAAGTAATACCTCATTATGATTTTTTATTTACTATCTTTTTAAAGATTATTTATTTATTTATTTGAGAAAGAGAGAGAAAGAGAAAGAAAGAAGGGGTAGGGCTAGAGGGAGAAGCAGACTCCCTGCCAGCAGGGAGCCCAATGCCGGACTTGATCCCAGGACTCCGGGATCATGACCTGAGCTGAAGGCAGTCACTTAACCAACTGAGCCACCCAGGCACCCTCATTATGATTTTTTTAAAAGATTTATTTATTTTAGAGAAAGGGAGAGCATGCATGCAAGTGGAGGGAGGAGAAGAGGAAGAGAGAGAGAACCTCAAGCAGACTCCATGCTGAGTGCTCTAGTGTTCACTTTTCTTTCTTACAGTTTAGAGTTACTGTCTAGTGTCCTTTCATTTCAGACTGAAGCCTTTTTTGTAGAGCAGGTCTACTGTTAATGAGCTCTCTCCGTTTTTTTAAAGTGTGGAAACCTCTTAATTTCTCCTTCATTCTTGAAGGATAATTTGCTGGGTACAGAAATCTTAGTTGACTTTTTCTTCCAAGACCTTATATATGTCATCCTGCTGACTTGTGGTCTCCATGGTTTCTGATGAGAAATCAGCTCTTAATCTGATTGAGGATTCCTTCCTTGTAGATAACAAATATCTTCTTGCTGCTTTCAAAATTCTGTCTTGGTGTAGGGGTTTGATAATTTTGACTACATGTCTGGGTGTGGATCTTTTTGAGTTTATCCTACTTGGAGTTTACTTAGCTCCTTTGACATATAGATTTATGGGGGGGGGTTAAAATCATATTTGAGGAGTTTCTGGATATTTCTTAAATTTTTCTCTCCCTCCTTTCCCTCTGCAATTCCCACTATGTATATGTAAGTACATCCGTCGGTGTCTCACAGGTCTCTTAAGTTCTGTGCATTTTTCAATGTTCTTTTTTTTCTGCTCTTCAGAGTGGATAATCTCAGTTGAAGTATTTTCAAATTCACTGACTCTGTTTTGCCTATACCTAAATATGCTGTGAAACCCCCATACCAAGTTTTTCACTTCAGTTGTACTTTACAGCTCCAGAAGTTCTGTATGACTCCTTTTTATAATCTCTTCACTGATATTCTCTCTCTTCAAACATTGTTGGCCTACTTCCTTTAGTTCCATGTTCATGGTTTCCTTTAGCTCTTTGTGTGTATTTAATATAGTTGATAGGCAGCTTAAAATGCTGCAGCACTCTTCTGCCATAAAGTAAGAGTTTCTTTCTTCACCAAATTTTCCATTTTTGACTAGGTTCCAAAGTTTGACAAAAGGTAATTCTGGCAGATTTTAGCAGCTCATTAGTTGTTTTGTGGCAGGCACAGAGCCATGTATTTCCCTTACTCCATCATTTTGATGTCACAGTGCAATTTCTTCTTTGATGTAAGGATCAGTGAAGAAGTGCGTTGTTTAGTTTCTGAATATTTGAGACTTACTTAGATAACTTATTATTGGTTTCTAATTTGACTGGAATCACAGAATATAAGCTGTATCTTTAAACCCCTTCAAATTCACTAAGGCTATCTTGCTGAACATACTTGAAAAAAATGTATATTCTGCAGTTGCACAGTACAGTGTTCTATAACTCTTGATCAAGATGATATAGTTGCTAGTTTTCTTTAGATCATATATGTCTTTACTGACTTTTTACCTACTTGTTCTATCAGTTGTTCAGAGGGGATTAAATTACCTGTAATAGTATAATTGCCTTTTTCTCACTTTATTCTGTCAATTACTTTAAAGCTTTATTAATAGACACATACATACATTACTGCTATGTCTTCCTACTAAAGTGACTCTTCTATCATTCTGAAATGGTTTTCTTTCCCTTTGTCTTGAAGTTCATTTTATCTGATATTACAACATTTTCCTTTTCCACACTGAGCATAGTTAAAACAGAGACTTTAAAGTCCTTATCTGATCATTTCATCCACAGGGTGAATTATGGTATGTGAATTATATATCAAAGAAAAATAAAATTTGAAAGATGGCTAAGATTCAGAATAATCAAGAAAAGAGTAGAGGGCCAAGAATATAAATGAAGAATGTAGGGAGGCAGGGAACACAGATGCCATGAGCAGAGAAAGAGAAGGGAGAAGTCCATGATGTGAGTGAGAAGCACCTGGCAGGAGAGAAAGGTAGCTAGTGGTAGAACAGAAAGCAGAGGTGTTGTAGTATCCTGTGGATGGTTTTGAAAGCAGACAAAAAGAACAGAGACGCTCTACTACAGAGCTGTAGCTTATACAATTTAAAATACTCAGGTCTTCTCACTTGGTCATATTTTGTGGTGAGAAGAACTGTCAGACTAAAAATCATTTCATGAACAAGATTTCCCACAGAAATAGGTTCTCAAGGGGCGCCAGGGTGGCTCAGCTGGTTGGGTATCCCACTCTTGATTTCAGCTCGGCCGTGATCTCAGAGTTGTGGGATTGAGCCCCACATCAGGCTCTGCACTCAGTGGGGAGCCTGCTTGAGAGTCTCTCCCTCTCCTGCTGCCCCTCCCCCTGCTTGGGTATTCTCTCTCATGCCCTCTCTCTCTCAAATAAGTAAATCTAAACAAAACAAAACAAAAACAAAGAAATAGTTTCTCAAACATTGGGAACAAGTTAAATTCGTAACGAATGAGAAATAGTGGGATGGGATAGTGAAAATCCGTGAATGTTTTTAACCTGCAAAGAGTCACAAATTTGAATGTGAATGTAGGTGGTGTCTTCATCTTTTTTTTATTATTATGTTCAGTTAGCCAAGATAAAGTACATCATTAATTTTTGATGTAGTGTTCAATGATTCATTAACATTGCATATAACACCCAGTGCTCATCACAACACGTGCCCTTCTTAATACCCATCACCCGGTTACCCCCTCCCTTCACCCTCCTCTCCCTTCTAAAACCCTCAGTTTGTTTCCCCGAATCCAGAGTCTGTCATGGTTTGTCTCCCTCTCTGATTTCTTCCCATTCACTTTTCCCTCCCTTCCCCTGTGGTCCTCTGCACTATTCCTTATGTTCCACATCTGAGTGAAACCATATGATAATTGTCTTTCTCTGCTTGACTTATTTCACTTAAGCATAATCCCCTCCAGTTCCATCCACGTCAATGCAAATGATAGGTATTCATCTTTTCTGCTGGCTGAGTAATATTCCATTATATATATGAACCCCCTCTTCTTTATCCATTCATCTGTTGAAGGACATCTCGGCTCCTTCCACATTTGGGCTATTGTGGACCTTGCTGTGCAGATGCACCTTCTTTTCACTACATCTGTATCTTCGGTGTAAATACCTAGTAGTGCAATTGCTGGGTCATACGGTAGCTCTATTTTTAATTTTTTGAGGCACCTCCACACTGTTCCAGAGTGGCTGTACCAACTTGCATTCCCACCAACAGTGTAAGAGAGTTCCCCTTTCTCCACATCCTCGCTAACATTTGTTGTTTCCTCTTGTTAATTTTTGCCATTCTAACTGGTGTAAGGTGGTATCTCATTGTGGTTTTGATTTGTATTTCCCCGATGGCTAGTGATGTTGAATATTTTTTCATGTGTCTGTTAGCCATTTGTATGTCTTCTTTGGAAAAGTGTCTGTTCATTTCTTCTGCCCATTTCTTGACTGGATTATTTGTTTTTTAGGTGTTGAGTTTGATAAGCTCTTTATAGATTTTGGATACCAGCCCTTTATCTGAAATGTTATTTACAAATATATTCTCTCATTCTGTAGGTTGCCTCTTAGTTTTATTGACTGTTTCCTTTGCTGTGCAGAAGCTTTTTATCTTGATGAAGTCCCAAAAGTTCATTTTTGCTTTTGTTTCCCTTGTCTTTAGAGACATGTCTTGAAAGAAGTTTCTGTGGTCAATGTCGAAGAAGTTACTGCCTATGTTCTCCTCTAGGATTTTGATGGATTCCTGGGTTTCTTCATCTTTAAAGATCTGACACTGGGGTAGTCACTAGTTTTAATACAATTTTATCATTAAAATCTATCAAAAATGTGCATAGACCAAAGATATTAATTAAGTTCCAATAACAGGAATAAGTGAAATGTCCATCAACTGATGAATGAAAAAACAAAATGTCATATATCCATACAATAGAATGCTATTCGACCATGGAGAGGAATGAAATGTTATTGATTTGGGCTACAACATGAATGAACCTTGAAAATATTATGCTAAGTGAAAGGAAACAAACACAAAAACCACATATTATATGATTCCATTTATATGAAATACCCAGAATAACCAAATTTATAGAGACAGAATATAGATGAGCACTCACCAGAGGTTAGGAGAGGGGAGAAAAGAGAGTGACTCCTAATGGGTGTGGGGTTTCTTTGGGGGTTACAAAAACATTATGGAATTAGACAGTGGCGAGGGTTGCAGTGAATACACTGAAATCTACAAACTGTACACTTTAAAATGGTGAATTTTATTGGATGTGAATTATATCTCAATAAAGGAACTTTTAAATGTTTAATTCCAATGATAGGTAAACACCTAAATAAGTTGGGAGTCTTATAAGAATGGAGGCTGTGCTGTGGATATCATTGTTGACCTTCACACAGCAGACATTCAAAATGATTTTTTAAGATTAATAATGAAAAAGTGCTAATTTCTTACTAGTTAACAACCTCTAGGTCCAGTCCTGATTTATGTCACAACCCTAAAGCATATTCCAGTTTCTTTTATATCAGGCCAAACCCTTTCGACATGCCTAAATACCATGTGTATATATGGTCAACAACATATTCAATTAAAATATAGGTCAAAAGGTTTTATATAATTCAGATCAGATACATACCAAAGTAAAAAAAAAAAAGACATATATCAAAGTATATGGAAATGCAATTTAAAGATTCCTAAAACATGTAATTTCTATGCTTCAAATAACGAAGAGCAAAACAAAGAAACCCCTTTGTTCTTTCATTCTTTCAAAAAAAGTTAAGGGGCACCTGAGTGGCTCAGTCATTAAGCGTCTGCCTTCAGCTCAGGTCATGATCCCAGTGTCCTGGGATCAAGCCCCGCATCAGGCTCCCTGCTCAGGAAGCCTGCTTCTCCCTCTCCCACTCCCCCTGCTTGAGTTCCCTCTCTCACTGTCAAATAAATAAACAAGATCTTAAAAAAAAAAAAAAGTTAAGATTGTATGGGGCTCCTGTGTGGCTCAGTTGGTTAAGCATCCAACTCTTGATTTCAGCTCAGGTCATGATCTCAGGGTTGTGGGACTGAGCCCCACATCAGGCTCCATGCTGGGTGTAGAGCCTGCTTAAGATTCTCTCTCTCCTCTCCCTCTGCCCCTCCTCTAAAAAGAAAAAACAAACAAAAGAAGTTCAGACCATTGTTTCCCTTTATGAAACAAGTAGGTTTGGATGCCTGACACTCTTCCAGGTATGGAAACTTCATCTTAAAAATCTAAGCCCCTCAGATACTTAGGCGCTCACATCAATTTTTCACAAGGAAATGAATAAAAGAAAAAAATATATATTGAGAGATACTCGTCACAGACAGGATGAGATACAGGGTGTGCTAAGGATCCCACAGGAAGTGGCAGAGTAGGGACAGAAAAAGTGAGCCAGTGCTACATTACATTTTGGCCAAGAATGCTGCTCTATTAACATCATAAATGGTAAAGTGAAACATACAAAAGTTCTCTCTTACCTAAGGAACACTCTGAATTGCATGCACTACATAAACATTTTCCCTCAAAGGTATAAAATATTTGACAACTGAGGGACACACAGCTCTCAATTCTGATAACCAATTCTGATAACCAATCATTTTTAACTTGTACAGTAAGAGACAAATATCCACCATATGAGTCCAGTATTAAGATCAAGTTCAGATCTTCTTGTAAAAAAATTCTACACTTGATATGACAGGCAATCAAAAACTGAATATAACCGACACTATTTTGTGTAACTGATATAAGCAACACAAAAGTATCCCACCTGGGATGTATTTAGGTGGTTAGTAAATGTTAATTTTATCCAATTATGTAAAACTCACATCCTGCCTAATCTTAGGGATTAGAAAATCATTCCTTTAGGACATATATTCACTCAGTTACAGCTGACCTTTGATCAACACAGGGGTTAGGGCTGCCAACCCACCATACAGTCAAAAATCTGTGTATAACTTTTCACTCCCCAAAAACTTAATAGCCCACAATTAACCAGAAACTTCACTGATAACATAAAGTCAGTGAACATATATTTTGTATGCTATGTATTACACACTATATTCTTAAAATAAAGCTAGAGAAAAAAAGGTATTATTAAGAAATTCATGAGGAAAATACATTTATAGTACTGTCCCATATTTACTGAAAAAAAATCCATACATAAATGGACCCACACAGTTCAAATTCATGTTGTTCAAGGATCAGCTATACTGTTTATTTCCTAATCCTTGATTTCAACATGGCAAATCCTTCTCAAAAATCCTTCAAAATCCAGTTTCAAAATCCCAAGTTCAAGCCCACAGTCCTCAACCTAGCTTTCCAGATTCTGGCTGAACTGTCCATCCAGGCTCAGAGCAGGTGAAAGCAAAGCCTTCAGGGGCCAAGAAAATAATAAGTGAGTGAATCAGACTCCTCAGCCTATTCTCAGAGAAGTTGGCAATCCAGACCTTCAGACATAATCTTCCAATTTCTAAGTGTGGAAAACTCATTTAAATATAAAGTACAGGGGGCGCCTGGGTGGCTCATTCAGTTAAGCATCTGCCTTCGAGCCCTGTGTTGGGCTCTCTGCTCAGCAGGGAGTCTGCTTCTCCCTTTCCTTCTGTGCTTTCTCTCACTCGCTCTGTCTCTCAAGTAAAATGTAATCTTAAATATATATATACAGCACAGGACTGGCCAAACTAAATGTATCCACAAGTTACACACAAGCAGACAACAGGTCAGCATCCTCACCACTACACAGAGAAAACTGATGTGACCAAAGGCCACTGGCTGCTCCAAGCTTTCCATATGGTGAGGGACAGCCTGCCAGTCACCCAGTTTCTGAGATGCACTAGACTTCCTGTCACACTCCTACTGGAAGTTCTTCAACTTCCCAAGTCCATCAGGGGCAGCTCAGGCAGCTCTGTAAAGAGCTTTCTCCTAAAAGCCTTCCTTCACTTTTTTAGGCCTTGGGGAATTACTGGGCACATAAGCATGAATGTCCTGTATTTGTATTTTAACTGTGTTGACTACAGTTCACTACTTGGTGAATGCCTAAGTCATGAATGGAACAGAGGAGTCTAAGAAAAGACTGGGTAAAATGGGCCACACCTCCAAACTCAGGGCTAGATATGACCTAACACCACGAGGGCAGCTCTAGGACAAGGAAAGGCAATGAGTCCATCCTGCAAGAGCTAGGAAAAAACTTAAGGACTCACCTCATCCCTGGTTGTCAGGAGCCCTGGGGCCATATTCCTGGTCAGCTGCGTGCTCTTCCTAGAGAAGAGTCAAGTTGCAGGGCAGAGCTGGGGAAAGAGAACAGAAGTAAGGGGGCGCTTGGAAGAAGTACCCTTCCATTAGCCTCCCAGTACAGCATGGGTGAGTGGAGATAAGGAAGGCAGGTTGCAGGGGGCATCAGAGCTGCCCATTCTTAACCAGTGCCCAAAAAAAAAAAAAAAAAGGCCCCCAGAGACAGATCAGCAACAGGCTGTCTCAATCCCCAGTTGAGAATTGAAGCCTTCAGCCCCCTGAAGGTAGACGAGACTTTTCTCACTGTGGGGACTCTATTAAGAGGGAAAGGGCCTCAGAGTACCCAAAGGAGGGCACTCACACTGAGAGCCAAAGTCACCTCTCAGAGGGAAACAGAAACTCCCCATCCACATCTGCCCTGAAGCCAAAGGACAAGTCCCAGGAAATCCAAACAGAAAGAGTGCTACAGGTCTCCAAAAGAATGTAGATTTTGGGGGGGAGGGTTTGAAGCAGGGTGGGTGCCATCATTGTGGCTGCCCCATCACTTAAATGTCCAAGACTGAGTTCCCAAGATTTTAAATGTGATTTGAGATTTAAGGCGCAGTCAGCAAATGGCACAGGTCTTCGACAAGCCAATGTCATGAAGAAATTAAGAAGGGAGACTTTCAAGGGCACCTGGGTGGCTCAGTCGTTAAGCATCTGCCTTCGGCTCAGATCATGATCCCAGGGTCCTGGGAGTGAGCCCCACATCGGGCTCCCTGCTCCACAGGAAGCCTGCTTTTCTCTCTCCCACTCCCCCCTGCTTGTGTTCCCTCTCTCGCTGTGTCTCTGTCAAATAAATAAATACAAAATAAAAAGGAGGAGAGACTTTCCTTAACACAAAGACTAGATAACCATTCTTCAGATGTGAGTATACGCTTCGCACAAATGAACTAGAAAGTATTTTGGGGATTACAAAGGACAATTCAAGATGAACTGGGTGTTACAGAACTATTGTGAACACTGTTAGTTCTGATCATGATATTCTGCACATTGGGAAAACAAGTTATTATTAAGAAATGGTGAAGTACTGAGGGGTAAAATGACATATGTGTAATCATTTTAAAATGTGAAACTTTCAATAAGTTAACAGCATAAAAAAAGAGAGAGCACTTGTGGAATAAAAAGGGGCTTTAGAGACCCAGCAACCAAATGCAACGTGTGGACACTGTTTTAGCAGTTTTGAGCAATCCAGGAAATAAGAACACTGGCTGGATGTTAGAGAACAGTAAAGAAGTAACATTAATTTTGTCAGGCTCAGGTTAGGAACAAGCTGTGCTGACAGCCTCTGCAGATAACTATGGGTGTGCTTAAACAAAGAGTGGAAAAGCTACCACTCATATACCCTGCTTAGTGCTGAGAAAGCAGATGCTGACCCTGAAGAACAAGAACAAAGCAAGGATGTCCCCTCTCACCTCTCCTTTGAACATCACACTGGAAGTACTAGTTAATATAAGAAGATAAGAAAAAAAATAAAAGGTACACAGATGGGGAAGGAAGAAACAATACCATCTTTGTCTGCAGATGACCCGATTGACTAATGTAGAAAATACCAAAGATTCAACAAGAAATTTCTGACACTAACAAATGGGTATACCAAAGCTGTAGGATACAAGGTTAATATACAAAAATCAATTGCTGGGGCACCTGGGTGCCTCAGTCAGTTAAGTGTCTGCCTTCAGCTCAGGTCATGATCCCAGGGTCTTGGGATGGAGCCCCACATCAGGCTCCCTGCTCAGCAGAAAGCCTGCCTCTCCCTCTCCCTCTGCTGCTCTGAGCCAGAGTAACAATATATAATTTGGACAAAAGCAAGACCCATCTATATGTTGTCTACAAGAGCCTCATTTCAGAATGAAAGACACATGCAGACTGAAAGTTAAGGGATGGAAAGGCACTTACTATGCAAACAGAAATAAGAGAGCCAGAGTAGCAATATATAAATTGGACAAAATAGACTGGACACTATATAATCATAAAGGGAACAATCCAACAAAAAGATATAATTTTAAATATTTGTGACCCAACATGGGAGCACCTAAATACATAAAGCAGCTAATAATAACATGTGCTCTCTCTCTAATAAATAAAATCTTAAAAAAAAAAAATAAGGCCATGACTTTCAAAAGCAGAAAATATAGCTGAGTTTCCTAACACAGAGAAACAGACAAGAGTTAGACAAAATGAAGAGACAAAGGAATATGTCCCACATGAAAGAACAGAAAAAAATCACAGCAAAAGAGCTAACCTAAATGGTAATAAGTAATATGCCTCATAGAGAATTTAAAGTAATGGTCATAAAAATACTCACTGGCCTTGAGAAAAGATTGGAGGACCTCAATGAGACCCTTAACAGAGATAGAAAACATAAAAAAAACTAATCAGAGATGAAGAACTTAATAACTGAAATTAAAAATACACCAGAGGGAATAAATAGTAGACTAGAGGAAGCAGAAGAATAAATCAATGACCTAGAGGACAGAGGGATGGAAAGCAATCAAGCTGAACAGGAAAGAGAAAAAATAGTGATAAAAAAATGAAAACAGACTTAGAAAACTCAGCAGCACCATCAAGAGTAGTAACATTTGCATTATAGGGATCCCAGAAGAAGAGAGAGAAAAGGGAGCAGAAATTTATTTGAAGAAATAATGGCTGAAAACTTCCTGAATCTGGGGGAGGAAACAGAAATCCAGATCCAGGAGGCACAGAGAATTTCCCACAAAATAAACCCAAGGAGGTCCACACCAAAACACATAGTAATTAAAATGGCAAAAAGCAGTGATAGAGAATTTTAAAGCATCAAGAGAAAAGAAAACAATTACATATAAGGAAACCCCATAAGGCTATCAGCTGATTTTTCAGCAGAAACTCTGAGGCCAGAGACAGTGGCATGTTATATTCAAAGTGCTGAAAGGAAAAAATCTGCAACTAAGAATACTCTATCTAGCAAGGTTATCATTCAGAATAAGGAGCAATAAAGAGTTTACCAGACAGAGGCGCCTGGGTGGCTCAGTTGGTTAAGCGACTGCCTTCAGCTCAGGTCATGATCCTGGAGTCCCGGGATCAAGTCCTGCATTGGGCTCCCTGCTTAGCAGGGAGTCTGCTTCTTCCGCTGACCCTCACCCCTCTCATTCTCTCTCTCTCCATCATTCTCTCTCTCTCTCTCTCTCAAAAATAAGTCAAATTAAAAAATATATATATTTTAAAGAGTTTACCAAACAAAAGTTAAAGAAATTCATGACCACTAAACCGGCCCTACAAGAAATGTTAAAGGGGACTTTATGAGTGAAAACAAAAGACCATAAGCAGAAGTGAGAAAAGCAGGAAGCACAAAAGCAGTAAAAATTAAGTATATTTATAAAAAATCAGCCAAGAGAGGGGCACCTGGGTGGCTCAGTTGGTTGAGCATCCAACTCTTGATTTCAGCTCAGGTCATGAGATTGGGTCCTGCATCGGATCTTGCACTCAGTGCAGAGTCTGCCTGTCCCTCTCCCTCTGCTCCTCCCCCCACTGGCGCAATCTCTCTCACTCTCTCTCAAATAAATAAAAATAAAGTATTTAAAAAACATCAGTCAAGGGGCACCTGGGTGGCTCATTTGGTTAAGCAACTGCCTTTGGCTCAGGTCATGATCCTGGAGTCCCAGGATCGAGTCCTGCATCAGGCTCCCTGCTCGGCGAGGGGCCTGCTTCTCCCTCTAACCCTCCCCGCTCTCATGTACTCTCTCTCTCTCATTCTCACTCTCTCAAAATAAATAAATAAATCTTTAAAAAAAAATCAGTCAAGGGATTCACAAAATAAAAGGATGTAAGGTATGACACCATATACCTAAAACATGGCAGGAAGAGGAAAAAAGAATGGGCTCAAACTTAAGTGACCATCAACTTACATCAAAAACTAATGATGTATTATAAGTTGAATAATTGAACATAATAAAAATAAACAAAATAAACTGCTATATACATAAAACATTATCTATAAGCCTAATAGTAATCACAAATGAAAAGCAAATAACAGATAAGCAAAAAACAAAGAGAAAGTAATCCAAGTATATCACTAAAGAAAGCCAACAAACTGTTAAAGAGACAAAAAGAAAAAAGGAACAGATAAGCACTACAAAAACACCGTAAAAGTAACAAAATGGCAATAAATACATACTTAATAATAATCACCTTGTATGTAAATGCGCTAAATATAACAATCAAAAGACACAGGGTGCCATTATGGATAAAAAAGCAAGACCCATCTATATGTTGTCCACAGAGCCTCACTTCAGAACCAAAGACACATGGAGACTGAAAGTTAAGGGATGGAAAGGCACTTATTATGCAAATGGAAATAAGAGAGCCAGAGTAGCAATATATACACTGGAGAAAATAGATTGGACACTATATAATCATAAAGGGAACAATCCAACAAAAAGATATAATAATTTTAAATATTTGTGACCCCCACATGGGAGCACCCAAATACATAAAGCAGCTAATAATAAACATAAAGAAAATAATCAATAGTAATAAAATAACAGTAGGGGACCTTAACACCCCACCTATATCAACAGATAGATCATCCAAACAGAAAATCAACAAGGAATCAGTGGCTTTGAATGACACATTTGGCCAGATGGCTCTAGCAGATATATTCAGAACACTCCAACCTAAAACAGAATACACATTCTTTTCAAGTGCACATGGAACAGTCTCCAAAAGAAATCACGTTAGGCCACAAAACAAGTCTCAACAAATTCAAGAAGATCAAAATCATACCATGCATCTTTTCAGACCACAACGCTATGAAACTAGAAATCAACCACAAGAAAAAATCTGGAACGAGCACAAATACATGGAGGTTAAATAACATGCTACTAAATAATGAATGGGTCCACCAGGAAATCAAAGAAGAAATAAAAAAATAAATGGAAATAAGTGAAAATAAAAACACAATGGTTCAAACTTTGGGAAACAGCAAAGGTGGTCCTAAGAGGGAATTACATAGCAATATAGGCCTACTTCAAGAAGCAAGAAAAATCTCAAGTAAACAAACCTTACCTTACACCTAAGGGAGCTAGAAAAAGAACAAACAAAACCCAAAGCCTGTAGAAGTAAAGAAATAATAAAGATTAGAGCAGAAATAAATGAAATAGAAGCTACAAAACCAAACCAAACAAGCAAAAACCCAATAGGACAGATCAATGAAACCAGCATCTGGTTCCTTGGAAAAAAAAAAAATCAATAAAGTTGATAAAAAGTAGACTGCTCAAAAAAAAAAAAAAAGCAGAGTAGACTCAAATAAAATCAGAAAGAGAGAAAGAACTGACACCACAGAAATTAGGATTAAAAGAGAATATTATGAAAAATCATTTGCCAAGAAATTGGACAACCCAGAAGAACTGGACAAATTCCTAGAAACATACAGCCTCCCAAAACTGAAGCATGAAGAAATAGAAAATTTGAACATTGTGATTACCAACAGTGAAACTGAATCACTAATTAAAAACCTCCCAACCAACAAAAGTCCAGGACCGAATTCTACCAAACATTTAAAGGACAGTAAATAACTATTCTTCTCAAACTATTCCAAAAAATAGAAGAGGAAGGAAGCTTCCAAAATCATTTTTGAGGCCAAATTTACCCTGATACCAAAACCAGATAAACACACCCCCCCAAAAAAAGAGATCTAGAGACCAGTATCTCTAATGAACATAGATGCAAAAACTCTCAAAAAATATTGGCAAACCAAATCCAACAATACATTACAAAAATCATTCACAATAATTAAGTGGAATTTATTCCTGGGCTGCAGAGGTGGTTCAGTATTCACAAATCAATCGACATAATATATCACATCAAGAGAAAGCACAAAAACCATACGATCATCTCAATAGATGCAAAAAAAAAAAAAAAGCATCTGACAAAGAACGACATCCATTCATGATAAAAACCCTGATCAATACAGGTTCAGAGGGAACATACCTCAGCATAATAAAGGCCATATATGAAAAACCCACAGCTAACATCATACTTAATAGTGAAAAACTGAAAGCTTTTCCCCTAAGATAAAAAATAAGACAAGGATGTCTACCCTCACCACTTTTATTCAACATGATACTGAAAGTCCTAGCCACAGCAATTGGACAAGAAATAATAGGCATCCAAATTGGTAAGGAAGAAGTAAAACCTGCACTACTTGAGGATGACACGAGACTATATATAGAAAACCCTAAAGACTCCACAAAAAAATTAAAATAAATAAATAAATAAACCACTAATGGTACTGATAAGTGAATTCAGTATGGTTACAGGTTACAAAATCAATATACAGAAATCCGTTGCATTGCATTTCTATACACTAATAACAAAGTAACAGAAAGAGAAATTAAGAAAACAATCCCATTTACAATTGCCAGAAAAATAATAAAACCTAAAGAATAAACTAAACTAAGGAGGTAAAAAGCCTGTACTCTGACAACTATAAAACACTGATGAAATTGAAGACGACACAAATGGGAATATATTCCATGCTTACTGATCAGAAGAACAATCATTGTTAAAATGTCCACACTACCCAAAGCAATCTACAGATTTAATGCAATGCCTATGAAAATACCAAGAGCTTTTTTTCACAGAACTAGAATAATCCTAAAATTTGTACGGAACCACACAAAAAAACAAAAAAAAAAACAAAAAAAATTACCCAGAAATAGCCAAAGCAATCTTAAGAAAGAACAAAAATAGAGGTATCACAATCCCAGATTTCAAGATGTACTACAAAGCTGTAGTAATCAAAACAGCATTGTACTGGCACAAAGACAGACACATAGATCAACAGAACAGAAAAGAACAACCAGAAATAAACCCATGACTAATGGTCAATTATCTTCGACAAAGCAGGAAAGAATATCCAATGGAAAAAGTCTCTTCAACAAATGGTGTTGGGAAAATGCCAGCTACACATGAAAGAATCCTACAGGACCACTCTCTTACACCATACACAAAATAAACTCAAAATGGATTAAGAACCTAAATGTGAGACCTGAAACCGAAAAATCCTGTAAGAGAGCACCAGCAGTAATTTCTCTGGCATCAGCCAGAGCAACATTTTTCTAGATCTGTCTCCTGACACAAGGGAAACAAAAACAAAAATAAACTATTAGGACTACATCAAAATAAAAAGCTTCTGCACAGCAAAGGAAACAATCAACAAACTTAAAAGACAACCTACTGGATGGGAATATATTGGCAAGTGACATATGCAATAAAGGCTTAGAATGCAAAATATATAAAGAATTTATACAATACCACCAAAAAACCCCCAAATTATCCAATTAAAAATAGGCAGAAGAACAGAGAGTTCTCCAAAGACAACAGACACACGAAAAGATGCTCGACATCACTGATCATCAGGGAAATACAAATCAAAACCACAACGAAATACCACCCCACACCTGTCAGAATGGCTAAAATAAAAAATACAGAAAACAACAAGTATTGAAGAGGATGTGGGAAAAAAGGAACCCTCTTGTACTGTTAGTGGGAATGCAAACTGGTGCAGCCACTGTGGAAAACAATATGGAGGTCCTTCAAAAAAATAAAAACAGAACAGTAATTTCACTATTTGGTATTTACCCAAAGAATATGAAAACACTAACTTGAACAGATATATGTACCCCTATGTTTACTGCAGCATTATTTACAATAGCAAAGATATGGAAGCAACCTAATTATCCAATGATAGATGAATGGATAAAGAAGATTTGATACACACACGAAAATGGAATTACTTAGCCATAAAAAAGAATGAAATCTTGTCATTTACAACATGAATGGATCTAGAGAGTATAATGCTAAGTGAAATAAGTCAGTCAGAAAAAGACATATACCATATGATTTCACTTGTATGTGGAATTTAAGAAACAAATGAACAAAGGAAAAAAGAGACCATAAAGCAGACTCTTAACTATAGAGAACAAAGTGATGATTACCAGAGAAGAGGTGGGTGGGGAGCTGGGTGAAATACGTGAAGAGGGTTAACAATACACTTATCCTGATCAGCACTGAGTAATGTATAGAATTGCTGAATCACTACACTGTACACCTGAAACTAATATAACACTGATGTTAACTGTACTAGAATTTAAAAAAGAGAAAAGGCCTCAAAATGGATTAAACACCTAAATGTGAAACCTGAAACTATAAAATTCCTAAAAGAAAACAGTCAGTAATTTCTTTGACATCAACTGTCACAGCATTTTCCTAAATATGCCTCCTCAGGGAGGCCTGGGTGGCTCAGTTGGTTAAGTGTCTGCCTTTGGCTCAGGTCATGATCCCAGGGTCCTGGGATCAAGTCCCGCACTGGGCTCCTTGCTCAGCGGTGAGCCTGCTTCTCCCTCTGCCTGCCGCTCCCCCTCCTTGAGCTCTCTCTCTGACAAATAAATAAATAAAATCTTAAAAAAATATATGCCTCCTCAAGCAAAAGAAACAAAAGCAGTAATAAACTATTCAGACCACATCAAAATAAAAAGCTTCTGCTCAGTATAGGAAACCATCAACAAAACAAAAAGAAAACCTCTACTGAATGGGAGAAGATATTTGCAAACTATATCTCCAATAAGTGGTTAATATCCAAAATATATAAAGAATTTATACAACTCAACACCAAAAAACATTTTTTAAAATTGGCAGAAGACCTGAATAGACATTTTTCCAAAGAAGACATACAGATGGCAACAGACACATGAAAAGATGCTCAGCATCACTCATCATCAGGGAAATGCAAATTAAAACTACAATGAAATATCACTTCACACCATTCAGAATGGCTAGTATTAAAAAGACAATAAATAACAAGTGTTGTCAAGGGTATGATGAAAAAAGAACCTTCACACACTTGGTGGGAATGTAAAATGACACATTGGTACAACCACTGTGTAAAATAGTATGGAGTTTCCTAGGAAACTTAAAAATAGAACTACCATATGATCCAGTTATTTCACTACTGGGTATTTACCCAAAGAAAATGAAAATGCCAATTCAAAAAGATACATGGATCCTTATGTTTATTACAGCTTTATCTACAATAGTGAACATATGAAAGCAACCTGAGTGTCCATCAATAGATGAATGAAGAACAAAAAACAAAACTCCTAAATAGAGAGAACAAAATGGTGGCTGTCAGAGTGGAGGTGTTGGATATATGGGCAAAATAGAAAAAAGGGATTAAGAGGTACAAACTTGGGGTGCCTGGGTGGCTCAGTTGGTTAAGCAACTGCCTTTGGCTCAGGTTATGACCTTGGAGTCCCGGGATCGAGTCCCACATCGGGCTCCCTGCTCAGCAGGAAGTCTGCTTCTCCCTCTGACCCTCCCCCCTCTTGTGTTCTCTCTCTGGTTCTCTCTCTAATAAATAAATGAAATCTTTAAAAAAAAAAAAGAGGTACAAACTTCCAGTTTTAAAATAAATAAGTCACGGAGATGAAAAGTACAGCATAGGGAATATAGTCAATGATATTGTAATAACATTGTATAGTGACATTTGGTGACTACACTTATCGTGGTAAGCAATGAGTAATGTATAGAATTGTTGAGTCAATATATTGTACATGAACTAATATTAACATTGCATGTTAATTATAATAAAAAATTCTAATAAAAATATTTTTAAAAATTCTTTATTCATAAGAGATGCATACTGAAGTATCCACAAGTAAAATGATATCTGGGATTTGCTGCAAAATACTTCAGCAGAGAAAACCAAAAAGGAAGACGAAGAGCAGAATGGTGACAACTGCTGAAGCCAAGTGAGGGGGTACAGAGATGTTCTTTCAATATTCTTGCTACATGTGGCTCTATTTGTAAAATTTCCACAATAAATTTTAAATTGAATAACCCCATCTCCCTCCACACCCCTCAAAATAAGGAAAGTAGAAAAAACTCTAAAGGGTGGGGATATGCCGACTGCAAACACTGGATGGTCTGATTCCTGTTAATGTCCTTAGGGGCTGAGACCAAGGATCAGGAGAAAATGAATGTTTTTTTAATCAGCATTAGATGTATGAGACAATCTTTAAAAATAGAGCACCTCTTTTTAAATTTTCATCAACTTTGAAAGTGAAAGAAGAACAGCTAGCTCCAAGGTAAAAGTCATTTAATCCCCTTCTGCACCATTTACCGTTCTACAAAATGAAAATTCTACCACCTAATGTGCAAGATGGCTGAGGAAATAAAAATGTGGCCAATACAAGACTACTGTTCTCAAACCAGCATTTCTCCCCATCTTTGTTTTGCCAGCACTGCCGAAGCCCTGAGAATACAGAGTGAATGTATGGAGAGGTTGAAAAGCTGAATGAAGGCAGAGAAACGTGCCCCAGGAGGACACCTGTGCAGGAATGTGTCCTTTCAAGAATAGGCCAGGCTTCCTGGGAATCCCTCTGCAGCTCTGAGCCCCACAGGGAATATTACACACACAGCGAGGTTGACGCCACAAGAACACAAGGAAGTGGTGCCCACCTGAGATGGGCTGCCAGGCCCTTAAGAGTTCTCCCCTCCGTAACAGGCAGTTCTCCTTGGGTGTGGAGGGCGAGGGCAGATTGCTCCAGGGCCCACCTGGGCACACACCAGAAGCAGTTCCCACCTCGGCAGTCTCTCCTGCCCAGAAGTCAGGCTGGAGACCTGCCAGGCTGCAGCTGGGTGCCACTGCACGAAGGCATCAGAACCAGGCAGGGAAGAGATGGACCTCCTCACGAACAGTCAGGGTGTGACTTTAGTGCAAACCTGCTCTGAATTCAGGCTGACACCCAGTGTATTAATCCTCTACATGCCCACGGGGCTCAGTAAACACACACAGGAACGTTATTCGTCACTCGGTACAGGTCAGACACAAGTTTTAACTCTTTCCATGCTCACACCAGCTCCAGGAGGGTCAGTACCTTGCTCAGGACGAGTCCGTGAGAAGGGGGCAGGGCGGGATTTGAACTCTCCCGACGGGACAATGCGGGGGGCCCCCTGGCCGAGGGGGAGGGGGTGTCTCCCACGGCAGGCCTGGCACAGGCCCCTTGGACAGAGGCATGTCCGCTCGGGGTAGCCGACTGGGGGAGAAAGGACAGGTAGGGCTCCCACTGATCACGGGTGAATCGGAGTGATGAACCCACGAACCTCACGGCGACTTCTGGGTACGCTGGGGTTTCATTTTCGTAAGGAGAGTTAAAAGTAAGGCCTTAAGCGCGCAGGTCTTCCCCTCCACGGCCTCTCCCACCGCCGGTAATTCAGGCCTTCAGCCAGCAGCCCGTGCCGCGCCCGGCGCACTCCACTCCGCTCGCGCCGCCGCAAGCTCCGGGAAGGGCCCCCACGGTCGAGGCGGCAGACCGCAGCCGCAGGCGCCCACGTGGACCCAGCGACGCCGCACGCACCCCGGGGAGGTCTGACTTCGCCGCGCCCTTCGGCGCCCTCCGGGGTCCGCGGGCCTGAGGCCACTGACCCGAGTCTCTCGCCCCGGCTGCTCCCGCCAGAGGCAAAGCTGGCTGTTCGCCCGAGGCCGGTCTTCCCCGCCAAGATCTGGGCGCGTGGGGCCAAGCGGCGCCCGCATCGCCGCGTGCCGCTCCGGGACCGACGCCGAGACCCCAGCCCCACCGCGCAGAGCGCGCCGAGCTCCCGCCACAGCCCCGCCGGAAAAGCCATACCTCCGGGAACCCGCGGCCACAGCGAACCAGCCCCGCTCGCCTCCGCCGCGCCGCCCGCCCCGCTGTCCCCTGCCCCGCTGTCCCCCGCCCCGCTGCCCTCCGCCGCGCCCCCCGCCCCGCTCCCCTCCGCCGCGCCCCCCAGCCCCGCTCGCCTCCGCCGCGCCCCCCAGGGTAGCGCAGTCCGGCGCCCCGGCCCCCCCCCCCCCCCCGCCCCCCGGCCCGCCGCCCCC
>NW_027397090.1:20061980-20200238 GCF_003265705.2 Callorhinus ursinus
GCCCCCCAGCCCCGCTCGCCTCTGCCGCGCCCCCCGCCCCGCTCGCCTCCGCCGCGCCCCCCGCCCCGCTCCCCTCCGCGGCGGACTGCTTACCAAAAGCGCAAGGACTGTCACCAGCGACCAGCCACTCCGGCGGGCGCGGGGCAACACTACCCACAGTGCCCCGGGGCGCCGGACTGCGCTACCCACAGTGCGCTGGGCGAGGGTCTTCAATACCCACAATGCCACAGAGCGCAGCGCGCTTGCGCTGACACCTCCCGCCTGCACTGGGCCTTGGGCGACCCCGTGTGGTAGTTGCCCGCCGCACTCCATTGGCCCCTTCAACTACAGTCCCTGGGCTTCTGCAGAAATTGTGAAGAATCAGGCAAGTAAAATCAAACTGACTTTCCCGTACAAGAGAAGGGTGACTCAGGTGAGCAGAAAATCGTTTTAATTTATAGGGCCCTTGTATTTTTTGTTTAATAAAAAAAATGGTTACCTGGATGTGTACTTGTCCTCCATCCTTCAGATTCAGCCCTGTGTTTACGTTTAAATAACAGTGCAAAATTAACGAACTTCTAAAAAAATGCCAAAGGTACTGGTATTGTTCTTTTTTTAAAGATACTGAAGTTAATTTAAAAAAATAATTAGAGGAAAGTGAGGAAAAACTTGTTAACCTTAAAAATAAAACTGCTAGGGGCGCCTGCGTGGCCCAGTTAAGTGTGGGACTCTTGATCTCAGCCTGTGAGTTCAAGCGCAGCGCTGGGCTCCCTGCTGTGGGTGGAGCCTACTAATACCATAACACTGTCAGTTATTTTCACAGCAAAAACAGCTTCATTGAGAAATAGAGAATTGCAATCCCAGACAAGCAGGTTTTGGCAAAACCATCAACAAGTTCAGGAGCGAAGAAGAGCAAGCTCTTTTAACAAAGAAAGGAGGCTTTGGGAGGGGCATTGCAGAGAACCGGGAGCTGGAAGTGTAGTGGCTTCTCATTGGCTGGGCTGCTGCAGGGCAGTGCGGAAGAGGAGGAAAACTTCCTCCCTCCTCCTGGGGTCGTAAAGTAGTATCCCAAGGCCTATCTTTTCCTATTGGGTCTGCAACTGTCCAAGAGTGATAGGAATTGAGAGCTCCCCCTGCCGGCCTCGCGGCTCCGTCCTTCTTCTTTTTTTGGCTCCATTCTAAATGAGGTTTCCTTTTATTTTCACATTTCCCCTTTTCAATCAAGATCTTTCTTCAAAAGCACTGCTGATCAAGAGTCAGGTTTTTTATGTTTAGTGGTTTCGTCCCTCGGTGCCAGGAAAAATGTTTCCTGGTTGTCATAGCCTACGTCAGAGGGAAAATGCATAGCAGTTGGAAACCACTTAAGGCCACATTTGATTAACAAAGAAGGTTAGGAGAGAGAACTCACAGGTACTCTAACCTGAAGTCCATTATCTTCTCAAGATCATAAGTGTACGGGGCACCTGGGTGGCTCAGTTGTTAAAGCGTCGGCCTTTGGCTCGGGTCATGATCCCAGGGTTCTGGGATCAGGCTTCTCCCTCTCTCACTCCACCTGCTCCTGTTCCCTCTCTCACTGTGTCTCTCTCTGTCAAATAAATAAATAAAATCTTTTTTAAAAAAATCACAAGTGTTGGAGATCATCTTGAAGCGTTGAGCCAGCATTGCTTTTTTGGGTACATGAAGGGTTTTTTTAAGTTTGACCAGGCAACAAAATATGAAACTTAATTATATACAACAGAAGTAACATAACAATTCCAAATTGTACAATGGTTCTAAACCAGGAATCTAGCCAACTAAAAAACCTATTGGCCTTTATTCCAACTTAGGGGAGAATGGTTCTCATGAAGGCAAACCTGGGATCATGTATACCTCCTGGAAGTTTCTGCTTAAAGCAACCACAATGGGGTGCCTGAGTGGCTCAGTCAATTAAGCGTCTGCCTTCAGCTCAGCTCATGATCCTGGGGTCCTGGGATAGAACCCTGAGTCGGGCTCCTTACTTAGCAGAGAGCCTGCTTCTCCCTCTGCCTGCAGCTCCCCCTGAGAGGCGCTCCCCCTGAGAGAGCTTGTGCTCTCTCTCTCTCTCTCTCTCTGTCAGATGAATAAATAAAATCTTAAAAAAAAGCAACCACAAAAGCTGACTACTGGATACTGCAAGAGCACACTGAAAGAATTAACCAAGTACATTTGGGAAGATACAGTGCAGATATAAATATGAAACAACAGCTGATTACTTTTTGCAAAAACAGCACAACTTCAAAGACATTCTAAAACAGTGTTGTTATCTCAAAAGAACAGTTTGGGACCAAATCTGCTATTGATAATACAGCTTATAAGTCTGTAAATTCAGAGATCATGAATTTGGAGAAGAATTCAAAGTCAGTTAATAGTTCAGAAGAAAGAAGACTTTTGTGAATTCTGAACCTTCTAACCCTTTGAAGAACACAAGTGAAAATTTACTTGTCCTGGGATCATAATGAGGTTGTTTCTTTAAAAAAAAAAACACAACACAATAAGAAGAGATGTCCCCCTTTCACAAGGACTTGGATAAAGCAGAAAGGGGCATTTGTCTTCCTACAAAAGAGAGAAGAAACAACAGTGAGAAGAAGATATACTGGCCTGGTCCAGACATCATGGAAAAGCTGTCTGGTCAGATGTTGTCTGCTTCAATTCTGGGAAATCTGTACTTTCTAGACATGTCTCCCAAGGCAAGGAAAACAAAAGCCAAAATAAACTATTGGGGCTGTATCAAAATAAAAAGGTTTTCAAATCAAAACCACACTGAGATACCACCTTACACCAGTTAGAATCGCAAAAATTTACAAGGCAAGAAACAACAAATGTTGGAGAGGTTGTGGAGAAAGGGGAACCCTCTTACGCTGTTGGTGGGAATGCAATTGGTACAGCCACTTTGGAAAACAGTGTGGAGGTGCCTCAAAACATTAAAAATAGAGCTACCCTATGACTCAGCAATTGCACTCCTGGGTATTTACCCCAAAGACACAGATGTAGTAAAAGAAGGGACATGCACCCCAATGTTCACAGCAGCAATGTCTGCAATAGCCAAACTGCGGAAAGAGCCGAGATGCCCTTCAGCAGATGAATGGATAAAGAAGATGTGGTCCATATCTACAATGGAATATTACTCAGCCATCGGAAAGGATGAATACCCAACTTTTACATCAACATGGATGGGACTGGAGGAGATGATGCTAAGTGAAATAAGTCAAGCAGAGAAAGTCAATTATCATATGGTTTCACTTATTTGTGGAACATAAGGAATAGCAGGGAGGACATTAGGAGAAGGAAGGGAAAAATGAAGGGGGGGAAATCGGAGGGAGAGATGAACCATGAGAGACGATGGACTCTGAGAAACAAACAGGGTTTTAGAGGGGAGGGGGGTGGGGGGATGGGTTAACCTGGTGATGGGTGTTAAGGAGGGCATGTATTGCATGGAGCACTGGGTGTTCTATGAAAACAATGAATATGGGATCACTACATCAAAAACTAATGATGTATTGTATGGTGACTAATATAACAATAAAATAAAATTTAAAAATAAAAAAATAAAAAGGTTTTGCATAGCAAAGGAAACCACTAACAAAAAGGTAACCTACTGAAAGAGAGAAGATATTTGCAAATGATATATCTGATAATGGGTTAATATCCAAAATATATAAAGAACTTATATAACTCAACACCAAAAAAAACCAATCCATTTAATAAATAAATAAATGTCCTGAATAGACATTTTTCCAAAGAAGACATATATATGGCCAAAAGGCACACAAAAGGATGCTCAACATCACTAATCATCATGGAAATGCCAATCAAAACCATAATGAGATATCACCTCTCATCTGTCAGAATGGCTAAAATAAAAAAGACAAGAAATAACAAGTACTGGCAAGGATGTAGAGAAAAAGGAATCCTCATTCACTGTTGGTAAGAATATAAACTGGTACAGCCACTGTGGAAAACAGTACAGAGGTTCCACAAAAAGTTAAAAATAGAAATACTATATGATCCAATAATTCCACTACTGAGTGTTCACCCAACAAAAATTAAAACACTAACTTGAAAAGATACATTCATCTCTATGTTTGTTGCAGTGTTATCAACAACAGCCAAGTTACAGAAGCAACCTGAGTCCACCGATAGATAAATGGATGAGGAAGATGTGGTATATATACATACACACATACATACACACACACAATGGAATGTTACACAGCCATAAAAAAGATGAGATTGTGCCATTCACAACAACATGGGTGGACCTTAAGAGTATTATACTAAATGAAATAAGTCAGACTGAGAAAGACAAACACCATATGATTTCACTCATATATGGAATCTTAAAAAAATGAACAAACAAAAAGCAGAATTAGAACTATAAATACAGAGAAGAAACTGATGGTTTCCAGAGAGAAAGAGGGTGAAGTGATTGCCAAAATGGGTGAAGGGGAGTTGGACATAAAGGCTTCCAATTATGGAATGAATAAATCATGGGAATAAAAGATACAGCATAAGGAATATAGTAATATTGTGATAGTGATGTATGGTGACAGATGGTAGCTACACTTGTGAATATAGCATAATGTATAAACTTTTTAAATCACTATGTTGTACACCTGAAATTAATGTAACAGAGTGTGTCAACTATGCTCAAATAAAAAAAATTAAAAAATTACTTTTGGTTAAGTCAGTGCACATGAGGAAGGACTATAGTCTTTTTAAACATAAAATCCTCTGGAGTCCCAATATATGTGTGTGGCGGGGGGACCATCAAAGTATTTTGATGACTGAGATGCCATTTCTTAGAGGTTTTTCTCTAGAACATAAAGAAAAATACCAAAACAACACAGTTTCAACAGGAACAGCCTGGCTCCAGGAGGAATCAAACCAAAGGCCAGCATGGTTCCAGTAAGAACAGTCCAATTCCAAAACTGAGCCAGACTAGAGGCTAAATGGGTACTCTTGGAAAAAAACAAAGCCTTAAAACAGATCCTGAATAAAGCCTGGAGAGCTGGAACACAAAGAGATCAGAGCTCAAAACCCAGGAGAAAATTTACCCTCAAACTAAATGGTCAGCAGGACCCAGTGAGCCCAGTTGGCTCTGTGGGCACCAGCACCTGTTTGCTCACTAGCCTTGGTGTAATTGAGGGTCTTTGCTGGATCTCGTTTCTGATCACAAGTAATGTTAACCTTAGAAATAAAATTACCGGTTATTTTACCAGTAAAATATAGGTTTATTTGGGAACAGCAGATGATTGCAACCTGGGACAAGAAAGCTGTGGCAAACCATAGGCAAATGCAGAAATCAAAGGATTGAAAGGTTCTTTTATAGAGGAAAGGGGAATTTGGGAGGGGTTGTTGTAAACTAAAAGTCCACTGGAGTAAATGGGGAGCTGAAAGTGTATTGGCTTTTCAGTGGCTGAGCGGTGAGAGTCTGTCATTGGCTGACCTGTTGCCCGGCAGAAGAAATCTTCCTTCTTCCTGCTGGGTTAGTAAAGTAGTAGCTAGTGGTGTTCATTTACAAGGTGCATCTTTTCCTGTTAGGTCTGCAGTTGACCATGAGTGGTAATGTGGGAGAGTGTGAGAGTGCTCCCTGCTGTCCTCTTGACTCCACGCTAAACCAGGTTTCCTTTTATTAATTTTTACAAAGTAAATGTGAAAACACTTAAAGCTGTAAAAATTAAAACTAAAATTATTTTAGTACAAAAATCACTGATTAGATGTAACAGAATAGAGAGCTCAGAAACATCAAGGCCTTTATAAAGAGACACACACTCTTTTTCTAGGAGTTTGACAAGTGTTTTCAAATTCCTATTAGCCTTGGCTCAAAATGAAGTAACAGGAACCAGATTTAGCCTCTGCCTATAATAAATATTAAAAGGAGATGGGTTTGAAGACATTGGATATAAGACAATGAAGAGCAGTGAACCTTGAGAGATGAGTAATAAACCAGGTAAGCCCTTGAACTTCCCTGGATGGAGAAAAAGTTCAGGTCATAAGCCAGAGAAGGGAAACCCAAGTGGAGGATCTTCCCCCTCAAGTATCAGCCGATTGCTGAGCAACAAAGGCCTGTGCAACCCGGAGGAAAGAACCACTGGACAGGATTAGAAGGAAATACTGTGAGCTCACACAGGCCAGGAATAGTGCCTGTTTCCACCAGACAGACTGAAAAATCTTCATAATTCACATGGCATGGAGGAAAACTACTCAAAAGGGTTTTGCCTCAATAGTGGGGCAAAATTAGGCCTGAATGCTTAATAGAGATAATTTTTATATTAAATTTGGGGGAGAAAACATACATCTCAGAAATCTTAAAAGTCGCTTTCATTTTTGCATGAATTACGTATGCAGAATTACACATAGTCTTATATAAATAAAATTTTAAAGAAGCCTAAATTCATGGTCTCCATAAAGTGAGTTGTACACTTAATATGATCCAATTAAAATAGCATTTGCATACTTTTCAACACCAAAAGTAATTCTAATATTTATCTAGGTGACTATATTCATCAGTACAATGGTGATAAACAATAAAGCTTAATTTCCTGTATTATTAGCTTTTTAATCTAAAACTAAAATAATCAGTGTGATGATGGTGCAAGTCAACTGAACAGAACTAAAGGGAAAGTCAGCAAAGCAACCAGGATGGGAGAAGCAGAAAGAGAAGAAAAGTGAGAGAGAATGGTTTCAAATCAGTTTGAAATGCTTGAGAAAATAGTTATTTGTGGGAAGGTAAGCTAGCTCACAAAACAAATGTAAAAAGAAATCAAAGACATAACATGATGAAGTATAAACGATTTTGAAAACTATCTTGTGGTATGGAAGGCTTTTGTATGAATTACACCAAAGCAGAGACAAGAAAAGAAGGCTTCCAGACAGCAGCACCAGGATAAGTGTGCCCATGCTCATAGGCAGAGGTCTCTCTCATCTCTCTGGCTGAAGTCCAGCTGAAGTTACTGAGTCTGCTATGGAGAAAGAGAAGGGACATTTCTGGAACTTCTTTAGTGGTGGCTTAAGTTTTGAAACCACAGAAGAAAGTCTGAGGAACTACTGCAAGCCATGGGGAAAATTTACAGACTGTGTGGTAATAAGAAATCCCTCATGAAAGAGCTCAAGAGTATTGGGTTTTGTAACTTTTTCATACATGACAGAGGTTGGTGCTATCATGGCTGCAAGATCTCATTCGATTGATGGGAGAGTGGTTGAGTCAAATGTACTGTAGCAAGAGAAATCTGGAAGACCTGGTGCTCATGTAACTATGAAGAAGCTACCTGTGGTGGAATTAAAGAAGATACTAAGGAACATCACCTAAGAAACTATGCAAGGAATATGGAAAACTTGATCCATTTGAGATCATTACTGATAGGCAGTCTGGAAAGAAGAGAGGCATTGGTTTTATTACTTTTTTTTTTAAAGATTTTATTTATTTATCTGACAGATAGAGAGACAGCGAGAGAGGGAACACAAGCAGGGGGAGTGGGAGAGGGAGAAGCAGGCTCCCCGCCAAGCAGGGAGCCCGATGCGGGGCTTGATCCCAGGACCCTGGGATCATGACCTGAGCCGAAGGCAGACGCTTAACGACTGAGCCACCCAGGTGCCCCTGGTTTTATTACTTTTGATGATCATGATCCTGTGGATAAAATTGTACTGTGGAAATACCATACCATCTGTGGTCAGAAATAAGAAAGTCTTTGTGCAGGCAAGAAATGCAGGGAATCAAAAGTTCTAGGAGTGGCAGAGGAAGGTATTTTGCTGCGAGGGATTAATGCAGAGGCAGTGGATCAGGAGGCAAGATTAGAGGAAGTTCTCATGGGTATGGAAGAAGACATGGATTTGGAGATGGCTATAATGGGTATGGAAGAGGATTTGGAGGTGGCATTTTTGGAGGCAGCATGGTTATGAAGGAGAAGAATGAAGATACAGTGGTGGAGATACAGGCTGTGGAAACAGGGTGGGGGCTAGAGGTGGTTTTGACAACAATATAGGAAGAAATTATGCAAGTGGAAATTACAATGATTTTGAATATAACTAACAACCTTATAACTCTTGTCCAAGGAAGAGTGGACATTTTGGTGGCAGCAGTAACATAGTGGGACCATGTGGTGAAGAAAACTATAGTTCAGGAAGGAGTGGAGGAAGTGAGGACTGTGAGGGAGGAACCAATAATGAGTTTATTCCTATATTCCATGGGTTTCACTGTATAACTTAGAGAGGACAAGAGCCCAGAAGTAGCAAAACAGCTTTGGGTTATCAAAATAACAATATTTAGAAAATTTATATCTCAGACATGCATAAATATGAAATAATATGGTCATACTTCCCCCAGCATACAATTATCCTGAATACAAATGAAGACACTAACCCTTTTTCCAGAAAATGATGCAAAGACCTTAAATAATGTTCACTGTTCTCCTTGATATCCTATAACTTAAATACCATAATGTTTTTTTCTGCAGAAAAATCATTTGACAAAATACAACATCCTTTCCTGATTAAAACTCTTCAGAGTATAGGGATAGAGGGAACATTCCTCAAGTTCATAAAATCCATCTATGAAAAACCCACAGCGAATATCAACCTCAATGGGGAAAAGCTGAAAGCCTTTCCCTTAAGATCAGGAACATGTCAAGGATGCCCACTCTTGCCACTATTGTTCAACATAGTACTAGAAGTCCTGGCAACAGCAATCAGACAACAAAAAGAAATAAAAGGTATTCAAATTGGCAAAGAAGAAGTCAAACTCTCTCTCTTTTTGCAGACGACATGATACTTGATGTGGAAATCAAAAAGACTCCACCCTCAAATTACTAGAACTCATACAGCAATTCAGTAATGTGGCAGGATACAAAATCAATGCACAGAAAACAGTTGCTTTCTTATACACTAACAACGCAACGGTAGAAAGAGAAATTACAGAAACGATTCCATTTACAATAGCACCAAAAACCATAAGATACCTCAGAATAAACCTAACCAAAGAGGTAAAGGATCTATACTCTAGGAACTACAGAACACTCATGAAAGAAATTGAAGAAGACACAAAAAGATGGAAAAACATTCCATGCTCATGGATTGGAAGAATAAACATTGTTAAAATGTCTATGCTACCCAGAGCCATCTATACCTTCAATGCCATCCCGATTAAAAGTCCAATGACATTTTTCAAAGTGCTTGAACAAACAATCCTAAAATTTTATGGAATCGGAAAAGACCCCGAATCGCCAAGGAAATGTTGAAAAAGAAAAACAAAGCTGGGGGCATCACGTTGCCTGATTTCAAGCTATATTACAAAGCTGTGATCACCAGGACAGCATGGTACTGGCACAAAAACAGACATACAGACCAATGGAACAGAATAGAGAATGCAGATATGGCTTCTCAACTATATGATCAAATAATTTTTGACAAAGCAGGAAAAAACATGCAATGGAAAAAAGACAGTCTCTTCAATAAATGGTGCTGGGAAAATTGGACAGCCACATGCAGAAGAATGAAACTCAACCATTCTCTAACACCATTCACAAAGATAAACTCAAAGTGGATGAAAGACCTCAATGTGAGACAGGAATCCATCAAAATCCTAGAGGAGAACATAGGCAGTAACCTCTTGGACATCACCCACAGCAACTTCTTTTAAGATACATCTCCAAAAGCTAGTGAAACAAAAGCGAAAATGAACTTTTGGGACTTCATCAAGATAAAAAGCTTCTGCACAGCAAAGGAAACAGTCAACAAAACAAAGAGGCAACCCACAGAATGGGAGAAGATATTTGCAAATGACACTACAGATAAAGGGCTGGTATCCAAGATCTATAAAGAACTTCTCAAACTCAACACCCCAAAAACAAATAAGTCAAAAAATGGGCAGAAGACACAAACAGACACTTCTCTGAAGAAGACATACGAATGGATGGATAACAGACACATGAAAAAATGTTCATCATCATTAGCCATCAGGGAAATTCAAATCAAAACCACACTGAGATACCACCTTACACCAGTTAGAATGGCAAATGGACAGGGCAAGAAACAACAAATGTTGGGGAGGTTGTGGAGAAAGGGGAACCCTCTTACACTGCTGGTGGGAATGCAAGTTGGTATGGCCACTTTGGAAAACAAGGTGGAGGTGCCTCAAAAAATTAAATATAGAGCTACCCTATGACCCAGAAATTGCACTACTAGGTATTTACCCTAAAGACACAGATGTAGTGGAAAGAAGGGCCATATGCACCCCAGTGTTCATAGCAGCAAAATCCGCAATAGCCAAACTGTGGAAAGAGCCAAGATGCCCTTCAACAGATGAATGGATAAAGAAGATGTGGTCCATATATACAATGGAATATAACTCAGCCATCAGAAAGGATGAATCCCCAACTTTTACATCAACATGGATGGGACTGGAGGAGATGATGCTAAGTGAAATAAGTCAAGCAGAGAAAGGCAATTATCAGATGGTTTCACTTATTTGTGGAACATCAGGAATAGCAGGGAGGACATTAGGAGAAGGAAGGGAAAAATGAAGGGAGGGAAATCAGAGGGAGAGATGAACCATGAGAGACTATGGACTCTGAGAAACAAACAGGGTTTTAGAGGGGAGGGGGTGGGAGGATGGGGGGTGAGCCCGGTGGTGGGTATTAAGGAGGGCACGTATTGCATGGAGCACTGGGTATTATACGAAAACAATGGATCATGGATCACCACATCAAAAACTAATGATGTATTGTATGGTGACTAACATAACATAATAAAAATTTTTAAGAAATGCCATAATGTAAAATTAACAATATTTAAATGCTATAATGTAAAGTCGATGCATCTTACACTACATGATAAGGGGATAAGAGAGTGACAAAAACAAAGTATACTGTATTATGTGCACACACACATGCTTACACACAGCACACAAACATGTTCATAACAAAATAAGGAAGAAACATTCATGGCAATTACAGTCTTCATTTCTGTAACTGCTCACATGGTTGTAGCTGGTATTAATAACTACCTTTGTGCACTACCTATTCCATAGTCTCTTTGCCCTCAGCAAACATCTCAGCTGGTCATGGTTCTTTGCCTGGTGGGGTGACCCTAACCTTCATTCCTGAAGGGCTTGAGCCAGTAGCAGTCCTGCCTAGATTGCACTGTTGCACTTTTCCATTGACTTTAACCACAGAGCATGGCAATACTAAGGCACCTTAAGGAATCTCCTCTGTTCCAGACCTACTCTTTCTTACCTCCATTGTGGAGTAGGGTTCAGCTTCTCTAGGTAGTCAAAATCAATCAGCCCAGCCAGCATAGCAACTCCTTTCTCTGCCTGTTGATTCAGAGGCAGAAGGAGTCCAAAATGGCCAGATGACAGTCTTAACTCCCAGTTCGATAAAATCATTATTGCGTCTCCTAGTGGAAGCATTCCTGCCTTTGGAACTAAGACTTCTAGGCTAGCAGAGTATAAGACTATGGGTACAGGAAGCAAAAATATTGTTAGCATCTTAGTAGGGATAGTTATGAGTGGCCACTCCCAATTCCACCCCTTAATTCCCAGACCTGTGAATCCTGGCTATGGGATAAAAGCACCATATACTGAGTGCCCATTCAGAGTATATTCAGCCTTCTGAAGCATCTTGTCTCATTCCTTCAAGGTATTGTCACCTGAGTGGAAATGTGGTGTGAATCACTACCCCTGCATCTTCCCAGTCCTTGATGTAGCACTAATCTCTTCAATCCCTCCAGGAATTCAGTGCTACTTTTACTTTACTATTTTTCTAAGTAGAGGCAGTTCTTGTGGCTTCCACTTGGCCTTTCCCACCATGGTAGCCCTTACTCCACAGGTCAGAGAATCAATGTGGGAATTCGTCAGTTACTAGTCTATTTATTCCAATTATGCATTCTGGAACTGGGGAAATAACCACAGAATGCATTTGGGGACCCACTAGGCCCACTGTGAGAGGGATGTGAACTATAACTCCATTTATCTATCATGTTAACCCCATAAGCCCCTATTTTGACTGGTGGACACCAGTGACATTGAGTCTCCTGGAATTGGTGTCATTTCAGATCCAGTGCCCAGCAGTCACCAAAGGGTCTATTATTATTATTCCCTTTTCCCCAGTGCACAGACACTCTGGTAAAGGTTATGGGTTCCTTTGGGAAAGGCTGGGAGAACAACTAACATACATTTTGGCAGTATACCAGTGTTCTTCCTCAAAGGAACCCACCCTTCCCTTCATTCAAGGAGCTCTAGATCTGGCCCAATTCAGGGACTGTGACTCCCTGTTTTTATGATTCAGGTTCAACTTTTGTTCACTTGACCTAGAACCTTTCTCACTTATACAGACCAAGTAAGAATGCAGTAGGCTTCCAATCTACTTCACTTCTAAGGACACCACAATCAACTAGCCAAAGCCATAGATCTGGAAGCAGAGAATGGTGGTGGGGGTGGATTCTGAAAAGAATCAGCATTGTCTTGCAAGGCAACTGCCTCAAGAGAGGCCATTACAGTTTCCTCAGATAATGCAGAGTTAAATTTCTCAGACTGGGTGGAGAAGCTGCTTCTACTGACAAACAAGACTCATCAGAATTTAGGGGCTCAATGTCCCCAGCTTCATTAAGGTCTTTCCACACATCCCCATGCCAACTTCCAGGATCCCATTTCTTCCCAGTTATGCCCTCATTTTAACAATAGACACCCTGCAAAGCTGGGAGTTCAGTGTGCAATGTGCACTGTAAGTCAGCCATTTGCAAAATGCAATTCTGGGCTTGATTTTCAGCAATTTTAACCCTGTGGCTACAGGAAATAAGAGCCTCTTTCAGGGAAGACATAGATGCTTTTCAGTCATTTATGTGGCACTTGAGCTAGAAATTTAAATCCTGATCTCATCCTTTTTTTCTCCACTTTCTTCAGTCACATGAGGAGCAACTAGCCAAATTCATTAGACTCATTAGTTTGACAAAAATGTTTGAAAATATATACATTGCCACTTAGATTCTTAGTTCTTATAAGTGTTTGATTAGAAGTATCCAATGATGTGATTTCATTCATATGTGGAATTTAAGAAACAAAACAAAGAAAAAAATAGACAAATGAAAAAACACACTCCTAATTATAGAGAACAAACCAATGGTTATCAGACGGTGGGTAGGTGTGTGGCCGAAGGGGACTAAGAGAACAGGCGAAGGGAATTAAGAGTACATGTATCATGATGAGCACTGAATAATGTATAAAATTATTGAATCACAATATTGTATACCTGAAATTAATATAACACTGTATGTTAACTATGCTGGAATTTTTAAAAAAATAAGAGGTATCCAATGATAATATTTCATATATCTCTGTTGCCAAATCACACAATGGACTATCGGTGCCCTCTTTATCTCAACATCACTCATCATCAGGGAAATATAAATCAAAACGACAATGAGATACAACCTCACACCGGTCCCACAACCTCAATCCCACATCCCTGATATCATGACCTGAGCTGAAACCAAAAGTCGGACACATAACTGACTGTGCCACCCAGGCGCCCAAAAGACAAAGAATGAATCTTGACAACAGCGAAAGGGAAGTGAATCATTACATGCAAGGGATACTCAATAAGAATATTTGCAGATTTCTCATCAGAAGTTTTAGAGGCCAGAAGATAGTGGGTCAATACATTTGGAGTGCTAAAAGGAAAAAAAAAAACTGTCATCCAAAAATCCTATATCCACCAAAACTGAGAGAGAAATCAAGACGTTCCCAGATAAACAAAAAATTTAGGGAGTTTATGACATTAGACCTGCCCTACAAGAAATACTCAAGGGAGTCCTAAAAGGTGAGCAAAAGGATACTAGATTCACTCAAAGGCATATGGAGAAATAAAGATCTCCATAAAGGTAAATACATGTATTATTATATAAGCTAATGTTATTGTAACAATGATTCGTAACTATCCTTTTTGTTTTCTTCATGATTTGAGATTAATACATTTAAATAAAAACAATTATTAATGTAAAGCTGGTATTACTATAACTTTGGTTTGTAAACTCTAGATCTTGTTTTTTACATAAATTGGGAGACTAATACACTTAAAGGAATTATTAGTTTAGGTTTTCAGACACAAAGTGTATAAAGATGAAATTTTGTGACATCAGCACTGAAAGGGATGGAGACAGAGTTGTAAAAGAACAGAGTTTTTGTGTTATTGAAGTTAAGCTGCCATAAATTCAAACTAGCATGTTATAACTTAAGGATGTTAAATGTAATCCCCATGGTAACCACAAATAAAATAGCAACAGAATATACACAAAAGAAAATTAAGAAAGAATTTAAACAGTTCACAACAAAAAACATCAACTAAATACAAAAGAAGATAGGGATGTAGGAAATTAGAAACAAGAAAACTATATGGCATATAGAAAACAACACAATAACAGAAGAAACTCCCTGTTTATCAGTAATTATTTTAAATATGAATGAATTAAACTCTCAAATCAAAAGCCAGAGATTGGCAAAATGGATAAAAACACATATGCTGGTTTTTCAGGAAAAGATGGCAGAGGAGTAGGGAACCCTATTCCAACTGGTCCCTGGAATTGAGGAGGATATCTACCAGACCACTCTGAACACCCACGAAATCAGCCTTAGATGTGAGAAGACAGATCTGGATCTCTGCAAACAGAATATTGCAGGTGGTTGGTTTTGAGGTACAAAGTGGGGAGCCGTGATTCCGTGGGCAGATATCAGAGGATAAACAGCAGGGGGAGGGAGCCGAACCATCCGGATCCTACACCACAGGTGAGCGATAGCCTCCCACACTGAGGACGGGGCACCGACTCGCAGACCAGTAACGATGGGGAAAGGACTGTAGGGCAGCCCCCTGGACAGAAACCCGGAGCAGCGGGGCCACGCGTGCGAACTGGGGGCGACTGGCAGTTTTAGAAGCACAAAGGGCAGAGACATGCCCAAACCTGGAGGTGAGGACTGGGAGCACTGCTGAGGGGTGCACAACCCAGGACACTGCAGTTTATAGCAGCACAGACAGAAATGGAGATAGTGTGGTCTGGAGAGCTCACTGAAGAACAGACTGCAATCTCTCTGCTCTGAGGCAGAGGGTTGGAAACGGTCTCTTCTGCTCTGACTCTCAGAAGAGACTCAGAAAGCCAAGGGAAAGCCGCCAGAGAACAAAAGCCCCCAAAAACCGGTTTTCACTGAGCCCATCCACTGCCACAGGGGGCAGGGCAACTCTGCCCAAAGAGGGTTGCCTGAGGAACAGGCAGCAGACCCCTCCCCAGAAGACAGGCTGGAAAAACAAGAGGCCAGCAACCCTAAGGTCCCTATAAAACAGGTGCATCTTGTTTGGGTTCTGGTCAATAATTTGGACTCTGTACATTCCCTCAACCACCCCTCAACAGAATGACTGGGAGGAGGAACCCTCCAAATAGGAAAAACTCAGAGACTATGACTTCTGCCACAGATTTACAAATGGATACAGATATAACCAAGATGTCAGAGATGGAATTCAGGGTAGCAATTCTGAAGACGATAGCTAAAATGGAGAAATTGATTAATGGCAACACAGAGTCTCTAAGGGCAGAAATGAAAGCTGAATTGGCAGAACTTAAAAATGCTATCAATGAGATCCAATCTAATCTAGATAATCTAACAGCTAAGGTAAGCAAGGCAGAAGAACGAATTAGTGACATAGAAGACCAATTAATAGACAAAAAGGGAAAAGAGGAGGCCAGGGAAAAACAACTCAGAATCCATGAAAATAGAATCAGAGAAATAAGTGATATCATGAAACGTTCCAATGTCAGAATTATTGGAATCCCTGAGGGGGTGGAGAGAGAGAGAGGACTAGAAGATATATTTGAGCAAATCGTAGCTGAGAACGTCCCTAATCTGGGGAATGAAACAAACATTCGTGTACTAGAGGCAGAGAGGACCCCTCCCAAGATCAAGGAACAAGCCAATGCCCTGGCATGTAATAGTAAAACTCACAAATAGTAGAACCAAGGAAACCATCTTTTTTTTTCTTTTTTTTTTTAAAGATTTTATTTATTTATTTGAGAGAGAGAGAATGAGAGATAGAGAGCACGAGAGGGAAGAGGGTCAGAGGGAGAAGCAGACTCCCTGCTGAGCAGGGAGCCCGATGCGGGACTCGATCCCGGGACTCCAGGATCATGACCTGAGCCGAAGGCAGTCGCTTAACCAACTGAGCCACCCAGGCGCCCCCCAAGGAAACCATCTTAAAGGCAGTGAGGGGGAAGAGATTCCTAACATACAGAGGGAGGAACATCAGAATAACATCAGACCTATCCACCAAGTCCTGGCAAGCCAGAAAGAGATGGCAAGACATATTCAGGGTTCTAAACGAGAAGAACATACCACCAAGAATACTTTATCTGACAAGGCTGTCATTTAGAATGGATGGAGAGATGAAGAGCCTCCAAGACTGGCAGAAACTGAAAGAATATGTTAACATTAAGCTGGCCTTGCAAGAAATATTAAGGGGGGTTCTATAAAAGGAGAAAGACCCCAAGAGTGATACAGAAAAGAAATTTACAGAGACAATCTATAAAAACAAGGTCTTCACAGGCAACATGATGACAAATTCATATCTTTCAATAATCACTCTCAATGTGAACGGCCAAAATGCTCCCATAAAAGGGCACAGGGTTGCAGACTGGATAAAAAGACAGGACCCATCCATATGCTGTCTACAAGAGACTCATTTTGTACCTAAAGATACATCCAGACTGAAAATGAAGGGATGGAGATCCATCTTCCATGCCAACGGACCTCAAAAGAAAGCTGGGGTAGCAATTCTTATATCAGACAAATTAGATTTTAAGCTAAAGAGTGTAGTTAGAGACACAGAAGGACACTATATTGTTCCTAAAGTGTCTATCCATCAAGAAGATCTAACAACTGTAAATATCTACGCCCCCAACATGGGAGCAGCCATCTACATAAGCCAACTGTTAACCAAAATAAAGAGTCATATTCGTAACAATACGTTAATTGTAGGAGACCTCAATACTCCACTCTCAGCAACAGACAGATCATCTAAACAGAAAATCAACAAAGAAACAAGAGTTCTGAATGACACACTGGACCCGATGGACCTCATAGATATACACAGAACATTCCACCCTAAAACAACAGAGTACTCATTCTTCTCGAGCGCACATGGAACTTTCTCCAGAATAGACCACATACTGGGTCACAAATCAGGTCTCAACTGATACCAAAAGATTGAGATTATTTCCTGCATATTCTCAGACCACAATGCTTTAAAACTGGAACTCAATCAGAAGAAAAAAATTGTCAGAAATCCAAACACTTGGAAGCTAAATACCACTCTGCTCAAGAATGTTTGGGTCAACCAGGAAATCAAAGAAGAACTTAAACAATTCATGGAAACCAATGAGAATGAAAACATATTGGTCCAAAACCTATGGGATACTGCAAAGGCGGTCCTAAGGGGGAAATACATAGCCATCCAAGCCTCACTTAAAAAAATAGAAAAATCCCAAATTCACCAACTAACTCTACACCTTAAAGAACTAGAGAAAAAGCAACAAACGATACCTAAGCCATGCATTAGAAGAGAAATAATTAAGATTAAAGCAGAGATCAATGATTTAGAAACCAGAAACACAGTCAATCAGATCAACGAAACCAGAAGCTCGTTCTTTGAAAGAATTAATAAGATCAATAAACCACTGGCCAGACTTATCAAAAAGAAAAGAGAAATGACCCAAATTAATAAAATTAAAATGAAAGGGAGAGATCAGGACTAACACCAAGGAAATAGAAACAATTATTAGAAATTATTATCAACAACTATATGCCAATAAACTGAGCAACCTGGATGAAATGGATGCCTTCCTGGAAACTTATAAACTACCAAGACTGAAACAGGAAGAAATTGACAACCTGAATAGGCCAGTAACCAGTAACGAGATTGAAGCAGTGATCAAAAACCTCCCAAAAAACAAGAGTCCAGGGCCTGAGGGATTCCCTGGGGAATTCTACCAAACATTCAAAGAAGAAATAATACCTATTCTCCTGAAGCTGTTTCAAAAAAACAGAAACAGAAGGAAACCTTCCAGACTCATGCTATGAGGCCAGCATTACCTTAATCCCCAAACCAGGCAAAGACCCCATCAAAAAGGAGAATTTCAGACCGATATCCCTGATGAATATAGATTCCAAAATCCTCAACAAAATCCTAACTAATAGGGTCCAGCAATACATTAAAAGGATCATCCACCACAACCAATGGGGATTTATCCAGGGGTGCAAGGGTGGTTCAACATTTGCAAATCAATCAATGTGATAGAACACATTAATAAGAGGAGAGAGAAGAACCATATGGTCCTCTCAATTGATGCAGAAAAAGCATTTGACGAAATACAGCATTCTTTCCTGATTAAAACTGTTCAGGGGCGCCTGGGTGGCTCAGTCATTAAGCGTCTGCCTTTGGCTCAGGTCATGATCCCAGGGTCCTGGGATTGAGCCCCGCATTGGACTCCCTGCTCCATGGGAAGCCTGCTTCTCTGTCTCCCACTCCCCCTGCTTGTGTTCCCTCTTTCACTGTGTCTCTCTCTGTCAAATAAATAAATAAAATCTTAAAAAAAAAAGACTCTTCAGATACAGGAATAGAGGGAACATTCCTCAAGTTCATAAAATCCATCTATGAAAAACCCACAGTCGATATCATCCTCAATGGGGAAGAGATGAGAGCCTTTCCCTTAAGATCAGGAACACGTCAAGATGCCCACTCTCGCCACTATTGTTCAACATAGTACTAGAAGTCCTAATCAGACAACAAAAAGAAATAAAAGGTATTCAAATTGGCAAAGAAGAAGTCAAACTCTCTCTCTTCACAGATGACATGATACTTTATGTGGAAAACCCAAAAGACTCCACCCCCAAATTACTAGAACTCATACAGCAATTCAGTAATGTGGCAGGATACAAAATCAATGCACAGAAATCAGTTGCTTTCTTTCTTTCTTTCTTTCTTTTTTAAGATTTTATTTATTTACTTGGCAGAGAGAGACAGTGAGAGAGGTAACACAAGCAGGGGGAGTGGGAGAGGGAGAAGCAGGCTTCCCCCCGAGCAGAGAGCCTGATGCAGGGCTTGATCCCAGGACCCTGGGATCATGACCTGAGCTGAAGGCAGTCACTTAACCAACGGAGCCACCCAGGCGCCCCAGAAATCAGTTGCTTTCTTATACACTAACAACGCAACTGTAGAAAGAAATTAGAGAAACAATTCCATTTACAATAGCACCAAAAACCGTAAGATACCTCGGAATAAACCTAACCAAAGAGGTAAAGGATCTATACTCTAGGAACTACAGAACATTCATGAAAGAAATTGAAGAAGACACAAAAAGATGGAAAAACATTCCATGCTCATGGATTGGAAGAATAAACATTGTTAAAATGTCTATGCTACCCAGAGCCATCTATACCTTCAACGCCATCCCGATCAAAATTCCAATGACATTTTTCAAAGTGCTAGAACAAACAATCCTAAAATTTGTATGGAATCAGAAAAGACCAAGGAATCACCAAGGAAATGTTGAAAAAAGAAAAACAAAGCTGGGGGCATCACGTTGCCTGATTTCAAGCTATATTACAAAGCAGTGATCAGCAAGACAGCATGGTACTGGCACAAAAACAGACATATAGACCAATGGAATAGAATAGAAAGCCCAGATATGAACCCTCAACTCTATGGTCAAATAATCTTCGACAAAGCAGGAAAAAACATGCAATGGAAAAAAGACAGTCTCTTCAATAAATAGTGCTGGGAAAATTAGACAGCTATATACAGAAGAATGAAATTCAACCATTTTCTAACAGCATGCACAAAGATAAACTCAAAATGGATGAAAGACCTCAATGTGAGACAAGGATCCATCAAAATCCTAGAGGAGAACATAGGCAGTAACCTCTTCGACATCGGACACAGAAACTTCTTTCAAGATACATCTCCAAATTCTGGTGATGCAAAAACGAAATAGATTTTAAAATTAAAAAAAAAAAGTTTACATTCCCACCAATAGTGTAAGAGGATTTCACTTTCTCTGCATTCACGCCAACATGTGTTTGTTTCCTGAGTTGTTAATTTTAGCCATTCTGACCGGTGTGAGGTGATATCTCATTGTGGTTTTGATTTGTATTTCCCTGATGACGAGTAATGTTGAGCATTTTTCATGTGTTTGTTGGCTGTTTGTATGTTTTTTTTATAATTTAAATGCAATTAGCCAACATAGAGTAAGTATATTATTAGTTTCAGATGTAGTGTTCAATAATTCATCAGTTGCCTATAACACCCAGTACTCATCACATCATGTGCCCTCTTTAATGCCCATCACCCAATTACCTCATCCCCCCCACCTCCCCTCCAGCAACCCTGTTTGTTTCCTATAGTTGAGTTTCTCATAGTTTATCTCGCTCTCTGATGATTTCCCATTGAGTTTTTCCCTCCCTTCCCCTATGATCCTCTGAGCTGTTTCTTATATTCCACATGAGTGAAACCATATGATAATTGTCTTTCTTTGACTTTTTTTGCTCAGCATAATAACTTCCAGTTCCATCCACGTCGATGTAAATGGCAAGTATTCATTCTTTCTGATGGTTGAATAATATTCCATTGCATATATATACCACATCTTCTTTATCCATTCATCTCTCCATGAACATTTGGGCTCTTTCCATAGTTTGGCTATTGTGGACACTGCTGCTATGAACATTGGGGTGCATGTGCCCCTTTGGATCACTACATTTGTATCTTTGGGGTAAATACCTAGTAGTGCAATTGCTGGGTCATAGGGTAGCTCTGCTTTTAACTTCCTGAGGAACCTCCATACTGTTTTCCAGAGTGGCTGTACCGGCTTGCATTCCCACCAACAGTGTAAGAGGGTTCCCCTTCCTCTGAATCCTCGCCAACATTTGTTGTTTCCTGTCTTGTTAATTTTAGCCATTCTAACTGGTGTGAGGTGGTATCTCATTGGGGTTTTGATTTGTATTTCCCTGATGCCAAGGGATGTGGAGCATTTTTTCATGTGTATGTTGGCCATTTGGATGCCTTCTTTGGAGAAATGTCTGTTCATGTCTTCTGCCCATTTCTTGGTTGGATTCTTTATTTTTTGGGGTGTTGAGTTAAAGTTCTTTATAGATCTTGGATACTAGCCCTTTATCTGATATGTAATTTGCAAATATCTCTTCCTATTCCATAGGTTGCCTTTTAGTTTTCTTGACTGTCTCCTTTGCTGTGCAGAAGCTTTTTATCTTGATTAAGTCCCAATACTTCATTTTTGCTTTTGTTTCCCTTGCCTTTGGAGATGTTCCTAGCAAGAAGTTGCAATACCATTTAGAGTGATTATTGAAAGATATGAATTTATTGTCATCATGTTGCCTGTGAAGACCTTGTTTTTATAGATTGTCTCTGTAAATTTCTGTTCCATATCACTCTTGGGGTCTTTCTCCTTTTATAGAACCACCCTTAATATTTCTTGCAGGACTGGCTTAGTGGTCACATATTCTTTCAGTTTCTGCCGGTCTTGGAAGCTCTGCATCTCTCCATCCATTCTAAATGACAGCCTTGTCAGATAAAGTATTCTTGGCAGCATGTTCTTCTCGTTTAGTACCCTGAATGTGTCTTGCCATCCCTTTCTGGCTTGCCAGGACTTGGTGGATAGGTCTGATGTTATTCTGATGTTCCTCCCTCTGTATGTTAGGAATCTCTTCCCCCTCACTGCCTTTAAGATGGTTTCCTTGGTTCTACTATTTGTGAGTTTTACTATTACATGCCAGGGCATTGATCTGTTTTCCTTGATCTTGGGAAGGGTCCTCTCTGCCTCTAGTACACGAATGTTTGTTTCATTCCCCGGATTAGGGATGTTCTCAGCTACAATTTGCTCAAATATATCTTTTAGTCCTCTCTCTCCACCCCCTCAGGGATTCCAATAATTCTGACATTGGAACGTTTCATGATATCACTTATTTCTCTGATTCTATTTTCATGGATTCTGAGTTGTTTTTCCCTGGCCTCCTCTTTTCTCTTTTTGTCTATTAATTGGTCTTCTAGATCACTAATTCGTTCTTCTGCCTCACTTACCCTAGCTGTTAGATTATCTAGTTTAGATTGGATCTCATTGATAGCATTTTTAAATTCTGCCAATTCAGCTTTCATTTCTGCCCTTAGAGACTCTGTGTTGCCATTAATCGATTTCTCCATTTTAGCTATCGTCTTCAGAATTGCTACCCTGAATTCCATCTCCAACATCTTGGTTATATCTGTATCCATTTGTAAATCTGTGGCAGAAGTCATAGTCTCTGAGTCTTTCCTATTTGGGGGGTTCCTCCTCCTAGTCATTCTGTTGAGGGGTGGTTGAGGGAATGTACAGAGT
Organism: Callorhinus ursinus; assembly: GCF_003265705.2. Taxonomy (NCBI): domain Eukaryota; kingdom Metazoa; phylum Chordata; class Mammalia; order Carnivora; family Otariidae; genus Callorhinus; species Callorhinus ursinus. The sequence goes on from NW_027397090.1 coordinate 20,084,391, forward strand.
CCAAATTATTGACCAGAACCCAAACAAGATGCACCTGTTTTAAAGGGACCTTAGGGTTGTCAGCCTCATGTTCTCCCAGCCTGTCTTCTGGGGGAGGGGCCTGCTGCACTGTTACTCAGGCAACCCTGTTTGAGCAGTTGCCCTGCCCCCTGTGGCAGTGGATGGGCTCAGTGAAAACCGGTTTTTTGGGGCTTTTGTTCTCTGGCGGCTTTCCCTGGTGGCTTTCCACTGGGAAAATTGGACAGCTATATACAGAAGAATGAAACTCGACCATTCTCTAACACCATACACAAAGATAAACTCAAATTGGATGAAAGACCTCAATGTGAGACAGGAATGCATCAAAATCCTAGAGGAGAACATAGGTAGTAACCTCTTTGACATTAGCCACAGCAACTTCTTGCAAGATACATCTCCAAAGACTAGTGAAACAAAAGCAAAAATGAACCTTTGGGACTTCATCAAGATAAAATCTTCTGCAGAACAAAGGAAACAGTGAACAAAACAAAGAGGCAACCCACAGAATGGGAGAAGTTATTTACAAATGACACTACAGACAAAGTGCTGATTTCCAAGATCTATAAAGAACTTCACAAACTCAACACCCAAAAAACAAATAATCAGGCAAAAAGTCAGCAGAAGTCATGAACAGACACTTCTCCAAAGAAGACATATAAAGGCTAACAGACACATGAAAAAATGTTCATCATCATTAGCCATCAGGGAAATTCAAATCCAAACCACACTGAGATACCACCTTACACCAGTTAGAGTGGCAAAAATTGACAAGGCAAGAAACAACATATGTTGGTGAGGTTGTGGGGAAAGGGGAACCCTCTTACACTGTTGGTGGGAATGCAAGTTGGTACAGCCACTTTGGAAAACAGTGTGGCGGTGCCTCAAAAATGAAAAATAGAGATACCGTATGACCCAGCAACTGCACTCCTGGGTATTTACCCCAAAAACACAGATGTAGTAAAAAGAAGGGCTATATGTACCCCAATGTTCATAGCAGCAATGTCCACAATAGCCAAACTGTGGAAAGAGCCAAGATGCCCTTCAATGGATGAATGGATAAAGAAGATGTGGTCCATATATACAATGGAATATTACTCAGCCATCAGAAAGGATGAATACCCAACTTTTACATCAACATGGATGGGACTGGAGGAGATGATGCTAAGTGAAATAAGTCAAGCAGAGAAAGTCAATTGTCATATGGTTTCACTTATTTGTGGAACATAAGGAATAGCGTGGAGGACATTAGGAGAAGGAAGGGAAAATGAAGGGGGTGGAATTGGAGGGGGAGATGAACCATGAGAGACTATGGACTCTGAGAAACAAACAGGGTTTTAGAGGGGAGGGGGGTGGGAGGATGGGTTAGCCCAATGATGGGTATTAAGGAGGGCACGTACTGCATGGAGCACTGGGTGTTATACGAAAACCATGAATCGTGGATCACTACATCAAAAACTAATGATGTATTGTATGGTGACTAACATAACATAATAAAATTAAATTAAAAAAAAAAGAAGTTGCAATACCATAAAGTGAAACAGTACTAGAATTTTTGGGGTCCCAGAGCAAGAAGAAAGAGAGAGGGATGGAAGGAATATTTGAGCAAATCATAGCTGAGAACTTCCCTACTCTGGGGAAGAAAACAGGCATTGAAGTCCAAGAGGTAGAGAGAACCCTCTCAAAGTTAATAAAAATAGATCAGCACCCCGACATATAACAGTGAAGCTTGCAAATTTCAGAGATAAAGAGAAAATCCTGAAAGCAGCTCGAGACAAGAAGTTCTTAACCTACAGGGGTAGGAATGTTAGACTGGCAGCATACTTATCCACAGAGACCTGGCAAGCCAGAAAGGGCTGGCAGGATATATTCAGGGTACTAAACGAGAAAAACATGCAGTCAAGAATACTTTATTCAGCAAGGCTATCATTCAGAATGAAAGGAGAGATAAAGAGCTTCCTGGACAAACAGAAACTAAAATAATTTGTGATCACTAAACCAGCCCTGAAAGAAATATTAAAGGGGATCCTGTAAGGGTCCCCTTTAGAGAAATGTCTGTTCATGTAAGGGAAGAGAGAGCCCAAAAGTAACATAATCAGAAAGAAACAGAGACAGTGTACAGAAACGAGGACTTTACAGGTAATACAATGTATGTCTTCTTTGGAGAAATATCTGCTTATGCTTTCTGCCCAATTCTTGACTGGATTATTTGTTTTTTGGGTGTTGAGTTTGATAAGTTCTTTACAGATTTTGGATACTAGCCCTTTATCTGATATGTCATTTGCAAATATCTTCTTCCATTTCATAGGTCATCTTTTAGTTTTGTTGATTATTTCCTGAGGTTCCTCAAAAAGTTAAAAATAGAACTATCCTATGACATCACAATTGCACTACTAGGTATTTATCCAAAGGACACAAAAATAGTGATTCAAAGGGGCACATGCACCCTAATGTTTATAGCAGCAATGTCCACAATAGCCAAAATATGGAAAGAGCCCAGATGTCCTTTGATGGATGAATGGATAAAGAAGATGTGAGTTGTATATATATAACACACACACACACATATATATACATACCCAATGAAATATTCATCAGCCATCAAAAAGAATGAAATCTTGCCATTTGCAACAATGTGGATGGAACTAGAGTGTATTATGCTAAACAAAATAAGTCAGTCAGAGAAAGATAAATACCATATGATTTCACTCATATGTGAAATTTAAGAAACAAAACAGATGAACTTAGGGGAAGGGAAGTTAAAAATAAAATTAGATAAAAACAGAGAGGGAGGCAAACCATAAGGGACACTTAAAAATAGGGAACAAACTGAGGGTTGCTGGAGGGGAAGTGGGTGGGGGGATGGGGTAATTGGGTAAAGGGTATTAACGAGGGCACTTAATGTAATGAGCACTGGGTATTATATGCAACTGATGAATCAATAAACTCTACCCTGAAACTAATAATTCACCATATGTTAACTACGTTGAATTTTTTAAAAATTTTTTTACAAGAGACAAAGGACATTATAGATTATATTAATAAATATATATTAATAAAAGGCCAATACAGTAAGAAAATATACCAATTGTAAGGATTTACACACCTACTGACAGACAATCAAAATATATGAAGTAAAAACTGACATAATTGAAGAGAGATATAGACAGTTTTTCAATAACAATTGGAGTCATCAATACCCCACTTATAATAATGGACACAAAACTAGACAGAAGATAAGAAAATGGAGGACTTAAACAACACAATATACCAAATAGATCTAACAGACACGTACAGAACACTCAACCCAGCAACAACAGCATACACATTCTTCTCAAGTGGTCATGGAACATTTTCCAGGATAGACCATACATTAGGCCACAATTTGGTCTCATTAGATTTTAAAAGATACATATTGTACAAAGTATCTTCTCTGACCACAAGAGGATAAATTAGAAACCAATAACATAAAGAAAACTGAAAAATTCAAAAAGTTGTAAATACTAAACCACAAACTCTGAAACAACCAATGGATCAAAAAATATCACAGGGGAAATTAGAAATAGGAGATGAACAAAACCAAAAACACAGCATACCAAAACCTATGGGACACAGCAAGAGCAGGGTTAAAGGAAAAGGTATAGCTGTAAGTATTTCCATTAAAAAAACCAAAAAGAAGAAAGATCTTAAGTCAACAACTTAACTTTACAACTTAAGGAACTAGAAGAAGAACCAACCAAAACCCAAGCTAGCAGAAGGGAGGAAATAATAATGATTAAAGCAGGGATACATGAAATAGAGATAATCAATGAAACCAATATATTATTCTTTGAAAGGATCAACAAAATTGACAATACCAGCAGCATTTTTCACAGAGCTAGAACAAACAACCCTAAAACTTATATGGAACCACAAAAGACCCCAAATAGCCAAAGCAATTTTGAAAAAGAAAAGCAAAGCTGGAGGCATCACAATTCTGGACTTCAAATTATATTAAAAAGCTGTAGTGATCAAAATAGTATGGTATTAGTACAAAAATAGACACACAGATCAATGGAACAGAATAGAGAGCCCAGAAATAAACCCACAATTATGTGGTCAATTAATATTCAACAAAAGAGGAAAGAATATCCAGTGGGAAAAAGACTGGTCCCTTCAACAAATGGTGCTGGGAAAACTTAAAAGTAACACGCAAAAGAATGAAACTAGACTTTCTTACACCATGCACAAAAAGAAATTCAAAGTGGATGAAAGACCTAAATGTGAGACCTGAAACCATGAAAATCTTAGATGACAGTGCAGGTGGTAAGGTCTCTGACATGAGCTGCAGCAACATTTTTCTAGATAGGTCTCCTGAGGCAAGGGGAATAAAAGCCAAAATAAACTACTGGGACTATATCAAAATAAAAAGCTTCTGCACAGCAAAGGAAACAATCAACAAAACTAAAAGACAATCTATACTTAATGGGAGAAGACATTTGCAAATGACATATCCAAAAAGGGTTAGTATCCAAAATATATAAAGAACATATAAAAGTCAACACCCAAAAGACAAATAATCCAGTTATAAAATGGGCAGAAGACATAAATAGACATTTTTTCAAAGAAGACCTACAGATGGCCAATAGATGAAAAGATGCTCAACATCACTGGTCATCTGGGAAATGTAAATCAAGACTACAATGAGATATCACCTCACACCTGTCAAAATGGCTAAAATCAAAAACACAGGAAACAACAAGTATTGGCGAGGATGTGGAGAAAAAGGAACCAACCCTCTTGCAGTGTTGGTGGGCATGCAAACTGGTACAGCCACTCTGGGAAACAGTATGGAGGTTCCTCAAAAAGTTAAAATGAGAACTACCCTATGACCCAATAATCACGCTACTGTGTATTTACCCAAAATATAAAAAAATAAAAAAACCCTAATTCAAAGGAATACATCCACTCCTATGTTTATAGCAGCATTATTTACAATAGCCAAATTACAGAAGCAGCCCAAGTGCCCAACAATAGATGAGTGAATAAAGATCAATCGATGAATAAATAAAGAAGATAATAAACAAATGAATAAAAGAATATAATGGAATATTACTTGGCCATAAAAAGAATGAAATCTTGCCATTTGCAATGTCCTGCATTCAGCTAGAGAGTATAATGCTAAGTGAAATAAGTCAGTCAGAGAAAGACAAATACCATATGATTTCATTCACGTGGAATTTAATAAACAAAACAAGCAAGGAGAAAGAGAGAGAGAGACAAGCCAAGAAACAGACTCTTAACTATAGAGAACACACTGATGGTTATCAGAGGAGAGGTGGGCAGGGGTATGGGGGAAATTAGGGATGGGATTAAAGAATGTACTTTCTGTGATGAGCACCAGGTATTGTATGGAAGTGATGAATCACTACATTGTACACCTGAAGCTAATATAACACTGTATGTGTTAACTATACTGAAATAAAATAAAATAATAAAGTAAAATAAAATAAAAGCCTGAAATAAACACTTACATATATTATCAAATGATTTTTGACATGGGTGCCAAGACCAATGAATGGGGAAAGGACAGTCTTTTTAACAAATGGTGCTGGAAAAACTGGATATCCATATGCAAAAGTATGAATCCTTACCTAACACCATATACAAGAGTAAATAAAAATAGATCAAGGAAATAACTCAAAAAGGACTTAAGAATCTAAAACAATAAAAGTCTTGGAAGAAAACTTAGGACAAAAACATTAGATTTAGCAATGATTTCTTGGCATAGGCAACAAAAGAAAAAATAGGCAAACTAAGCTTCATGAAAATTTTTAAATTGTGTGCCTCAAGAAACACTATCTGCACATTAAAAATGCTACCCATGAAAAGGGAGGAAATATTTGCAAGTCATATATCTGATTAGAGATTAATATTCACAATATATACCCCTAAAACTCACCAACAATGACAAATCTCAACTCAAAACTGGGGTGAAGGACTTGAATAAACTCTTTTCAAAGGAAGATATACAAATGGCCAATAAGCACATGAAAAGATGCTCAATATCACTAATCATTAGGGAAATGTTAATCAAAACTACAATGAAATACCATCTTGCATCCATTTGGATGCCTACTATCTAAAAAAAAAAAGAATCTAACAGAAAACAAGTGTTGGCAAGGACATGGAAAAATTGGAACTCTTGTACACCATTGGTGGGAATGCAAACTGGTGCAGCCACCGTGAAAAACAGTATGGAAGTTCCTCAAAACATTAAAAATAGAATTGCCACATTACCCAGAAATTCCACTTCTAGGTACATAACCGAAAGAAATGAAAGCAGGGTCTCAAAGAGATATTTGTACACCAATTTTTATAGCAACATTATTCACAACAGCCAAAACATGGAAGCAATCCAAGGTTCCATCAACTGATGAACCGATAAGCAAAATGTGGTCATTAAGGAGGACACATGATGTGATGAGCACTGGGTGTTATACACAACTAATGAATCATTGAACACTACATCAAAAACTAATGATGTACTAAATGTTGGTTAACTAAATTTAAATAAAAATGTGGTCCATATATACAATGGAATGTTACTCAGCCTTAAAAAGGAAGGAACTTCTACAATGTTCTGCAACATGGATGAAACTCAAGGACATTGTCTTAAGTGAAGTAAGCAATTCACAGAAGACAAATACTATGTGATTCTACCTACATGAGGTACTTAGAATAGTCAAAATCATAAAGTAGGCTAATCCATAGAGACAGAAAGTAGGCTAACATTAGAAGGTATAATGATGGTTTTCAAAGGCTGAGGGGAGGGGAAAAGGGGGGTCATTGTTTAACAGGTACAGAGTCTCATTTACAAAAGTTATAGGTGTGGATGGTGGTGACAGCTGCAAAACAATGTGAGTGTATTTAATACACTGAACCGTACACTTAAAAACGTGAAGGCGGTACATTTTTATGCATACTTTACCTCAATAAAAAAAGAAAACGATTCTATTCCTCCAGAATTATTCTCATTACCAAAATCTGTATTAGTCAGAACTCTCCATAGAAACAGAACAATAGGATATATTTATATCTATACATACATATTTTGTACAAAAGAAATTGACTCACATGATTGTGGAGGCTGGGAAGTCCAAAGTCTGCAATGGGGACTGGCAGGCTCGAGACCCAAGAGAGCCAGTGGTATAGTTCCAATCTGAAGTCCAGTAGGCAGAAACCCAGAATTTCTGATAGTGTAGACGAAATGTAAAGGCAGTTTGCTACAGAATTCCCTCTTACTTGGTGGAGGGTCAGGGTTTTGGTTCTATGTAAGCCTAACAATTGATTAGATGAGGTCCATCCACATTATGAAAGGCAATCTTCTTTACCTTTCCAATGAAAACATTAATCTCATTCAAAAACACCCTTGCAGAAACACTCAAAATAATATTTTACAAAATATTCAGTAACCTTGAGGTTCACTCAAATTCACAAATAAGATTTACTGCTGCTGGGTCTGTTAGCCTACTTTCTGTCTCTATGGATTAGTGTACTCCAGACATTCTATATAAAAGGAATCCTACAAAGAAATGGAAAAACATTCCATGCTCATGGATTGGAAGAACAAATATTGTTAAAATGTCTATGCTACCCAAAGCAATCTACACATTCAACACAATCCCTATCAAAATACCATCAGCATTTTTCACAGAGCTGGAACAAATAATCCTAAAATTTGTGTGGAACCAGAAAAGACCCTGAATAGCCGAAGTAATATTGAAAAAGAAAACCAAAGCTGGAGGCACCATAATTCTGGACTTTAGGCTATATTACAAAGCTGTAATCATCAAGACAGTATGGTACTGGCACAAAAACAGACATATAGATCACTAGAACAGAATAGAGGACCCAGAAATGGACCCTCAACTCTATGGTCCACTAATCTTCAACAAAGCAGGAAAGAATATCCAATGGACAAAAGACAGTCTCTTCAACAAATGGTGTTGAGAAAACTGGACAGCAACATGCAAAAGAATGAAACTGGACCATTTCCTTACACCACACACAAAAATAAACTCAGGTGAAATACTTAAATGTTGAGACAGGAATCCATTAAAATCCTAGAGGAGAATGCAGACAGCAACCTCTTTGACCTCTGCCACAGTTTTTTTTTTCTTTTGACATTTTGAATGTGTTAATTTGTTTTGGCCTCCAATGTCAGCACTTTGATGTCATCATTTTGAATATGTCAATATGTTCTGGCCTCCAGTGTTACTGATAAGTCACCTAGTTAAATCTTATTGATGTTCCCTTACATGTAATGAGTTGGCGGGGGGGTGGTGCTGCTTTCTAATTCTTGTCTTTGTCATTTGAGATTTTGGCTATGATGTACTTGGGTATGGATCTCCTACTAGGAGTTCATTAAGCCTCTTGGATATGTGAATACATGTTTTTCACCAAACTTGGAAAGTTTTCAGCCACTATTTCTCCTAATTATTTTCTGCTCTTTTCTCTCTCACCTCTCCTCTGGTACTCGTATTATGCATATTTTGGTGCACTTAATGTTGTTCAATGTTTCTCTGAGGCTTTGCTCATTTTTCTTCATCCTTTTCTCTCTCTGCTACTGAGATTGCATGACCTCTCTATATATTTCTAAGTTTGCTGATCCTTCTGCCAGTTAGAATCTACTGTTGAGTCCTTCTAATAAATTTTGCATTCTCCCTATTGTACTTTTCAACTACAGAATTTCTATATGGTTATTTTTAATATTTGTCTCTTTATAGATATTTTCTATTTTTTTAAAGATTATTTATTTATTTATTTGACAGAGAGAGACACAGCGAGAGAGGGAACACAAGCAAGGGTAGTGGGAGAGGGAGAAGCAGGCTTCCCACAGAGCAGGGAGCCTGATGTGGGGCTCGATCCCAGGACCCTGGGATCATGACCTGAGTGGAAGGCAGATGCTTAACAACTGAGCCACCCAGGCATCCCTAGATATTTTCTTTTTGGTGACATTGCCATCATAGTTTCCTTTAAGCATAGTTTTTCTTTAGTTCTTTGAACAGATTTATAATGACTGCTTTGAAGTCTTTGCTAAATCTGACATCTGGGTTCTTTCACAGGCAGGTTTTTTTGCTTGCTATTTTTTTTTTTTTTTGGTGTATGAATCACAGTTACATTTTTTTGCGAGTTTTATAATTTTTTTTGAAAACTGAACATTTTAAGTAATATATTGTAATAACTGAATGTTGATTACCCTATCCCCTCTCTACAGCTTCTTTTGTTGTTGTTTGCTTGTTTATTTGTTTAGTGATTTGGCTAGACAAATTTAGTGAGTAGATTATTCTATTTCCTCTGAAGTTTGAAGACTCTGCTGTCACTCCTCAGAGGGTACAGTCCTGGGCATTCACACAATTACCCTGGGATAACAAAAGTTTTTTCAGGGTAACTGCTGAAAAGGAAAAACTTCCCTGATCTCTCTGTTATGCTGTTCCCCTTGACTGGTATTACACCCATCTGTTAAGCTTCACTAATTGCTGTTTATCACTCTACTGTTTTTAACAAATTCTGGGGGGTAAAAACTGCCCCACAGTCAGATGTAATTAAATTCAGGAAGAGTTATTTTTGGGGACCAGTATTTGAGGTTTGTTCTAATCCCTGGAAGGTTCTTCTTAGCTGTCTTTCCCCCTGGTCTTCTCTAGTAAACTAGCTGGCCTACAGTTAGCTGTTGCTTTCATGGGGCTACACCAGCCTCCTCTTGATTGCTTACCACCAAAGTTTTTTTGTTATTGTCCCACAAAAGTGAGGCCTTGTTCGTTCTTTTTCATTTCTATTTTTATTTCATTTATATTTCCTCTATGTCGTTCTGATTGTGTAATTTCTATTTATCTCTCATTGACTTCATTAATTCTTCCATCTAACATCCAATCTATTGTTTTGCTCATCAATGAATTGTTAATTTCAGTTATTGTATTTCAATTCAATGATTTCTTTTTGTTTGTTTTAAGATTATGTATTTTTCTGCTGAGATTTTCTATTTTTTCATTTGTCTTAAGAGCATTTATAATTACTTAATGGATCATTTTTATGGTTGCTACTTTGAAGTTCTTGTCAGTGGTGTCAGTGTGACCAAGTTAGGAGCTAATATTTCATCCTCTGCTTAGTGGAAGCAGGAGGTACTATAATCCAAATTACAGAAAATCAAAGATAAAGAAAAAACTCTGAAAGAGGGTATAGGAAAAAAATCACCTTATCTATATAGAAACAAAGACAAGAATTATATCTGACTTCTCTTCAGGAACCATGCAAGCAAGAAGAGAGTGAATTGAAATACTTTAAAGTGTTGGTAGAAATAAAATACCAAACCATAATTCTGTACCTTGTGAAATTATCCTTCAAAAATAAAGGAGAAATAAGGGAATAAGAGTGCCACCACTTGCTACATGGAGTGGAAGGTGGGTGTAAGATCGACTTCTTGCTCAGCCCACTAACTCCATGGTGGAGAGGGAGAGTCCTAATGGTGTTGGGCTAGGGTAAGATACATATTATTAAAGTTTTTTGCTATCCTCTCAAGCCATATTTTTCTCAGTCCTTTGGCTAGGGGAATAGGGTTTTCTTGTAGCAAACCCTAGGGAAGAAAGAGAATCTGATTTCCAAAGCTACTACATTATAAGAGTCAAATGTCTGGTTTTCAACAAGAAAAAAATCACAAGGCACATGAAGAAAAAGAAAAACATGCCCATTTGAGAGAACAAAAGCAATCAACAGAAAGTGTCCCTGAAGAAACACAGGCATCAAACTCACTAGAAAAATACTTTAAAAAAAATTCTCTTAAAGATATTCAAAGAGCTAAAGGAAAGCATGGACAAAGACAGGAAAACAAAGTATGCACAAAATGAGAATATCAGTAAAAGACAGAAAATATAAAGACAGAACTAAAAAGGAATTCTGGAACTAAAATTACAGTAACTAAAATGGAAATTTCACAAAAGGGGTTCAAAAGCAGATTTGAGCAAGAAGAGAAAAGAACCACCAATGAAGATAGGAACATTGAAATGATAAAGTCTGAGGAACAGAAAGATAAAAGACAGAACAAAAGTGAATAGAACCTATGGGAACCAATAGAACACCATCAAGCAGAACAATACATGCATTGCAGAATCCCAAAGGAAGAAAATGACAAAAAGAATAATTGAATAACTCCGGGAAACAAACTGAGGGTTTTAGAGGGGAGAGGGTGGGGGGATGGGTTAGCCTGGTGATGGGTAGGTATTAATGAGGAAACGTATTGCATGGAGCACCGGGTGTTATATGCAAACAATGAATCATGGAACACTACATCAAAAACTAATGATGTACTGTATGATGACTAACATAACATAATAAAAAAAATTAAAGTAAAAAAATAAAAACATGAAACATAAAACAAGGGGAAAAAAAGAAAGAAAGAATGGCTAAAAACTTCCCAATTTGTCAAAAGACCTGAATCTACAAATTCAAGAAGCTTAATTAACTCTAAGTAGGATAAACACAAAGAGACCCCCACATAAGACACATTATAATCAAACTGTCAAATGAAAAAGACAAAGAATCATGAAAAAACAAAGGAGAGGCAACTCATCACATACAAGAAATTTTCAGTAAAATTATCATCCAATTTCTCATCAGAAACCTTGGAAGGCAGAAGACAGTGAGTTGAAATATTCAAAGTGCTGAAAGAAAAAACTGTCAACCAATAATTCTATATCCATACAAACTGCCCTTCAAAAATGAAGGGGAAATTAAGACATTCCCAGATAAATAGGAACTGAGGACATTAATTACCTCTAGACCTGTCAAGCAGGAAGGAGTCCCTCAGTTTGAAACAAAAGAACCCTAAACAGTAATTTGAAGCTATATGAAAAAAATATATGAAGATCTCAGGTAATAGTAAATACATGTGCAATTATAAAAGCTAGTAGAATTCTAATTTTGGTTTGTAACTCCACCTTTTATTTTCTACATGATTTAAAAGGCAAATGCATATTAATCCATGGTATTTATAAAAATATAGGTTGTGACAATAATAACATAAAATAAGTAGAGCTATATAGAAACAAAGGTTTTTTGGTATGGTAAAAAAGTTAAATTATGGTACCAATTCAAGTTAGATTTTTATAATTTTGATACAAGAATAAGGATTATGCACAAAAGGAAATAAGGGAATAAAAATATTCCACTGCAAAAATCAACTAAATGCAAATGAAAGCAATAATGGAGGAAATGAAGGACAAAAAGTCTATAAGGAATATAGAAAACAAATAGCAAATGGCAAAAGTAAGTCACTCTTTAAGATTTTATTTATTTATTTGAGAGAGAGAGAATGAGAGACAGAGCACAAGAGGGAAGAGGGTCAGAGGGAGAAGCAGACTCCCCGCTGAGCAGGGAGCCCGATATGGGACTCGATCCCGGGACTCCAGGATCATGACCTGAGCCGAAGGCAGTCGCTTAACCAACTGAGCCACCCAGGCGCCCGTAAGTCACTCTTTAAATAAGTTACTCCCAAGTAATTATTTTAAATGTAAATGGATTAAACTCTTCAATCAAAAGACAGAGATTGGCAGAACAGATTTTATTTTATTTATTTTTAAAAATACCCCCTAAGAGAGGCTTTTTTAAAAAGATTTTATTTATTTATTTGACAGAGAGAGACACAGTGAGAGAGGGAACACAAGCAGGGGGAGCGGGAGATGGAGAAGCAGGCCCCCCCGCTGAGCAGGGAGCCCGACGCAGGACTCAATCCCAGGACCCTGGGATCATGACCTGAGCCGAAGGCAGACACTCAGTGACTGAGACACCCAGGCACCCCAGCAGAACAGATTTTAAAAAGCATAATCTAACTGTATGTTTTCTGCAAGAGTCTCACTTTAGATCCAAAGGCACAAATACTTTGAAAGGAAAATGACAGAAAAAGATCTTCTATGCAAATAGTAACTGAAATAGAGTTGGGCTTGCTATGCTAATATCAGACAAAGTAGACAAAATCAAAACAGGTTATAAGAGACAAAGAAAGACATTATACATTAATAATAAGTTTCAGTAAAACAAAAAGATGTAAAATAATAAATATATATGTACCTAATCACAGATCCTCAAAATATACAAAGTAAAAATTTATAAAATTAAAGCAGAAATAGACAGTTCTATAACAATAGTTGAAAATTTCAATACTCCACTATCAATAATAGATAAACAACTAGCCATAGGTAAGGAAATAGAGGAGTTGAACAGCACAATAAACCAACTAAAATTAACACATATACAGAATACTCCATCTAACAACAGCAGAATACAACTTCTAATGCACACCTGGAACATCAGGATAAATGATATGTGTGGCTGCAATATAAGTCCCAATAGGTTTTAAAAGTAACTATCATATGAAGTATCTTCTCTAATCACAACAGGATGAAATTAGTAGTCAATTACACAAGGAAAACTGGAACATTCACAAATATGTGGAAATTAAATAGCACATACTTAAATAATCAATGGGAAAAAGAATAAATCACAAGGGAAATTAGAAAATCCAGAGATGAATATGAACAAAAGCACAACATACCAAAATTAATGGGAAATTCATAGTTGTAAATGCCTATTTTACAAAGAAGAAAGATTTCAAGTCAATAACCTAACTTTACACCTTCAAGAACTAGAAAAAGAACAAATTAAACACAAAGCTAGCAGAAGGAAGATAATGATTAAAATTAGGGTAGAGATTTAAAGAACAGAAAAACAACAGAGAAAATCAGTGAAACTAAAATTTGGTTCTTTGAAAAAATAACAAAATGGACAAATCCTTACTAAGATGACAAAGAAAAAGAGAAGATGCAAATAACTAAAATCAAAAATAAAAGTGGGCATATTATTATGAATCTTGCAGATAAAATCTTGCAGAGGATTAGAAGTGGATACTATGAACAACTGTACACCAACAAATTAACCTAGAAGTAATAGACAAATCTCCTGAAACACAAATTACATAAACTGACTCAGAAAGAAAGAAATTTTTTTTAAAGATTTTATTTATTTATTCATGAGAGAGAGAGAGAGAGAGAGAGAGAGAGAAGCAGAGGGAGAAGCAGGCTCCCAAAGAGCAGGGAGCCCGATGCGGAACTCGATCCCAGGACTCTGGGATCATGACCTGAGCCGAAGGCAGACGCTTAACCATCTGAGCCACCCAGGCGCCCAAGAAAGAAATTTTGAACAGACATAGAATAGTAAGAAGATTGAAACAGTAACCACATTTCTCCCAACATAGAAAAGTTCTGGAGAAGCTGGCTGCACTGGTGAATTCTATGAAACATTTAAAGAAGAGTTAATACCAATCCTTTTCAAACTCTTCCCAAAAGCTGAAGAGGAGGGAACACTTCCTATCTCATTCCACAAGGCCAGCATTGCTTTAGTGCCAAAGCCAGATAAAGAAAGAAAGAAAGAAAACTACAGGCCAATATTCTTCATGAATGCAGATGCAAAAATACTCAACAAAATAGCAGATTAAATCCAATAGCATCTTTAAAAGATTATTCACCATGACCAAGTGGAATTTTATCCCAGGAATGTAAGGATGGTTCACAAAAGAAATTTAGTGTACATCTGTATCTTTGGGGTAAATGCCCAGTAGTGCAACTGCTGGGTCATAAGGTAGCTCTATTTTTAATGTCCTAAGGAATTTCCATACTGTTTTCCAGAATGGCTGTACCAGCCTGCATTCCTACCAACAGTGTAAGAGGGTTCCCTTTTCTCCACATCCCTGCCAACATTTGTTGTTTCCTGTCTTGTTAATTTTAGCCATTCTGGTGTCAGGTGGTATCTCATTGTAGTTTTGATTTGTAGTTCTCTGATGGCAAGTAATGTGGAGCATTTTTTCAAGTAGTGAAAAGAAGGGGCACCTGCACCCCAGTGTTCACAGCAGCAATGTCCACAATAGCCAAACTGTGGAAGGAGCTGAGATGTCCTTCAACAGATGAATGGATAAAGAAGATGTGGTTCACATATACAATGGAATATTGTTCAGCCATCAGAAAGGATGAATAACTACCATTTACATTGACATGGATGGAACTGGAGGGTTTTATGTTAAGTGAAATAAATCAATCAGAGAAACACAATTATCTTATGGTTTCACTTATATGTGGAACATAAGGAATAGTGCAGAGAACAATAGGGGAGGGGGGGCGAACTGAATGGGAAGAAATCATTGAGGGAGACAAACCATATGAGACTCTTGACTCTGGGAAACAAACAGGGTATGGAAAGGGAGGTGGGTGGAGGGATGGGGTAACGGGATGATGGGCATCAAAGAGGGCACGTGATATGATGAGCACTGGGTGTTATATTCAACTAATGAATCATTGAACATTATATCAAAAATTAATGATGTAGTATACCTTGGCTAATTTAAATTTAAAAAAAGAAAATCAGTGTAATATATCACACTGATAGAATGGAGGAAAAAAGATGATCATCTTAATTGACGTAGAAAAGGCATTTGGCAAAATCCAACACCTTTTCATGATAAAAACTCAGAAAACTAGGAATAAAGAGAAAATTCTTCAACATGGTAAAGGTTATTTATGAAAAGCCCATAGCTGATATTAAATTCAATGGTAAAGGCTAAAAGTTTTCATCCTGAAATCAGGAACAAGATAGGCACACCCATTTCACTATTAGAAGTTCTAGTCAGAGCTACTAGACAAGAAAAAGAAATGAAAGACATTCAAATTGGAAAAGAAGAGGTAAAACTATCTCTCTTAGAAGGTGACATGTTCCTATTACACAAAATCCCAAATAATTCACAAAAAAGCTAGTACACCTAATAAACAAATTCAGCAAATTTGTAGTATACAAAATAAAACCACAAAAATCAGTTGTGTTTTTATATACCAGCAATGAACAATCAAAAAAGAATTAAGAAAGCAATTCAATTTTCAGTAACATCTAAAAGCATTAAATATTTAGGAATAAATCTAACCAAGAAGGTAAAAGACTTATACTCTGAAAACTACACAACATTGCTGGGAGAAATTAAAGAAGACCTAAATACATGAAAAAATATCCCACATTCATGGACTGGAAGACATAACATCATTAAGATGGCAGTACTACCCAAAACAATCTAGAGATTCAGTGCAATTACCACAAAAATTTCAACTGCCTTTTTTTTGCAGGAATGAGAAGTTGTTCTTCAAATTCATATGGAATTACAAGGTGCCCCAAATAACCAAAACAATCTTAAAAGGAATAAGAATAAAGTTGAAGGATGCATACTTCCCAATTTCAAAACTTGCTACAAAGCTACAGTAACTAAATCATTTGGTACTGGCAGAAGGACAGACATACAAATTACTGAAATGGAACATTGAACAGAGTAGAGTCCAGATAGACCTTCACATATATAATCAATTGATTTTTGACAGGTGTGCCAAGACCATTCAATAGGGAAAGGACAATACTTTCTCCAAATCATGCTGGGAAAACTAAATGTCCACATACAAAAGAATGAAATTGGATCCTTACCTCATACCATATACAAATGTTAACTCAAAATAGATCAAAGATCTAAACATAACAACTAAAAAGATATAATTTTTAGAAGAAAATGCTGGGGAAAGTCTTCGTGACATTGGATTTAGCAACAATTTCATGGGTATGATTCCAACAGCACCAGCAACAACAAATAATATATATATTATATATATGTTTATATATTACTATTTCCATACTTTTGTTGTATAAGTGTGTCCTAGCTTTTGTGTCTTTATTAGATATACCTTCCTTGCATTGACATTATAAAAATATTCTCCCATATTTTCTTCTAATTCATTTAGACGCTTTATCTACTTATAATCCATTGTATATGGTATGAATCATGAATACAGGTAGTACAGGTGTGAATGTATTTTTTTCCAAATAGCCATCCACTTGCCCCAGTAGCTTCTGCCAAGCTCTGGGTCTTTACCACTTATTTTGTAAATTGTCTTAATCTTATATTCCTGAGCCCTGCACTTCAGTAATCAAAACTCCACAGGAGTGCCATAATAGATAAAAATGAAGAAAGCACACCTTGCAAAACATACACTGACTCACAAAACAAGCTACCAAACAAAAACTATGATGTCCATCACTAACTCTGTACAACTCTTGTAACACCAGTTTGTTCTGACGGACCTAAATGTGTTCTAAGATAGAACCACAGATGAACCAGCCCAAGAGCAACCTAAAGAGACTTGTACACTCTAAAAAATAGACCACTATTTGTTATAGTTAAGTCCCTATTTTATAAATTCTGAATAATCCCTGCCAATACCATCCTATGCCCAACTCCAGCCCCAGACACCCCCTAGCAGCCCCCGCCCTACCCCATTCTGAGATGCCCCACAGTTCCATATTCTTTGCGCTCCCCTTTTGCAGAGTAACAAATATGACTTTGACTATAGGTGTGTTCCTGATGGTTTTTGGGCAATGACTTTATCAATTTTTAAAATTATAACACTAAATCTGAAAACAAAGATAATACTATCTCTTGACCAAAAAAGGTAACAACTCTCTGGAAACAGAGGACTAAGACAAGAAGCAGTTAATGGAAGACGTGGCCTCAGACAACAGCCGCAGCCCAGAACCCATGCAGGTGAATTCCACCTTAGACAGTAAGAACCAGAACAAAGGTTTTCTTGCCCCATAGTGATGAAGCCAAGAACAGGAGCAGCCCAAGGACAGCAGAGAGGAAGACCAGCACTTCATCAAAATGAAAAACACTTGTTCATCAAAAGACACTGATAAGATTAGATAAGACTATGAAAAGACCACAGACAGAAAATGCTGGCAAAGCTTATATCTGACAAAGGACATGTATCCAAGAACATATAAAGATATCTTATAACTCAAGAAGACAAGCAGCTCCATTAAAAAATGGACAGAAGGGGACGCCTGGGTGGCTCCGTCCGTTAAGTGGCTGCCTTTGGCTTGGGTTGTGACCCTCGGGTCCTGGAAGTGAGTCCTGTATCCAGCTCCCTGCTCAGCGGGGAGTCTGCTTCTCCCTCTGCTGCTCCCCCTGCTAGTGCTCTCTCGCTCTCTCTCTGACAAATAAATAAAATCTTTAAAAAAATGGACAGAAGATTTGAAAATGTGCTTCCCTAAGAATGTATACAAACAGCAAAGTACATGGACAGTGTGTAGCATGTCAAATGTCAATCTAAGTGACAGTGAGATAACACTATGCATCTACTAGAATAGCCGAAATTAAAAAGGCCATCTGCACCAAGCGTTGGTAAGGATGTAGTGTAACTGGAGCTCTCATTGCTGGTGGCAATGCAAAATGGTACACTTACTTTAGAAAACAGTATGTCAGGGGCACCTGGGTGGCTCAGTCGGTGAAGCATCTGCCTTCAGCTCAGGTCATGATCCCGGGGTCCTGGGATCGAGTCCCACATTGGGCTCCCTGCCCAGCGGGAGTCGGCTTCTCCCTCTCCTGCTCAACCTGCTTGTGCTTTCTCTCTCTCACTCTCTCTGTCAAAAAAAAAAAAAAAAACTCTTAAAGAAAACAGTATGCCAGTTTCTTACATAAAATTAAATATTTACTTACTGTATTACCCAGCAATTCTACTCCTATGTATTTATCCAGGAGCACTGAAGATTTTATACTTGAATGTTCATAATAGCCCCAGATTGGAAACAACCCAAATGTGCATCCACTGGTGAGTGGAGAAACTGTGATATGCCCATAGAATAGAATACAAATTAGCAATAAAAAAGAGTACAAATTTGATACATGATGCCTAAGAACCTGGATGAATCACACAATCCATATGCTAAGTGAAAGAATCAGTACAAAAAAGATTACATTCTATATCATTCCATTTATAGATATTCTGAAAAAGGCCACGTTATAGGGCAGAAAACCGATCGGTAGTTGTCAGAAGCTGGGGGTGGTGATGTGGGGATTTACTGCAAAGGGCCATAAGGTGACTCTATGGGGAGATAGAAATGTTCTATATTCTGATTATGGTTGTGGTTACACAACTATATACCTTTTTCAAAGCTCATCAAATTATACAATAAAAATAATTTATTGTATGTAAATTATGTCTAAATAAAACTTTTTTAAAACTATTCCTTAGCTATCAAAATTACAGATGCACACATCAGATGCACATATCCTTGGGCCCAGTAATTCCATTTCAAGAAACATTCTACAGATATACTTGCACATGTGGAATAATTTGTGCACAGGGTAATCATGGCATTGTTTGTGAGGCCTCACTAAAGGGGAATGGGGTAGTTAGTGGTGGGGATGGGAGGGAGACTCTTTGCTTTTCTACATTTTGGATTTTGAATCACTGAATGTATTCTTATTTATTTTTTAAGAACAAAAACTATTGGGGCACCTGGGTGGCTCAGTCCATTAAGCATCTGACTCTTGGTTTCAGCTCAGGTCATGACCTCAGGGTCGTGGGACTGAGACCCGCATCAGCTCTGCGCTCGGTGCGGAGTCTGCTTGCCCCTCTCCCTCTGCTCCTCCTCCATCCCACCCCCCTCTCAAATAAATAAAATCTTTAAAAAAAAGAACAGAATTTTTTTTTTAGCAATCTCCGTGGTCCAGGTGAGAGGTGCTGGTGTCCTGGTCAAGGATTTCCTCCCCTCGGGGCAGTTGCTTATTTATCACATGACCCCAAGCAGGTCATTCCCCTTAATCTCCACATCTGTGAAATGACTCCTTGTTCCTAGGGCCTTCGCTCCTCTCTGGCTGAGTATCATCCTCAGTTTTTCAAAATCCCAGGGGAGCCTCTGAAGTTTGGTTCTTTATGCCACCTTTTCTGTCACACTAGGTTGACGGCACCCCAGGGTGGGAAGCCGTAACTTCTCCTTGGTGCCCTGTGGGACCTGGCCCAGGGTGGGTGCTCGGGCGGCTACTTGATAGTGTCACCACCAGATGGCAGCATGGCCCTGTTCCCGGAGGCCAGGTCTTAGATGCTGGATCTGTCCAATATGGTAGCCTTAAGCCGCATAATGGTTATTGAACACTTGAAATGTGGCTAGTCCTAAATAAGATTATTTTACATGTAAAATATTCATGGGATTTTGAAGACTGAATATGAAAAAGGAACATAAAGTCCCTCATTAATAATATTTTTACATTGATTACATATTGAAACAATATTTTAGATATACTGGTTTACATAAAATACATTTAAATTTCCACTTTTTTTTTTTACTCTTTTTAATGTGACTCTTAGAAAACTTGAACTTACACATGTGATTCACATTATATTTCTACTGGACAGTGCTAGGCTTAGACTCTCTGTAGAACCTCCTTCACACAGAGCCAAGGAGCTGGTGCCCCCGTCTCTGCCCCAAGATGGACAGCCACATGGCACATGGATGTCACAGAACTCCTTCCCCATCACAGAGGTCCAGATCACAGCAAGGCTCCGATCAAGTAGGAGCCTCTGACCATCCTGACTGTTCCTCTCCTCAGTCAGGTCTCATGGGGGAAGAGGTCCCATCCCCACTGGGCACTGGCAGGCCAGCCAATATGCAGCACTTTTCCTGTATTCTCTCACTGACCCCTCCCATCAGCCCAACTTCAGTGAAGAAACAGGATCAGAGAAGTGGAGAAATCTGCCCAAGTTCCCCAGCGGCGACTCACAGAGCTGTCACAAGATGTCACTAGATGCAGACTGTGTCTTCCTCTGCATCACACTGCTATCCTAGCAAACCCACTGGGGCCACAGAGGAAGGAAGGAACTATCCTTCTACATGCTCCTGACTGAGCTAGAAACCTGGACTGCCAGTCATCTCAGTTCTGTTCTGCTCACGGGTCACCTGTGATTTCCTGAAGGCAGCAATGGAGCGGCTTACCTCTCAGGCGATGCCCCCATACTGAACAAGGGGAGAACAGTTGGTTTGTGTCCTCAGACCACACTGTCTGTGAGTGGGACATACTAGAGGGAAGACTGGCCAAGGGAAGCCCAGAGCAGAAGACTTTCCTGGAGGCTGGCTTCATGCCAGACCCTGTGCTATGCACTTTCTTACATTATCTCATTTAATCCACATAGGACCCCACCAAAGTAGGTGCTGTTAACCCAAATTGACAGTTGAGGAAACTAAGGCATAGAGAGATCTATGTGGGCAAGCAGGAGAAGCTGAGACCTTGTGGTCATAGTCTGCTCCTTTCTTGGGTCTTCAGTCTCAGCAGTGTGAGTGTGCAGACATTACCTTTCTGATGGTAGGTGAAGCTGGGTCTTGCAGAGCCCACGAGGGGCATGAAGAGGGAGGGGAACATCTAGAATCTATTCCGACTGAATGACCTCTGAGATGGTTGGAGCAAAACCAGGAGAAAGATGCCCAGCAGGGAATGCAGATGCCCATGTCTTTTCCTTTCAAACCACTTTGGTAGATTCTTCTTCACCTACTGAATAAGAACCAGGTATCCTAGACCTGCACTTATGGTCCCAACAGTTCAGCTGTGGATGATACTCTAGCCTCACCTTCCACAATACACATCTTTCATGCAGCCCAGTAGCCTGCTCCCGCTTCACACACATGCAACCTTGCTTACCTGTCCCCTGGCCTCTGCTCCCTTTATGTTCCCCCTAGAAATGTTCTCTCCCATACAACCTGCAACAGCCCTCTCTGTCTTTGCCTGTCCTTAGCTTGCCCACTGTTCAAGGCACAGCCAGAGCATGCATGGGCTAAACATAACAATTAGGTGTGCTTGACAGACAGGTAAGTTTTGTGCAGGACTGTCAGGAGACTTGAATGCTAAGATAATTAATCTAGAGAGAGCTTCTAGCACTGAAGAGCAAGCAAAGGTTTGGGGGCAGGAGAGAGACCTTAAAAGCATGGTCTTTTGGAATATGAGGCAAAGGTGAAGCAGAGGTCCCAGGGAAGCTATTCAGAGACCACAGAACTCGGTGATTTCAAACAATGCTGTAGGCATCCCAGATGTGGGTTCCAGTCTAGTCCTGATGCAAACCAACAACATGGCCTTGGCAGGTCACTTCTGGTGTGACAAATACACATCACAAACATAGTATTTAATTCTTACAATCACTCTGGGATTATATGCTATTTTTATCTCCAGCTTACAAATAAAGAAACTGAGGCTTTTGGATGTTGTACTATTTCTCTAATACCACATAGCTGGTAAGGGTTGGTAGCAGGAATCCATAGGCCACATCTGTAATAAGAAGAGCACAGATACCTCAAGTGCTCACCCAGGACATCTATAGATACTAAACTTCAAGTGACGGCCCTGAACCAAAACATGGAAGTACCAATGGAGAGAAGACCAAGGCTCCACAGTTATTGAAGCTTTATCATTAGCAGTAATATATGTCTGTGGACTGTACATGTTATAGAGCTCATTCACATCCATTATTCCAGAAGAATCTCCTGAGAGAATTGTGAGCAGAATTTAAATTCCCTGCTTTGCAAGAAGAGAAGCAGAGGCATTTCTGGTAGAGGGTAGTGCCACTCCTGCACAACATTCCACAGTGCCTTTCCCACTGCTATCAGTCAGGGCTCATGGGGAGGAGGTCAACCAGACCCTCCTCAGCTTAAGCAAAAGGGGAGGATGGCAGGATGATGGAGTGGCAATGTCCCTGGACCTCAGCATCAATTAAGACTGGGACTCAGGAGACACCCAAGATCTTGCATTCCTGCTTAGGACATAAAGTCATGGGGAACTATCTCTCTTACCCTTAAGATCAGTAACAACAACAAAAGCCAGATACCCTACAAAATCATAGGTTTAAAAAAAAATGATGGGAAAGGAAAAAAAGAGAGAGGGGGAAGCAAACCATAAGAGACTCTTAACTATGGAAAGCAAACTTAGGGTTGATGGAGGGAGGTGGCGGGGGTGGGGGGATGGCTAAATGGCTGATGGGTATTAAGGAGGGCACTTGTTATGATGAGCACTGGGTGTTATATGTAAGTGATGAATCACTAAATTCTACTCCCGAAACCAATATTATGCTATATGTTAACTAACTAAAATTTAAACAAAAAATTGAAACAACAACAAAATGATGGTTTAGCCCATCAGAAAGCTGAAGTCATCAAGAAACCTACTACGTTAAAATACAGAAAGTTACAGAGTCCTCTTGAAAGAAAAGGCACCCCAGTTATTTTATCATTGCAAGAGCTGCATGAAGAGGAGGAGGGTGCCACAGATATGGGTAGGAAGACTTTCTGAAAGCCAAACGGGGGCTGGTTTGACAATTTAGAATCTTCAGTAGCACCAGATGTAAAGGGAGCCTACAGCTACTGCACAGCGGTTTTCTTTTCCTTTTTCTTTTTTAAGATTTTATTTATTTGACAGAGAGAGACAGAGCAAGAGAGGGAACACCAGCAGGGGGAGTGGGAGAGGGAGAGGCAGGCTTCTCTCTGAGCAGGGAGCCTGATGTGGGGCTCGATCCCAGGACCCTGGGATCATGACCCCAGTCAAAGACAGACGCTTAACGACTGAGCCACCCAGGTGCCCCAGCTGTTTTCAACAGGCTTTCACTGAGTGCTCTTGAGAAAGACTTGGGGCAGAGGATGTGGTCCATATATACAATGGAATATTACTCAGCCACAGAAAGGATGAATACCCAACTTTTGCATCAACATGGATAGGACTGGAGGAGATGATGCTAAGTGAAATAAGTCAAGCAGAGAAAGTCAATTATCATACGGTTTCACTTATTTGTGGAACATAAGGAATACCATGGAGGACATTAGGAGAAGGAAGGGAAAAATGAAGGGGGGGAAGTCGGAGGGAGAGACGAACCATGAGAGACTGTGGACTCTGAGAAACAAACAGGGTTCTAGAGGGGAGAGGGGTGGGGGGATGGGTTAGCCCAATGATGGGTATTAAGGAGGGCACGTACTGCATGGAGCACTGGGTGTTATATGCAAACAATGAATCATGGGTCACTACATCAGAAACTAATGATACATTGTATGGTGACTAACATAATATAATAAAATTAAATTAAATTAAAAAAAAAAGACTGGGGGGGCAGAGCAACAGAGCTGAAAGAGGCTTCCTCTGAGGCACAGACACTCATAGACAGCTGAAAAAAATGGAACAAAAAAGGAAAACAGAAGAACTCCACAGGAACTCTGGCCATTACACTGGGTATGGGTGGTGGTCCACAGAATGGGGACAGGTCAGGGAGATAAGAGAATTGGCCATGGGGGCAGGCAGCATTTGCTGAAGTCTGGGGGCAGGGGGAGGACTGAAGGGACTCTAAGACACTCAGGATCTTACAAGAAATAGGCGGTGGCCTCTACAGCTGTCAGCTTCAACACAAGAAAGACTCTTGACCCAGAATTGGCCCCGATAGTGGAACAAACAAACAGAAACTAAAATAACAAAAACAGCTGACTATTTTAAGGAATCTAGTGGAAAGAGAGAACAACATGAACAGTGGGGAATTTTGGCGTACAGTTGAAAACTTTTTTTCTTCAAAAAGAAATGCTAGAAATAAAAGATACATCAGAGAAGAAACAAATCTTTCAATGGACTTAGCAGCATGATACAGCAAAGAATAGGTAAACTCAAGATAAGTCAAAAGAAAGTACTCAAATTGAAACACAAAAAGTAAAGAGTGGAAAAATAATGTTAAGAAGATTTTTTAATGAATAATAATACATCAAAAACAAGTGGGTTTATCCCAGAAATGCCATTCACTTAACATTTGAAAGTCAACGTAAAACCCCATATTTAATAAGCTGAAAGAGGAAAAAAAAGATCATTTAAACAGACACAGAAAAAGTAATTGACAAAGTCTAATCCATTCATAATTTGTAAAAGCTGTCAGCAACCTATGAACAGAAGGAAACTTTCTCAACCTGTGAAACCTATAGTTGATATCATACTGAATGAAAGCTTTCTCTCCTAACAGCAGAAACAAGACAAGGATGCCCAGGATGTCCACTCTCACCACTTCTATTCAATGATGAATTGGGGGACAGTGAAAAAGTGCAAAACAATAAATAAAAGGCACCCAAAATGGAAAGGAAAAAGTAAAAATGTCTTTGTTTTTTGGCATGACCATCTATGTAGACAATCCAATGATTAATTCCAAGGAAACTAGTAAGTTTAGCAACTTGCGAAAAAGATTCTTTTAATTCTTTTAAATGTGTTTTTATAATGAACATTTTTATAAAGAATGATCAGAAATTAAGTTTATTACAATAATATTTATAATATCATCAAAAACAAAATTCTGACAGATAAATATGAAAAAATATTTCTAAGATCTAGAACTACAAAACATTGCTTTTAAAAGATGTTTTAAGGGGCACCTGGGTGGCTCAGTCAGTTAAGCATCCAACTCTTTTTTTTTTTTAAGATTTTATTTTTATTTATTTGACACACAGAGAGAGACAGCAAGAGAGGGAACATAAGCAGGGGGAGTGGGAGAGGGAGAAGCAGGCTTCTCACTGAGCGGGGAGCCTGACACAGGGCTCGATCCCAGGACCCTGGGACCACGACCTGAGCTGAAGGCAGATGCTTAACAACTGAGCCACCCAGGCACCCCAAGCATCCAACTGTTGATTTCAGCTCTAAGTCATGATCTCAGTTGTGAGATCAAGCCCTGTGTTGGGCTCCATGCTGGGCGCAAAGCCTGTTTAAGATTCTCTCTCCCTCTCCCTCTGCCTCTCCTCCCGCCTCCCTGTCTTAAAAAAAAAAAAAGACATTTTAAAAATACTTTGTTCATGTATAGGAAGATGCAATGTTATTAAGATGTTAATTCTCCCTAAATTGATCTACTGATTCACTAAAACTCCAACCAATATACCAGAAGATATTTTTTTTAGGAATTGACAAGCTGATTCTAAAATTCATTTGGGAATGCAAAAATCTAGAAGAAACTAAACTACTTTAAAAAAACAGAACAAAGTTGTAATTTCAAGACTAAGAAAATCTAATTTCAAGACTTACTGGAAAGCCACAGCGATCAAGACAGTGTGGTGTTGACATCAAGATAGACAAATAGTAAATGGGACAGAATTGAGAGTCTAGAAATAGATCCACACATATACAGAAAACTGGGTTTTGACAAAAATACAAAGGCAACTCAGTGGATAAAGGATAATCTTTTCAACAAATAGGGCTGGAATAATTATATACCCACATGCAAAACAAAAAAAAGGAACTTCAGTCCATACCTCCCACCATATTAAAAATTAATTCAGAATAGATTATAGACCTAATCAGAAAACCCAAAACTATAAAACGTACAGCAGAAATTCAGCACAGTTATAGGATACAAAATAAAATACAAAAATGAATTACATTTCTATATACTAACAACACACATTTGGAAACCAAAATTAAAACCACAATACCATTTAAAATTTTTCCAAAGAAACTGAAATAATTAGGTATAAGTCTAATTAAACATGTATAGGATCTGTATGATGAAAATATAATATGCTGGTAAAAAAGAATCACAGAACTCCTATAAATGAAGAGACACACCGTGACCATGAACTGGAAAACAACACAGTAAAAATGTCAATTTTACCTAAATTCATTGTTAGGTTCAATGCAATTCCTAGCAAAACCCCAGCAAGGTTTTGTGAATTTATTCTAAAGTTAAATGGAAAGGCCACAGGATCTAAATAGCTAAAATAATTAAAAAGAAGAATAAGAAAGTGGGAACTTACTATATAGTTCCAGTAATCAAGACAATGTGATGCTGGCAGCAGGTTAGATGCATAGATCAACAGAAGGGCCTAGAGATCCCAAAATAGATCTATTTGAAATACCCAACTGATTTTTTACAAAGGTGCAAAAGTATTGTGATGGAAGATTTGCTTTTTTGGCAAACAGTGCTGGAGCAATTGGACATTCCTGGGGAGGGAGGGAATGAATCTCAAACTAACCCTCACACCTTATATAAAAACTAACTCAAAATGGATCACAGACTTAAATGTAATGCATAAAACTTTTACCAAAAGAGGGGGAGAGAGAGAGAGGGAGAGGTGGAGGGGGAGGCAAACCATAGGAAACTCTTGACTGTGGAGAACAAACCGGGGGTTGTGGAGGAAGGTGGGTGGGCGATGGGCTAAGTGAGTGATGGGTATTGAGGAGGGCACTTGTGATGAGCCCTGGGTGTTGTATGTAGGTGATGAATCACTAAATTCTATGCCTGAAACCAAAAAAAGGAGAAAAGGCTTTGAGAACTAAGACAAACAGGATTAGGCCTAGAATTCTTAGCCTTGACACAAAAAGCATGATTCATAAAAAGGAACTTTCATAAACTGAACACAATCAAAATTTTAAACTCTCACTTTGTAAAAGAGAATAAAAAGGCAAGCTACCAGCTGGGAGAAAATAATTTCAAACTACAAATTCAACAAAAGACTTGTATCTAGAATATCTAAAAACTCAAAAGCAAAAAAATCAAACAACCCAATTTTTAAAAAGGTCAAAAAAAAACCACAAAAAAACATTTCACTGAAGAAGATATACAAATGACAAATAAGCACATGAAAAGATGGTCAATATCATTAGCCATTAGGGAAATACAAATTAAAACTACAGTGAGGTTCAAAACAGGCAAAATAAAAGTAGTATTAACACCAAATGCTGGGGAGGGTGTGAAAAAACTGGATTGCTCATACATTGCTATTGGGAATGTAAAATGATACAATTACTCTGGAAAAGAATATGGCAGTTTCTTATAAAACTAAGTATGTCCCTACCATATGGCCCATAAATTATGCTCTGTAGTATTTATCACAGAGAAACAAAAAATTATACTCACACAAAAACATGTGCATAAATGTTCACAGCAGCTTTGTTCTTAATGGCCAAAAACTAGGAACAATGAGTGAATGCTACTCAGCCATCAGTAGTGACACAGCAGCTTGGATGGATACAAGGGAATTATGCTAAGTGAAAAAAGCCAACCTCAAATGGTAACATACAAATAATTTCACTTAGGGGCACCAGGATGGCTCAGTTGGTTGAGCATCCAACTCTTGGTTTCAGCTCAGGTCATGATCTCAGGGTTCTGAGATTGAGCCCTGTGACGGGCTCCACACAAAATGGGGAGTCTGCTTCCCCTCTCTCTCTCTCCCTCTGCTCCTCCCCCTGCTCATGCACTCTCTCTCTCACTGAAATAATTAAATATTTTATTTATTTTTAAATATATTTTAAAAAATATTTTATTTATTTATTTGACAGAGAGAGACACAGCGAGAGAGGGAACACAAGCAAGGGGAGTGGGAGAGGGAGAAGCAGGCTTCCCACAGAGCAGGGAGCCTGATGCGGGGCTCGATCCCAGGACCCCAGGATCATGACCTGAGCTGAAGGCAGATGCTTAACGACTGAGCCACCCAGGTACCCCTATTTTTAAATATCTTTAAAAAATAATTTCACTTCCATAACATTCTGGAAATGCTAAAATTATGGAAATGGAGATCACATTAATGATTATCAGGGATGAGGAAGAGGGAGGAAGAAAGGTAGCTGTGGCTATAAAAGGACAGTGATCCTTATGATGAAACTCTTTTGTATCTTGACTGTGATGCTAGTCACATGAATCTACACATGTGATAAAATCACATAAAACTACACACACACATTCACACACACACACACACACACACACACACACACAAATGAGGGCCTGGAAAACATGAAATCTAAACAAGGCTGATGGGTTGTACTGATGTTAATTTCTTGGATGTGACATTGTAGTGCAATTATGTAAGATGTTACCACTGTGGAAAATGGGTGAAGAGTATTTGTGATCCCTCTGTATTATTTGTTAAGTTGCATGTGAGTCTACAATTATCTTAAAACAAAAAGGTTAAGGAACAACAACAAAACCTTATAAATAAAACACAAGAGAACATCGTTATGACCTTAGGTTAGGCAAAGATTCCTTAGATACAACATCAAAAGCATGAGCCATAAGAAAACCAATTAATAAATTGGTCTTCATCAAAATAAAAAACTTCTGATCTTCAAAAGACCTTGTTAAGAAAAATGGGAAAGAAACCACTGGCTGGAAAAAAAAATGTATTTGCAAATCAAATATCTGAAAAAGAACTCATATCCAAATGTAGAAACACTCAAAACTCAATTAACAAGGACTCATATGACTCATTTCTTAAAATGGGCAAAAGTTTGAACAGAAATTCTACCAAAGAAGATGTACAGATAACAAATAAGCACATGAATTAGAAACTCAACATCATTAGTCATTAGGGAAATACAAATGAAAACCACACTAAATACCACCACACACCTATTGGAATGGCTAAAATTGAGGGGGCACAAGGAAACTTTTGGAGATGATGGAGTGATGGTTTTATGTATGGCATACATATGTCAAAACTTACTAAATTTTCAATTTTATATCAAATTTTAATGTATACTTTATCAAAATTTAAGTTATGTTTTATTTTATTTTTATTTTATTTTTATTGTTATGTTAATCACCATACATTACATCATTAGTTTTTGATGTAGTGTTCCATGATTCA
Organism: Callorhinus ursinus; assembly: GCF_003265705.2. Classification (NCBI taxonomy): domain Eukaryota; kingdom Metazoa; phylum Chordata; class Mammalia; order Carnivora; family Otariidae; genus Callorhinus; species Callorhinus ursinus. The sequence continues at coordinate 20,113,926 of NW_027397090.1, forward strand.
TTGTTTGTGCATAACACTTAAGTGTATATTTTAAATATGTGTTATTTATGCTAAGTGAAATAAGTCAGTCAGAGAAAGACAAATACCATATGATTTCACTCATATGTGGAATTTAAGAAGCAAAACAGATGAACATAGGGGAAGGAAAGGAAAAATAAAATAAGACAAAAACAGAGAGGGAGTCAAACCATAAGAGATTCTTAACTCTAGGAAACAAACTGAGGGTTGGAGGAGTGGTGGGTGGGGGAAGAGGGCAACTGGGTGATGGGCAATAAGGAAGACACTTGATGTAATGAGCACTGGGTGTTATATGCAACTGATGAATCACTAAATTCTACCTTTGAAACTAATAATACAGTATATGTTAATTAAATTGAACTTAAGTAAAAAAAAATTTAAAATATGTGTCATTTGTTACATGTCAATTATTATTCAATAAAGCTGTTTTTTAAAAATGGAATACAGCCTCTGAAGCATGTGACACAATACCAGTCTAACCTATGTATTGTTGAAGTACAAGAAAAAGAATGGGACAGATGAAATATTTGAAGATATGATGGCCAAGATTTAACAAAATTAGTGAAATACAGCCACCCATGAATCCAACATGATCTATGAAACACAAGCAGACAAATGCAAAGAAGTCCACATATAGTCACAGTCTAGTCAAACTACTAAAAACAAAAGATAACAAAATTCTGAAAGCAGCCAGGAAAAAAAAAAAAAGACATAATACATGTACAGGAACAGTGAGGAGAAGAGAAATGACTGACATCTCATCAGAAGCAATGACAGCCAGAAGACAATGGAAACACATCTTTGAAGAGATGAAAGACAAAGAGTGTTAGCTTACAATTCCATATCCAGTGAAAATACTCTTCAAAAATGAAGGCAAAATAAAGATACTATCAGACAAAGGCTGAAAGATTTTGTCTCTAGTACACCACACCTATACAAGATGTGAAAAGTCCTTTAGGGTAAAAAAGAAAGGATACCAGGGAGAAACTCAGTTCTACAGGGAGAAATGAAACACCAGACAATGTAGTATCTTTTTGAAAGACATACCATTATGTCAGCTGGATCTTCTAGAAAGTAAATGACAAGATAGAGTTAGGAGTGCAAGAGGTTTATTGAGGGTGATGTCTTTGAAAGATAAGAAGAGGGGTCAGAATTTGGCAGGGGAAGCCTTTAGACCACGATGTAAGTTGAACATCTGAGAAAGGAATGGGAAAGGGAGCAGGATTTGGCAGAAAGTTCTTTTGAAATTTTAGCCAGTCTAATAGGGAGCTCCATAGCAAAGCAAACCCACCAGAGAAGCCATACACTGTGCTGGAATGGTCAAGTCCTGGCCAGCCCACCATGCTTATTCATTAGCTGCAGGCTGCCTAAGGAACCATGACCTCAGTTCTAAAGCTGAGGCAGGTCCTGGATGTTCTTTAACCAGAGGCTCTCAAATAATTGCACTTCTCACAGCTGAACAGTGAGTGTTTTCTTAAAGGCAGCTCTGAACAGCACACCTAGTCTATGGATTCCTAAACTGTATAAGCAAAAAGAGCAACATAACATGGGAATTTTAGTCTATAGTGAAGTAACATATATGACCACAAAGGCACAGAGTACGGGAGGGTGCCAGTTAGAAATACCCTGTATAAAGTTCCTATATTGCCCATGAAACAACATATTATATTTTAAAGGTAGACAGTGATAAGTTACATATGTATATGGTAATCTCCAGAGTAGTGGCTCCAAAATTTTTTGGTTTCAGGACTCCTTTAGACACTTAAAAAATTATTGAGGATACCAAAGAATTTGTTTAAATGGGTTAAATCTATCACTGTTTACACATTAAAAATTAAGACTGAGAAAATTTTAAAATACTTACTTTAAAATAATAATAAGCATATTACATGTTAAAGTGGATTTTATGAAAAATAACTATTTTTTCAAAACAAAAAAGTGGTGTAAGAGTGGCATTGTTTTACATTTGCAAATCTCTCTTTAATATCTGACTTAAAAGAAGACAAGTATATTCTCATATCTACTTTTTGGTTTGTGGTGATAACACTTTTTTTGTTGAAGTATATGATCAAAATCTAGCCTCATACCAATATGTAGTTGGAATGTGAGAGTTGTTTTAATAGTTTTTTTAAAGATTTTATTTATTTCACTGAGAGAGTGAGAGAGGGAACACAAGCAGGGGGAGTAGGAGAGGAAGAAGCAGGCTTCCCACTGAGCAGGGAGCCTGACATGGGGCTTGATCCCAGGACCCTGGGATCATGACCTGAGCCGAAGGCAAATGCTTAACGACTGAGCCACCCAGGCACCCTTTGTTTTAATAGTTTTTAAAGATAATTATGGGTATTCTACTTTGATACTGTGCTGAAATTCAACAACTGGTGGTTTCTTAAAGTAATGCAATGTGGAATCTGAATACCTATCAATAAATTCTCATATTGTTTAAATTAAAATCCATTAGGCTAATAGTAATCAAAACAGTATGGTACTGGCACAAAAATGGACACATAAATCAATAGAATAGAATAGAAAACCCAGAAATAAACCCACACTTATGTGGTCAATTAATCTAGACAAAAGAGGTAAGAATATGCAGTGGAAAAAAAGACAGTCTTTTCAACAAATGGTGTTGGGAAAACTGGACAGCTGCATGCAAAAGAATGAAACTGGACCACTTTCTTACACCATACATAAAAATAAACTCAAAATGGATTAAAGACATAGATGTGAGACCTGAAACCAAAAAAAAAAAAACAAAAACAAAAACAAAAAACTCCTAAAAGAAAACATAGACAGTAATCTCTTGAAAATCAGTCTAAGCAATATATTTATGGATATGTCTCCTCAGGCAAGGGAAAAAAATCAAAATAAACTATTGGAACTACACCAAAATAAAACACTTTTGCACAGAAAAGGAAACCATCAATAAATCAAAAAGGCCAACTACTGGAAGATATTTGCAAATGATATACCCAAAAGGGGTTAGTATCCAAAATATATAAAGAATTCATAAACTCAACAACAAAAAACAAACAAAACCCACAAACAACCCAATCTTAAAATAGGCAGAGGACCTAAACTGACATTTTCCCGGAGAAGACATAGAGAAGGCCAACAGACACATTAAAAGATGCTGAACATCACTCGCCATCAGGGAAATGCAAATCAAAACCATAATGAGCTATCACCTCACACTGGTCAGAATGGCTAATATCAAAAAGACAAAAAACGTGTTGGTGAGGATGTGGAGAAAAAGGAACCCATGGGCACTGTTGATGGGAATGCAAACTGGTGCAGCCACTGTGGAAAACAGTATGTAAGTTTCTCAAAAAATTAAAAATAGAAATATCATATAATCTAGTAATTCCACTACTATGTATTTACCCAAAGAAAATGAAAAGACTAATTTGAAAAATATGTGCATCCCTATGTTTATTGCAACATGATTTACAAGAGCCAAGAAAAAGCAGCAGCCCAAGTGTCCATCGGTAGGTGAATGGATAAAGAAAATATGGTATATATACAATGGAATATTACTCAGCCATAAAAAGAACGAGATGTTGCCATTAGCAATAACATGGATGGACCTAGAGGGTATTAAGCTAAGTGAAATAAATCAGACAGAAAAAGACAAATACCATATGATTTCACTAATGTGAAATCTAAAAACTAAAACAAATGAACAAACACACAGACTTTTAAATACAGAGAAGAAACTGGTGGTTTCCAGAGGGGTGGGCAGGGGTGGGTCAAATAGATAAAGGGATTAAGAGGTACAAACTTCCAGTTATAAAATACAGAGATGAAAAATCACAGAGATGAAAAGTACACCAGAGAGAACACAGTCAATAATACAGTAATAACCCTGCAAGATGACCAATATCTATATCTATCATGGTGAGGATTGAGTAATGTATAAATTGTGAAGTCAGTATATTTTATACCTGAAATGAATACAACACTGTATGTCAATTATACTTCAATAGTAATTTTAAAATCCATTAGCCTATTTTTACACTTTGAATAGATCTTTTATACATGATTTTGTTACATCATGCATTGGTTATTTGGAAAATTTTGGTTTACTGAGAAATGTAGGTCTTTCAAATGTTAACACATTTCATTATATAATATCAAAAAATATCATTAATATCACCATTGATCTAATAAGAAACATATCTAAATATTGGGAAAGTGCCAAACTCTCACACATTTATGAATTTCCACAATTCTTTTTTTTAAATCTCCATAATTCTAAATTTTACTTGAAAGATCAAATTGTATCATTAGGAACATATAGTGTCAGAGATGACAGTCTCATCTTACTCATCTTTGAGAAATTGTCTGCCAAATACCCAAGTCTGAGTATTCATATTTTTATCTGTCAGTAGTTTTTCAAGGAAGAAATGATTTTCCCATGAGGAAAAATTAGCTACTTCAATCACAAACACAAATAATTGCTCAAAAATGCTTTCTGCTACTTCCCATTTTGTCACACAGAGTATTAAAAAGTCACGTATTCAAGGGTCAAGATTTAAATAGGATTAATAAATTTTATTTCATCAACAGAAATCATAAGTGACACTGGCTTTTTTTTTTTTTTTTAAAACCTTTTAAGTGTGTGGCAGTAAAGAATGACTACTAGTACAGTTTGGTGCCACTACCTTGATTCATGCTAAATGGATCAATAGTTTTGCTTATTGCTTTGTACCATCTGTGTGAAGTTAAGACATTTAAAAAGGCAAACAGCATCTGAAATGTACTATAAAAATAATAAATTATAAAAATAACTTAATCTTTGGATCTTCTAAAGAATCTTGGGGCCCCTTAGGAGGTCCATGGGCCACACTTTGAAAAATGCTGTTTGTCAACTGATCAGGTAATGTGCCATCTTCTTAGTTAGGGTTCTCCCAAATGTCAGTATTTGGAGATCTTTTCTCTGGGGCAGGTGTTTCTACAACCCCCTGCCTTGAAGGGATAAGAATGAGATGAGAATTCACCAGCAAAAGGAGTTCTGTGAAAATAAAGGGGCTAAGAGTTTCAATATTCAAACTCTCCCCCAACATTCCAGTATATTACTCCTACCTCATTCCTGGAAGTCAGACCTCTCTGGTTCAATTTCTCCATAGAAGACACCTCCTGGAAAATTTCACCCGTCTTCATGGCTAGAATAAAGAAACTCTGGATTGGACTATGTTGTGTTCAGATTTAAACAATCCCTCCTCATTGCTTGCCAATCCTTCATGGTGTCTGGTACTTTCAATTCATCAACTTTCCTAGCCACAGTTCATGAACAACTCGTATAATGAAAGGTCAGGATACACATGAATCTGCCGAGATCAGGTCAGAGCTGATACTCCATCTCTGATGCCCTGTTGGCCACTTTTACAGCCACTGGATGATCATCCTGTGCACACGGTCTCTATCCACACAAAACCTTCCTCTGCTTTTCTTGACTTCAGGTCTGTGGTAGATGCTAGAATGTGCCACCTAGATCCCTCTTCAAGAATGAAGAATCATTATCTCAGCTGCTGGAGGTACAATTGGCAGGCAACCCTCAGTCCCAGACTGTTTTGGAGATTGCCTTGGCTGCAGACAGTCAGTTCATACTAGGTGTATCGCCTTTACAGACTGGTCCCAGCATTCAATAACTGATCAACATGTGAGCCTAAAACCCAACTCTCTTATCCCAAGTCAGGGCAACTCTGAAAGGCCATCTGAGTTCCACAGACCCTAATGTATGTGGCTGGCTGTAGTCATTGTTAAGTATCCCTACTCAATGTCTCTGCCCAGTCCTGCTTCCTTCCCTCTTCTAAAATGTTGATCCTGAGAGCAAAAATAATAAATGTTCTGCAAACTAGCCTCTACCTCAGAGTCCACTTTCTGGGGAATTCATCTAATCTGTGACCAGGTCAAAATGATGTCTTAGTTTTATTTGTAAGATCACTTCCATATCATTACTTCTTCCTTGGGCACCATCCTGCAAATGTGTACATAGATTCAAAAAAGCAGAGTTCCAGTCTCAAGAGGTTATGGTACATTCCAGAATTACAGGGTAAAAAGAACAAGTAGCTTCATGCCTCACTTTACCTCTTCTGTGAAATGGATTACTTGCCCAACTCAAAATAATTGTGTGAAAAGCACTGGAGTCCTATCTCTGCCTCTCACTAGTTATATGACCTCATATAAATCATCTCATTCCTCTGGGATTGATTCCTCATCTGTAATGATGTCTACTACTTATTGAACAAATGCTGAGTGTTACATGCATAATTTTCCATTGCCTACATAACCATGTTTGAGGTGCATATTGTCATCATGATGCTGGAGCTTAGGAAGGCAAAGTAGCTCACCTGAGATCACAAAGCTCTTAGTTGCTGGTTCTCAATTCAAACTGAATTCCAGGCTGTTCCAAAGTCTGAGCTCTTAGCAATATCTTCTGCAATCTAAAACAGAGGAACAGTGTTAATAATGGCCCTGCTAGTGCAATGGTGCTACATGTAAAAAGAGGGAAATGAGGGTGCCTGGGTGGCTCAGATGTTAAGCATCTGCCTTCAGCTCAGGTCATGATTCCAGGGTCCTGGGATCGAGCCCCACATTGGGCTCCCTCCTCGGCGGGAAGCCTGCTCTCCCTCTCCTGCTGCTTGTGTTCCTGCTTTTGCTATCTCTCTCTGTCAAATAAATAAATAAAATCTTAAAAAAAAAAAGAGGGAAATGAGGGAAGGATTGTGGAATGACTTTGTGACTAGTAAAATACTGGACAAGTGATACTAATAACTCAGTAGTGTTGAGAAGGGAAAGGCTTTATTTGCTATGTTGATGAAAGAAAGGGCTGGCTTATTCCAGCAGGTCCATGTAAAAGGAAACTAGCATTTGCAATACAAAAATGTTCAGTTAATCAAGACACCAATCTGGAGCCAACATAGAGCTACCCTTGAGCATCTTTCCAGAACTGATTGCTGGGATGCTAATTTGAATTAAAACCTTGTTTCTACAAAAGAACATCTTTCATAATGCTAAGAATTAAGATTCTTAGGAAGATGGGATTCCAACATGGGAAAGTTAGGAGCTCAGTAAATCTCCAAAAATAAAACAAAACAATAAAACTGGATAAAAATTGTCAAAAACCAATGATTTCAGGACTCCGAAAATTGACAAAAAGACAACAAACTTAGAATTTAGTCATGAAAAACTACCGAATGATGCAGTATGTGGCATTACTACTGGGACTGCTCCTATTTCCCCACCCAGCTGGGTCAGTTTCAGTTTTATAAGGGTGGGGCAAGCCTTGAAAACCAAAAGACTCACTGCGAGGGAGACTTACTTTCTTTGGAGAATGCAAAAACAAACAAACAAACAAACAAACAAACACCCCTACACCCAACAATGTTATCAGAAGAGTAGCATCTAGGTAGCAAAAAGGGTGGGGGGAATACCAGTGAACCAACTACTCTGGGACTTCAGTCTTGGCTAGGGAAAGCAAAGGACCAAAAGACTAGCCAGAAATTTAACAAGGATACAAATGGAGCACCTTAATGAGCTCTCCACCTGCCCCAGGCTTACTGGAGGGCTGCAACATGTGCAGGAGAAACCAGAGGGAATTTGAGCCACCCATACATTCTTGGATGACCGTAAAAGTGTCCACACATGTGGAAACATGAGATGGCCCAAGAGAAATAAAAGCTAAAGGGGACTTGAAAATGGCCTGAACTTTGAATACATTCCCCAAACTATGCATAGATATATTAGCAATGAGTGGGAAACTTACTGGCTCAAGGTTTTTGAACAGAACCTCTGACTAATCTTTGGCAGACAACTAAGATATGCTGAAGCAGAAGCAACTTCTAGAAAGCCAGGCCTACAAAAAATAAATAAATAAATAAATAAATAAAGTGAGCATAGACACCCACAGCTACACATTGTCAGGAAGATGAACACCACAGAATTAGTCCAGACTGGTTTACTAAACAAAAAACAAACAGCAACAACAATAACCCTCAGGGGAAAGAACAAGAATCCACAGTTCCTGCAAAATTTTGTCTAAAATGCCAACTTTTACACAAAAGAATTACCAGATATGTAAAGAAATAGTGTGAATAATACTTAGGAAATAAAGCAATCAGTAGAAACTATCTTTGACTAATCTCAGACAATGGAATTGGCAGACAAAGATGTACAAGAAAACTATTTTAAATATATATATTTCAAAGAAATAAAGGAAACCACATCTAAATAATTAAAGGAATAAATGATGACAGTGCTCAAGTAGAGAATATCATTAAGAAAAAGAAATTGTTTTTAAAAACAACACAGCGGAAATTCTGAGATGAAAAATTATAGTAACTGAAATGAAAATTTTACCAGCAAGTCTCAAGAAAAGATTTGTGATGGTGAAAGAAAGAATAAATAAACTTGAAGACAGTTCAATGGAAATATTCCAATAAGACAAGCAGAGAGAAAATGATTTTTTTTTTTTAAATGGACAGTGCCGGGGCCGCTGGATGGCTCAGTTGGTTAAGCATCAGCCTTTGGCTCAGGTCATCATCCTAGGGTTCTAGGCCTACGTTGGGCTCCCTGCTCAGTGAGGAGCCTGCTTCTCTCTTTCCATCTGCCCCTCCCCCTTGCTCGTGTTCTCTCTCTCTTTCTCAAATAAAATCTTTTTTTTTAAATGCCCATGGGACATTATTTATTTGAGAGAGAGAGAGAATGAGAGAGAGAGAGAGTACATGAGAGGGGGGAGGGTCAGAGGGAGAAGCAGGCTCCTTTGCTGAGCAGGGAGCCTGATGTGGCACTCGATCCCGGGACTCCAGGATCATGACCTGAGCTGAAGGCAGTTGCTTAACAAACTGAGCCACCCAGGTGCCCTCAAATAAATAAAATCTTTTTAAAAAATAAACAGTGCCACAGAAAAGTGTGAAACAACATCAAATGCACCAAAATATATGTAATGGAGCTCTAGAAGTAGAAGAAACAGAGCTGTGCAGAAAATACATATTTGAAGAAATGATGGCCAAAACCTTCCCAAATTTGATGAAAAATGTTAATTTGCATACCTAAGAAGCACAACGTGCTTCTTAGAGACTCACACCTATACACATCACAGTTAAACTGTTGAAATCCAAAGGCAAAGGGAAAATCTTGAAACCAGCAAGAGAAAAAGATGCATTGCATATAGAACAATACAATTAATAGCTAACTTCTCATCAGAAACAACAGAAATCAGAGACAGCAAGAGGACATGTGGCAACTAAGAATTCTATATCCAGGAAAACTATCCATCACAGAAGAAAGGAGAAATAAAGATAGCATAGAGTTCTTCTGTAGGAATTTTTAGGTTGCAAATTAGACTTCCTTAATAGTTATAGAGCTGTTCAAATTACTCCATACTGGGTGGGTTTTGGTAGTTTGTGTTTTTCAAGGAAGCAGTTTATTTCATCTAAGTGGTAAGATTTATGGGTGGATATTCTTTTAGTTATCCTTTTGGATATCCTTTGTTTCATTCTCTCTTTTTTAAAAGATTTTATTTATTTGAGAGAGAGAGAGTGAGAAAGGGAGGGAGCATGAGAAGGGGGAGGGCCAGAGGGAGAAGTAGACTCCCTGCTGAGCAGGGAGCCCAATGCGGGACTTGATCCTGGGACTCCAGGATCATGACCTGAGCTGAAGGCAAACGCTTAACTGACTGAGCCACCCGGGCATCCCCAGAATACACATTCTTTTCAAATGCCCGTGGGACATTCTCCAGAACAGAACACATATTAGGACACAAGCAGGCCTCAACAAAAACAAAAAGATCTAAGTCATGCCATGAATCTTTTCTGACCACAATGCTATGAAACTAGAAGTCAACCACAAGAAAAAACCTGGAAAGACCACAAATACTAGGAGGTTAAACAACATGCTACTAAACAGTAAATGGATCAATGCAGTGGTCCAAAACCTTTGGGATGCAGCAAAAGGGGTCCTAAGACGGAAGTATACAGCAATACAGGCCTTCCTCAAGAAGCAAAAAACATCTCAAATAAACTAACTTTACATGTAAAAGAGCTAGAAAAAGAACAACAAATGTTGCTAAAGGCAGCAGAAGGAAGGAAATAATAAAGAGCAGAGCAGAAATAAATGATATAGAAACTAAAAAAATAATAGAACAGCTTGTTCTTTGAAAAAATTAATTAAATTGATAAACCTCTAGCCAGACCTATCAAAAAGAGAAAGAACCCAAACAAATAAAATCACAAATGAAAGAGGAAAAATAACAACCAACACCACAAGAATACAAACAATTGTAAGAGAATATTATGAAATACTATATGCCAACAAATTGGATAACCTGGAAGAAATGGATAAATTCCTGGAAGCATATAAACTACCAGCACTGAAACAGGAAGAAATAGAAAACTTGCACAGACCAATAACTAGCAAAGACATTGAATCAGTAATCAAAAAACTCCCAACAAACAAAAGTCCAAGACCAGATGGCTGCATAGGTGAATTCTACCAAACATTTAAAGAAGAGTTAATACCTATCTTCTCAAATTATTCCAAAAAAATTAGAAAAGGAAGGAAAACTTCCAAATTCATTCTATGAGGCCAGCATTACCCTGATACCAAAACTTTGCAAAGACACTACCAAAGAGAGAGAGAGAGAGAGAGAGAGAGAGAACGTCACGCCAATATCCCTGATGAACACAGATGCAAAAATTCTCAATAAAATACTAGCAAACCAAATCCAACAATACATTAAAAAAATCATTCACCACAATCAAGTGGGATTTATTCCTGGGTTGCAAGGGTGGTTCAATCTTCGCAAATCAATCAAGGTGATACACCGAATGAATAAAAGAAAGGATAAGAACCATGAACCTTTCATTAGATGCAGAAAAAGCATTTGACAAAGTACAACATCCATTCATGATAAAAACCCTCAACAAAGTAGGTTTAGAGAAAACATACCTCAATATAATAAAGGTCATATATGAAAAACCCACAGCTAATATTCTCAGTGGGGAGTAACTGAGAGCTTTTCCTCTATGATAAGGAACAAGACAAGGATGTCCATTCTCATCACTGTTATTCAACATAGTGCTGGAAGTCCTAGCCACAGCAGACAACGAAAAGAAATAAAAGGCATACAAATCAACAGGGAAGAAGTAAAACTTTCACTATTTGCAGATGACATGGTATTCTACATAGAAAACCCAAAAGACTCCACTCAAAGACTGCTAGAACTGATACACATATTCAGTAAAGTCGCAGGATACAAAACCAATGTACAGAAATCTGTTGCATCTATAGACCAATAATGAAGCAGCAGAAAGAGCAATTAAAGAATCAATCTCATTTACAATTGCACACACACACAAAAAGATACCTAGGAATAAAGAAGTGAAAGACCTGTGTTCTGAAAACTATAAAATGCTGATGAAAGAAATTGAAGAGGACACAAAGAAATGGAAAGCCATTCTGGGGGCACCTGGGTGGCTCAGTTGGTTAAGCATCCAACTCTTGATTTTGGCTCTGCTCATGATCTCAGGGTTGTGAGATGGAGCTCCTTGTCGGGCTCCCAGTTCAGCAGGGAGTCTGCTTGAGATTCTCCCTCATTGTCTCCCTCTGCCCCTCCCCCTACACTCACACAATCTCTCTATATCTAAAATAAATAAATAAATCTTTAAAAAAAGCCATTCCATGCTCATGGATTGGAAGAAAAATATTGTTAAAATGTCTATACTACCCAGAGCAATCTACAGATTTAAAGCAATCTCTACCAAAGACCAACATTTTTCAAAGAACTAAAACAAACAATCCAGAATTTTGTATGGAACCATAAAAGACCCCAAATAGCCAAAGCAACCTTAAAAAAGAAAAGCAAACTTGGAGGCATCACAATTCCACATTTCAAGTTATATTACAAAGCTATAATGATCAAGACAGTATGGTACTGGAGTGCCTGGGTGGCTCAGTCTGTTAAGTGTCTGACTCTTGAATTCAGCTCAAATCATGATCTCAGGTCATGGGATCAAGCCCCATGTCAGGTTCCACGACCAGTGGGGAGTCTGCTTGGGGATTTTCTCTCTCCCTCTTCCTCTTTCCCTCCCCCCACTCACACTCTCTTTCTCTAGAATAAATAAATCTTAAAAAAAAAAAACAGTATGGTACTGGCACAAAAAGAGACACATAGATCAATAGAACAGAAGAGAAAACCCAGAAATGGACCCTCAACTATATGGTCAACTAATCTTTGACAAAGCAGGAAAGAACATCCAGTGGAAAAAAGGCAGTCTCTTCAACAAATGGTGTTGGCAAAACTGGACAGCAACAGGCAAAAGAATTAAGCTGGACCACTTTTTTTTTTTAAAAGATTTTATTTATTTGAGAGAGAGAGAATGAGAGAGAGAGAGCACATGAGAAGGGGAAGGGTCAGAGGGAGAAGCAGACTCCCTGCCAAGCAGAGAGCCTGATGCAGGACTTGATCCTGGGACTCTAGGATCATGACTTGAGCTGAAGGCAGTCGCTTAACCAACTGAGCCACCCAGGCGCCCCAACTGGACCACTTTCTTATACCATTCACACAAATAAACTCAAAATGGATTACAGACAAAAATGTGAGGCCTGAAACCATAAAAATCCTAGAAGAGAGCCCAGGGAGCAATTTCTTTGACATTGGCTGTAGCAACTTCTTTATACATGTCTCCTGAGGCAAGGGAAATAAAAGCAAAAATAAACTACTGGGACTTCATCAAAATAAAAATCTTCTGCACAGTGAAGGAAACCATCAACAAAACTAAAAGGCAACCTACTGAATGGGAATATATATTGGCAAGTAACATGTGCAATAAAGGGTTAGTATCCGAAATACATAAGGAACTTATAAAATTCAACACCTAAAAACAAATAATCCAATTAAAAATGGGCAGAAGACATGAACAGACATTTCTCTAAGGAAGACATCCAGATGGGGATGCCTGGGTGGCTCAGTCGGTTTAGTGTCTGACACTTGATTTTGGCTCAGGTCATGATCTCAGGGTCATGAGATTGAACCCTGCATCAGACTCTGTGCTGAGTGTGGAGCCTGCTTGGGATTCTCTCTCTCCCTCTGCCCCTCCCTACTCTTTCTCTACCTCTCAATAAAATAAAATTTTTTAAAAAAAAATATCCAGATGGTTAATAGACACATGAAAAGATGCTCAACATCACTCATCATCAGGGAAATACAAATCAAAACTACAATGAAATGTCACCTCACACCTGTCAGAATGGCTAAAGTCAACAACACAGAAACAATACGTGTTGGCAAAGATGAGGAGAAAAGGGAAACCTCTTGCAGGGTTGGTGGGAATGCAAACTGGTGCAGCTACTCTGGGAAACAGTGCAGAGGGGTTCCTCAAAAATTAAAATAGAACTACCCTATAATCCAGCAATTGTACTACTGGGTATTTATTCAAAGGATACAAAAATATTAATTCAAAGGGAGACACACACCCTAATGTTTATAGCAGCATTATCTACAATAGCCAAATTATGGAAACAGTCCAAGGTGTCCATTGACTGATGAATGGATAAAAAAGATGTGGTGTATATATATATATATATATATATATACACATACACAATGGAATATTACTCAGCCATAAAAAGAACGAAATCTTGCCATTTGCAATGACATGGATGGAGCTAGAGAATATTATGCTAAGCAAAATAAGTCAGTCAGAGAAAGACAAATACCATATGATTTCACTCATATATATAATTTAAGATACAAAGCAAATGAGCAAAGGGGGGTGGAGAGAGAGGCAAACAAGGAAAGAGACTCTTAACTATAGAGAACACACTGATGGTTACCAGAGGGAAAGTGGGTGGGGGGGATAGGTTAAATAGGTGATGGGGATTAAGGAAGGCATGTGTTGTGATGAGCACTTGGTGTTCTATGGAAGTACTGAATTGCTATACTGTATATCTGGAACTAATATTACACTGTATGTTAACTAACTGGAACTAAAATAAAAACTTAAAAATTTTTTGAATGCCCTATTTCACAGAAATGGAAAAGCCAATTCTCAAATTCCTATGAAATTGCAAGAGCCTTGAGGTGGGGTTGGGGAGAGAGATTGGTCAAACTTGGAGGATTTACATTCCCTATTTCAAAACTTACTGTAAAGCTACAGGAATCAAAACACCATGGTACTGGCATAAGAACAGACATTTAGACCAATGAAATACAATTGAAAATCTAGAAATAAAACAACACATCTGTGGCAAATTGATTTGGGATGAGGGACCAAAACCATTCAATGGGAGGAAAAATAGTAACTTTAACACATGATGATGGGACAACTGGATGGCCACATACAAAAGAATGAAGTCAGAACCCTACCTCATATATATAAAAATTACCTAGAATAGATCAGTGACCTGATGTAAGACCTAAAATTATAAAATTCTTAAAATGTATTGGCAAATCTTGACTTTGGATTTGGCAATGGATTCGTGCATGAGCAAAACTTTAAAATTTAAATTTCATCAAAACTTAAAACTTTTGTGTATCAAAGGATATTTTCTGGAAAGTGAAAAGACAAACCTACAGAATGGGAGAAAATACTTGCAATGTACTAGTCCCTTGACTAGTATCCAGATCAGAATATTTAAAGAACTCTTACAACAAAAGACAAACAAAATTTTTAAATGCGAAAGGACTTATATAGACATTTATTCTAAGGTCTACCAATGGGCAACAAACACATGAAAAGATGGTCAACAGCATTAGTTATTAAGGGAAATGCAAATCAAATCTACAGTGAAGTACCACTTTATATTCTCTAAAATGTCTGTACTGAAAAAAAGAAAAAGAAGGCATTAGTTGAAAAGATGCTTTGTGAGGAGAGGGAAGATGGAGGAAGAGTAGGGGACCCTTGCTTCATCTGATCCCTTGAATTCAGCTAGATATCTATCAAATCATTCTGAACACCGTAATTCAACCTGAAATCTAAGAAAATAATTGCTACAATTCTACAAATAGAAAAGTGACCACTTTTTGCAAGGTAGGAGGTGCAGAGAAGTGAATCTGAGGGGACATATAGGAAGATAAACCATGGGGAGAAGGAGCATCTGTAAGCCAGCTGCCGGAAAGTGATATAGCAGTAGAGTGCAAAATCCGAACTTTTAGGGGACGTCCTGCCTGAAAGGTGCTCAGGTGGTGAAGCAAGGCAGAATCCTAGGTGGGACAGTGTAGTCTCAGGATCCCTAGGGTCACAGAAGAACTGGGGTGCCTGAGTGCAGCAGAGTTCCCAAGCATTGGAGCAGGGAAGCTGGCTATAATCAGCAAGCTGGGGAGGGGGCCCTCAGCTCACTGTTGCCATAAAGCATGAACCAAGGCCTGATCAGGTGACCACTCTCCAAACAGGGGCCCGACAAGCAGCAGAACTGCGGCGACCCTCCTCCCTCCCCTGGGAAGATTGGCAGGGGTGCACACTGCAGGGGTCTGCAGAAATTGGCACACACAAATGTGACTGATTGCTTTTCCCTGAGGGTGCACTGAGGAGTGAGGACTGTGCTCATTCAGCTCCCCAGCTAGAAATCAGGGCAACACCATTATAATTTTTTTCCATCCTCTAAAGTGGTGTGGAAAGCCTTCAAGGAACAGAAGCCACATAGAGCAACCCCAAGCAGCTTACACTGAGCCCAGCCCCCTGGCGTGTGGCAGTGCAACTCTGCCCAGGCAAAGATACCTGAGAATCAGTGCAACAGGCCCCTCCGCCAAAGGACCAGCAGGAACATCAGGCTAATACCAAGTATATGGATCACATAGAACTGAAAAACTCCTGTACTAGGGGAAAATAGAATATAGAATTTGAGGTTTTTTCTCATTAGTCATTAGTCTTTCAGTTTAAAATTTTCTTTTTCTTTTCAACTAGTTTCTTATTTTATCAACTCTTTGTTTTTAAGTCTTATTTAATTTTAATTTTTACATTCATATTCTATAGATATATTCTTCATTTTTGGCTTCTGTTCACTGTATTCAATTTTATTTTGTGTGTGTGTGTGTATGTATATATATGTATGTATATATATATGTGTGTGTATATATATATATACATATGTGTATGTATATATATATATATGTGTGTGTATATATATATATATATAAAGTTTTTCTTTCTTTACAATTTTGGGATCTAGTGTCTTCTAACAAACAGACAAAAATACACCCAGGACCAAGTATATCACCCTGTTTTGTCCACCTGTGAGACTAAATTCTCTCTTTTTTCCCTTTTCTTTTTTTCTTTTTTGGTTTTGGATCTCTTCAGATTTGTCTAGTGTGTATTTTGTTGGGGTCATGGCTGATATTTTTAATTTTGTTCTCTTGTTCATCTCTTCTTCTCTGGACAAAATTACTAGAAGGAGAAATTCACACACAAATAAAGAAAGAACCAGAGGTAATACTCACTGCCATAGATTTAATCAATATGGATACAAGTAAAATGTCAGGTCTAGATTTCAGAAAAATGATTATAAAGATACTAACAGGGCTTGTAAGCATAAAAGACCCTAGAGAATCCCTTAGTACAGAAATAAAAGAACTAAAATCTAATCAGGCTGAAATTAAAAATGCTTTAACTGAGATGCAGCCTAAAATGGAGATTCTAAAGACTAGGGTAAATGAGGCAGAAGAGAGAGTCGGTGATCTAGAAGACAAAATGTTGGAAAGTAAGGAAGCTGAGGAAAAGAGAGGAAACCAGCTAATGGATCATGAGGGGAGGCTTTGAGAAATCAGTGACACCATAAAGCCAAACAATATTAGAATTATTGGGGTCACAGAGGAAGGAGAAAGAGAGGGACAGAAGGTCCCTCAGATAAAGGGCTAGTATCCAAGATCTATAAAGAACTTATCAAACTCAACACCCAAAAAACCAAATAATCCAGTCAAGAAATGGGCAGAAGATACTAACAGACATTCCTCCAAAGACATCCAAATGGCCAACAGACACATGAAAAAATGCTCCACTTCCCTTGGCATCAGGGAAATACAAATCAAAACCACAATGAGATACCACCTTACACCAGTTAGAATGGCTAAAATTAACAAGTCAGGAAATAACAAACGTTGGTGAGGATGTGGAGAAAGAGGAACTTTCTTGCACTGTTGGTGGGAATGCAAGCTGGTACAGCCACTCTGGAAAACAGTATGGAGGTTCCTCAATAAGTTAAAAATAGATCTACCATATGACCCAGCAATTGCCCTACTAGGTATTTACCCCAAAGATACAAGCAAAATGCTCCGAAGGGGCACCTGCACCCCAATGTTTACAGCAGCAATGTCCACAATAGCCAAACTATGGAAAGAGTCCAGATGTTCATCAACAGATGAATGGATAAAGAAGTTATGGTGTATATATGCAGTGGAATATTGCTCAGCCATCAGGAAGGATGAATACTTGCCATTTCCATTGATGTGGATGGAAATGGAGGGTATTATGCTGAGCGAAATAAGTCAATCAGAGAAACACTATTATCATATGGTTTCAGTCATATGAGGACTATAAGAAACAGCAGAGAGGATCATAGGGGAAGGGAGGGAAAACTGAATAGGAAGTAATCAGAGAGGGAGACAAACCATGAGAGACTCTTAACTATAGGAAACAAACTGAGAGTTGCTGGAGGGGAGGTGGGTGGGATGATGGGGTAATTGGGTGATGGGCATCAAAGAGGGCATGTGATGCGATGAGCACTAGGTGTTATATGCAACTGATGAATTATTGAACACTACATCTGAAAGTAATGATGTACTATACGTTGGCTAATTAAATTTAAATTAAAAAAAGAAAACAAAGGAAAATATGAAGTGTTGTTGAGGATTTGGAGAAACTAGAATCCTTGTACATTGAGGAAATGTAAATGGCTCAGTCACAGGGGAGGAATGTTTAGTGCTCCTTCAAAAAGTTAAATATAGAATTGTCATATATCCCAGCAACTCCATTCCTAGGTATATACACAGAAAAATTGAAAACAGGTAATCTAGTATATGTACACACATGTTCGTGGCAACACTATTTTTAAAAGATTTTATTCATTTGAGAGAGAGAGCAGGAGCAGGGGAAGGGCAGAGGGAAAGAGACAAGCAGACTCTCCACTAAGCATGGAACCCAGGACCCCACAATCATGACCTGAGTCAAAATCGATTAACTGACTGACTGAGCCACCCAGGCACCCCAATTCATAGCAACACTATTAATAGCCAAAAGGAAGAAATATCCCAAATATCTATCAACAGATGAATAGATAAAGAAATTGTGATACATACATACAATGGAATATTGTTGGAATAAAGTAGCAACACATAATACAATGTGGATGAACCTTGAAAACATGGTAAGTTAAAGAAGTTAGACATAAAATGCCATATATTACATGATTCCATTTACATGAAATACCTAGAATAGGAAAATTCATAGAAACAGAAGCTGCCTGGTGGTTGCCTGAGGTGGAATGGGTAGGGAATGGGGAATAACAGACTAGTTGGTACAGGTTTTCCATTTGGGGTGATAAAAATGTTATGGAACTAAATAAAGGTGGCGATTATGCAACATTGTGAATGCACTAAATGCCACAGAATTATATTTAAAATGGCTAATTTTACATTATGTGAATTTCATCTCAATTAAAAAGAAAAGTCAATAAAAGACATCGAGATTGCAAAAGAACAAATAAAATATCTTTATCTGAAGATGACTGCCTATGTAGAAAATTACAAAGAATCTAAAAAGACAAAAAACAAAAAACAAACAAACAAAAAAAACAGCCCCAAATCTCCTAAAACTAGTATGAATTCAGTAATGTCACGGGATATAAATTCAACACATAACAACCAATTGCATTTCTACCACCTAGCAATAAACACACTGTAATTGAACTTTAAAATACAATTTAAAATGTATACTTAGTTATAAATGTAACAAAATACATGAAGGACCGACATCCTTCTAATTACAAAATGCTCATGAAATAAATAAGATTTTTTTTAATGTTCTGGTTGCTCAACATAGTGAAGATATCAATTCTCTCCAAAATGATCTACACAATTCCTTTCAAAATCTCAGCTATATGTTTTGAAGACATAGATAAACTTATTATAGACTATGTAGAAAGGCAAAGGAATGGCAATAGCTAAAATAATTTTGAAACAAAAAAAGAGTTAGAAATCACTCTCTTCAATGTTAAGAATTTCCTATATAGCTAACATAATTAACACAGTGTGGCTCTAGCAGAAAGATATACACAGAGACCAATGAGACAGAATAGTAAATCCATAAATAGACCCAAACATATAAACCTGACATTTCACAAAGGTGAAAAAGCAATTCAATGGGGAAAAAAATGGTCTTTTCTCAAATGGTGCTGGAGTAATTGGATAATTCATAGGTACCAAAATAAATAAATAAATAAATAAACCCAAACCTCACACCTTCCACAAAAATGAACTCAAAGTGGATCATGGATTGAAATGTAAAATATAAAACTATGAAACATTACAAAAAATATAGGATAAAATCTTTGGGATCTAGGGCTAGGCAAAGAATTCTTAGATGTGTTGCTAAAAAATAGTAAATAAAAGAAAAATGATAAATTGGAGTTTATCAAAATAAAAAAGTTTACTTTAGTGAAAGACCCTGTTAAAGGAAGAGAAGACAAGCTACAGGCTGGGAGAATATACTTGCTAACGCTGTACTTAATAAAAGATCCCTATCTACAATATGTTTTAAAATTCTGAAAGCTCAACATTAGAAAAACAAGCCAACCAGAAAATGGGCAAAATATATGAATAGACACTTCATCAAATAGGAAATAATTATGGCACATAAGCACATGAAAACATGTTCAACATTATTAATCATTACAGAAATGCAAATTAAAATCACAAGAAAATATAACTATACACCAATTAGAATCGCTAAAATAAAGAAGTGTTAAGCAAGATGGCAGACTAGGAAGCTCCAGGCCTTCATTCTCCCAAGGAAACACTAAAAATATAATTAGAGACTGACTAATGTAATTTTACAGGAGTTCTGGAAACCAGACTCTACAGCAACCAAGCAAATGCACAATGAAGAAAAAGCCACATTCAAATGGTAGGAAATGTCGAGGCATTTTAAATTCATCCTCACCCCACCTTCTCCCAGATGCACAGCATGGTTGAGAGGAAGTAACCCAATTCCCCGTTCCCTCCCTCAGGCTGGAAGGACTAATCTGTGGGCCACCTGAAGAACTGGTTTCTGTCTTGCCCAACTCAAAGCTCAGAGAGGGAACAGCATAACTCAGAACTCAGATCGGCAGAACTCACCGAAGGCAGTGGAGGACACAAAAGCACATGAAAAATGCAGACCATGGAGCAAGAATTACAGGCAAAGGAACACAAAAAAACATCTAAGGCCCTAAGAGGCTTTGGTGAGATTCTTTGGTAAGTTAACACATTTAAGGGCAGTCATTTATTCTGGAGAAATTAGAAGGAAAAATTGCACACATATGGCTGAAGCAAGATGCATGTCCAAAAAGAACTGAGAAGGTATTTCATGCCAGACAAATCTCAAGGCTAAGGACATGCCCTGCTAATTACCGAAGGTCTTTCATGTTTGTCTGCAAAGACAAGGAGAGGTGGCTGTTTTCCCCTATGCTCAATTTTCAAAGATCACAAAACATACACAGAAACTAAGGGCATATTCAAAGCAGCAAAATAAATCTCCAAAAGCTGTCCTTGAAGAAACACAGGTTCTGGACTTACTAGACGATTATATTTTTTTATTTTTTTATTATTTTTTAAAGATTTTATTTATTTATTTGACAGAGAGATAGAGAGCACAGGTAGGCAGAGAGGCAGGCAGAGGGAGAGGGAGAGGGAGAAGCAGGCTCTCCGCTGAGCAAGGAGCCCAATGCGGGGCTCAATCCCAGGACCCTGGGATCATGACCTGAGCCGAAGGCAGACGCTTAACCGGCTGAGCCACCCAGGCGCCCTAGACGATGTCTTTAAAACAAGTGTCTTGAGTGCTCAGAAATAAAGGGAAACTTGGACAAAGACTAAAGGAAATCAGGAAAATGATATATGAACAAAATAATACTGAACAAAGAGATAGTAATAGTAGAAGGGAGCCAAAAAGTAATTCTGGAGCTGAAAATACAACGAACTGAAAAATTCACTAGACAGGTTCATCAGCAGACTTGAACAGACAGAACAATCAGTAAACTTGAAGGCAGGTCATTTGAGTCTGAGTCTGAGGAGCGAAAAGAAAAAAGAAAAAAAGAAAAGTGACTAGAATATGAGGGACTTATAGGACACCACCAAGAGGATCAATGTATATATGATAGGAATCCCAGAGGAAGAGAGAGATAAAGGGGCAGAGAGATTATTTGAAGAAAATTTCCAAACTTTGAGGAAAAAAACAAAGCTCTACAAATTCAAGAAGCTCAGCAATCTCGAGTAGGATAAATCCAGAGACACACACCAAGACACATTATAACTGTACTGTGAAGAGCCAAACACAAAAAGAGAATCTCAAAAGCTGCAAAACAGTTGAGCTACTCAGCACATACAAGGAATCACAAGATTATTAGTGGATTTCTCAGGAGAAATTTTGCAGGACAGAAGGCAATTCGATTATATATATTTTAAAAAGAAGAAAAGAGGAAGGAGGAGGAGGAGGAGAAAAAATGTCAACTGAGAATTTTATATCTGGCAAAACAGTTCTTTTAAAAATAAGAAAGAAATTAAGGAATTCCCAAACAAGCTGAGGGAAGTCATTGCTCCTAGATCTGCCCAAAAGAAACGTTCAAAAAAGTCCTTCAAGTTGAAATGGAAGGACACTAGACCTCCCCTGTGAAACTCCTAGAGCAAACAGAGGGATACAGATCATTGACAAGTCATTTGATTTTTACCATTGACACACGATGTTATGCCAGTTTCAAGTGTGCAACACAGTATTTTGACAACTGCAGACATTATACTGTGCTCACCACAAGTATAGCTACTTTCTGTCACCATACAACGCTATTACAGCACCACTGATATATTCCCTACACTGTACCTTTTATCCCCATGATTATTCATTCTGCAACTGGAAGCCTGTACCTCCTACTCCCACGTACCATTTTGCCCATCCCTCCACCCTCCTCCCCTCTGGCAACCACCAGTTTGCTCTGTATTTATGGATCTGTTTCTGTTTTTTTTTTGTTTATTCATTTGTTCTGTTTTCTAGATTCTACATGTAAGTAAAATTATACAGTATTTATCTTTCTCAGTCTTATTTCACGTAGCTTAATACCCTCTGGGTCCATCCATGTTGTCACAAACAGCAAAATTTCATCATTTTTTATGGCTGCATATATCCTATTATGTATACATACCACATCTTTTTTATCTGCTCCTTTGTCCATGGACACATGGGTTACTTCCATGTCTCGCCTATTGTAAATAATGTTGCAATAAACATAGAGGTGCATATATCTTTTCAAAATAATGTTTTTGTTTTCTGTGGTAAATACCCAGTAGTGGAATTGCTGGATCATATGGTAGTTCTATTTTTAATTTTTTGAGAAACCTCCATACTGCCTCCCATAGTGGCTGCACCAATTTATATTCCCACCAATAGTGCACAAGAGTTCCTTTTTCTCTACATCCTCACCAACTTATTTGTCTTTTTTGCTTTAGTCACTCTGACAGTTGTGAGGTGATATCTCATTGCGGTTTTGATTTGTATTTCCCTGATGATCAGTGAGGTTGAGCATCTTTTCTTGTGTCTGTTGGCCATCTGTATGTCTTCTTTGGAAAAATGTATCTTTAGGTCTTCTGCCCACTTCAACTGCATTATTTGTTGTTGTTTTTGGTGTTGAGTCATCTAAAATTCTTTATGTATTTTTGTATTAACCCCCATAAGATATATCATTTGCAAATATCTTCTCCCATTCAGTAGGTTGCCTTTTTGTCCTTTGATTGTTTCCTTCACCGAGCAAACGCTTTTTATTTATTTTTATTTTGATGTAGTCCCAAGTTTATTTTTGCTTTTGTTTCCCTTGCCTCAGGAAAACTATCTAGAAAAATGTTGCTATGGTTGACGTCAAAGACGTTACTGCCTATGTTTTCTTTTAGGAGTTTTATGGTTTCAGGTCTCACATTTAGGTCTTTAATCCATTGTGAGTTTATTTTTGTGCATGGTGTAAGAAAATGGTCCAGTTTCATTCTTTTGCATGAAGCTTTCCAGTTTTCCCAGCACCATTTGTTGAAGAGACTGCCTTTTCCCCATTGTATATTTTTGCCTCCTTGGTCATAGTTTAGTCGACCACATAAATATGGGTTTATTTCTGGGCTCTCTATTCTGTTCCATTGATCTATGAGCCTTTTTGTGCTGGTATCATACTATTTTGATTACTACACCTTTGTAGTATATCTTGAAACGTAGGATTGTGATACCTCCAGCTTTGTTCTTCTTTCTCAAGATTGCTTTGGTTGGTATTCACAGTCTTTGTGGTTCCATACAAATTTTAGTATTATTTGACATCAGTCTTGGCAGTGCTTTTCTGGATGACATTGAAAGCACAAGTAACAAAAACAAGAATTAACAAGTGGGACCACATCAAATTAAAAATTTCTTTTTTTTTTAAGATTTTATTTATTTATTTGAGAGAGAGAGAATGAGAGATAGAGAGCATGAGAGGGAAGAGGTTCAGGGGGAGAAGCAGACTCCCTGCCGAGCAGGGAGCCCGATGTGGGACTCGATCCCGGGACTCCAGGATCGTGACCTGAGCCGAAGGCAGTCGCTTAACCAACTGAGCCACCCAGGAGCCCCCAAATTAAAAATTTCTTCACAGCAAAAGAAACAATCAACAAAAATGAAAAGGAAACCTACAGAATGGGAGAAAATATTTACAAACCACCTGACAAGGGGTCAATATCCAAAATATATAAGGAACTTAATTGCAAAATATTCTGATTAAAAATGAGCAGAGGAGACTTCTGGGGAAGACAGCAGAGTAGGAGGACTCTAAGCTCACCTTGTCCCATGGTTACAAGTAGATAACACTCACATGAGTGTAAATAACCCAGAAAATGACCTGAAGACTGGCAGAACAGAATTTCTACAGCCTAATGTAGAGAAGAGTCCACATGGAGGAGGGTAGGAAGGACAGACACACAGGACTGTCCTCAGGAAGGAGAGATGGCATGAGTGCAGAGAAAGGAGAGAAACAGACCCTGACACTAGGTGCCCCAGGCATGGGGAACCCACAGGAGGTAGATGAATCCAGTTAACATTCAAATTTGAAAAACAGAGGGGTTGAATTTCATGAGTTTTTACAATCTGTGGGGCTTAACACTTGGGACTTTAAAAATTACAGGCTCAGCTCTGGAAGAGCTAGAGGGTGATAAAAAATGGAGTCCCCGGCCTTAAAAAGATAGCACAACAAACAGCCCTGTGGAGATAGAACAAAAAAGCAGCAGTTTGAAAAATGTCTGGGGTACATGGGAGGGATATTTGTTTACTCATCTCAGAGCACGTGCCGTAGGGGCAGGGATCACTGGGCTACTTCTCCAAGAACAAAAGAGTTGGCAAGCACCATCCCCCCCCCGCCCCGCCCCAGCCTTGACACACAGACATCTCTGAAAACTAGTGCAGCACCAACATGATCAACCTAACCTGCTAACAGTGTGCTGCACCCCTGTGATCTCTGGTGGACACAGCCCCTTCCAGCTGGCCTCATTCCCACAGCAGACCAGCACAAACTTTGCTAACACTGCATGCCCTGCCCTATATTCTTCTGTGGATCTGCCCCCTAGAGCCAGGCCTTGGTTCCAGGTATCCCCCCACAGCAGACCAGCGGAACTTGCTGGCACTGTGTCCCACCCCCATGTCCTCCTGTGGACCTGCCTTCTTAAATACACCTTTGGCCAAGCCCATCCGAAGTGGTGCCATAAGCATAGCGGTGTGCAAGCAGCCCCAATAGGGGCCAGCACCACTCCAAAGTGACTCCTGGCCCAGAGAGAGGGGAAGAAAACCACCCACAGCAGTCCAACTGAAGCCCCAGCAGTAGACTAGGCGTAGACACTAGTTCTGACTACAGGCCCCACCCACCAACAAAAGCTTCTCTGAGACAACACAGGGAGAGTGCCCTGCAGTTGTGCTACTGAATCTCTGGCAAAGGCCTGGTCTGACTCAATTCAAGCCCAAGGCAGCCCCAGGCTGGCCCACTAACAACAAAGGACCAAACCCTGCCCTTAATAATGGCAAAAAGAGCCACTGCAGACGACTGGTCTGAAGCCAAACACAACTCAACCATAACAGGAGGGCACACAAAACACACAAAGGAGACACTTCTGAAACACCAGGTTCGGTAAGCAGAATAACTGTACTGCGGGGCACTACAGGACCTCTTCCTCATAAGACCATGACTTTCAAGAACAGGAAATGGAGCTGACTTTCCTAACATAGAAACAAGACACAGAGAGTTAGACAAAACGAGGAGACAGAGGAATATGTCCCAAATGAAAGGATAGAACAAAATCACAGCAAGAGAGCTAAACAAAACAGTGATAAGTAATATGTTTGATAGAAAATTTAAAGTAATAGTCATAAAGATATTCACTGGACTTAAGAAAAGAGTGGAGGACCTCAGTGAGACCTTCAAAAAAGAGAACACGTAAAAAAGAACAAATCAGAAATGAACTGAATAACTGAAATTAAAAATACACTAGAGGGAATAAAAAGACTAGAGGAAACAGAAGAACAGATCAGTGACTCTGGAGATATCCAGATCCAGGAGCACAGAGAGCCCCCAACAAAATCAACCAAGGAGTTCCACACCAAGACATGTGGGAATTAAAATGGCAAAAAAGTGGTGATAAAGAAAGGATTTTAAAAGCAGCAAGAGAGAAAACAGTTGCATACGAGGGGAACCACATTAGGCTATCAGCTGATTTTTCAGCAGGACTTTGCAGGCCAGAAGGGAGTGGCATGATATATATATCCATGTTGAAGGAAAAAACATGCAGCCAAGAATACTCTATCCAGCAAGGCTCTCATTCACAATAGAAGATAAAGTGTTTCCCAGACGAACAAAAGTTAAAGGAATGAATGACCACTAAACCGGCCCTACAAAATATGTTAAAGGGGACTCTTTGAGTGGAAAAGAAAAATCATAATAGGAGTAAGAAAAGTAGATGGCACAAAAGCACTAAAAATAAGTATCTCTGTGAAAATCCATCAAGAGATTCACAAAATAAAAGGATGTAAGGTATGACATCATATACCTAAAATGTGGAGAGGAGATGAGTAAAGAACAGGTTCACACTTAAATGATCATCAACTTAATATAGACTGCTATATGCAGAAGATGTTACATATAAACCTAATGGTAACCACAAATAAAAAACCAGTAATAGATATGCAAAGAATAAAGAGAGTGAGAAGAAAGGAACAGAGAAGAACTACAAGACAACCATAACAAGAAAATGGTAATAAGTACATACCTATCAATAATGACGTCACTGTAGATTTTTCCCTTTCAGCATTAAAAAAACTAATGTAACACTGTATGTTAACTATACTGGAATTTTAAAAAAATATAAAATTATATTTTGTAATTTGTATATTTTTGTATATTTTTATTATTTATTATATTATATTATTTATATAACATATTTTGTATATTTTATTTGTATATTATTTATTTTTATATATTTTAATATATTTTAATATATTTTATATATTATATATTTATATAATATACAAATTATGTTAAATAATTTTTATTTTTGTTAATTATATAAATATACAAATTAAATTTGTATATTAAAATATACAAATTTTAAAAAAATATACAAATTACTTTGAATGTAAATGGACTCCAATCAAAAGACACAAGGTGACAGAATGAATTAAAACACAAGACCCATCTATATGCTGTCCTACAAGAGACTCAGTTCAGACCTAAAGACACATAAAGACAGAATGAAAGTGAGGGGATGGAGAAACATTTATCATGCAAATGAATATCAAAAGAAAGCCAGAGAAGCAATACTTATATCAGACAAAACAGACTTTAAAACAAATAGATTTGTAATAGAGAGAAAGAAGGACACTATATAATCATAAAAGGAACAATCCAACAAGAAGAAATAACAATTGTAAATATTTATGCACCAACACAGGAACACCCAAATACATAAACTAGCTAATAACAAATATAAAGATATTAATCAATAATAATACAATAATAGTAGGGCACCTTAACACTCCACTTACATCAATGGACAGATCATCCAAACAAAATCAACAAGGAAACTGGCTTTGAATGACCCACTGGACCAGAGGGATTTAACGGACATGTTTAGAACATTCCATCCTAACATAGCAGAATACACATTCTTTTTAAATGCACATGGGACATTCTCCAGAATAGATCACATACTAGGCCACAAGTCTCAACAAATTCAAGAAGATCCGAAGTCATACTATGCACCTTCTCTGACCAAAATGCTATGAAACTGGAAGTCAACCACAAGAAAAAAAATCTGGAAAGACCACAAATACATGGAGGTTAAATAATCTATGAAACAATGAATGGCCCAACCAGGAAAATCAAAAGAGAAATAAAAAAAATAAATGGAAATACGTGAAAATAAAAACACAATGGTCCAAAACTTTGGGATACAGCAAAAGGGTCCTAAGAGGTAAGTATATAGCAATACAGGCCTACCTCAAGAAGCAAGAAACATCTCAAATAAACAACCCAATCTTACACCTAAAGGAGCTAGAAAAAGAACAACAAAGCTTAAAGCCAGAAGGGAAATAATAAAGATTAGAGCAGAAATAAATGATATAGAAACTAAAAAACAAATAAAACAATAGAACAGATTAATGATATCAGCATCCTGTACCTTGAAAAGATCAAAACTGATAAATCTTTAGCCAGACTCATCCAAGGCGGGGGAGGGGGCTCAAATAAACAATACTAAAAATGAAAGAGGAGAAATAACAACACTACAGAAATACAAAGGATTATAAAAGAATATTTTGAAAAATTAAATGCCAACAAATTAAACATAGAAGAAATGTATAAGTATCTAGAAACATATAACCTCTCAAAACTGAATCAGGAAGAAATTGAAAATTTGAACAGACCAATTACCAACAATAAAATTGAGTCAGTAATCCAAAAGACTCCCAACACAAAAGTCCAGGATCAGGCAGACACACAGGTAAATTCTACCATTCTACCAAGTATTAAACAGTTAACATCTATTTTTCTCAAACTATGCAAAAAAAAAAAAAAAGAGAAGATGTCAACATTTTCCAAATTCATTGTATGAGGCCAGCATTATCCCAATACCAAAATAAAAACCAGATAAAGAGACTACAAAAAGGGGTGCCTGGGTGGCTCAGTTGTTAAGCGTCTGCCTTCGGCTCAGGTCATGGTCTCAGGGTCCCAGGATCGAGCCCCGCATCGGGCTCCCTGCTCAGCGGGAAGCCTGCTTCTCCCTCTCTCACTCCCCCTGCTTGTGCTCCTGCTCTCACTGTGTCTCTCTCTGTCAAATAAATAAAATCTTAAAAAAAAAAAAAAGAGAGAGAGACTACAAAAAAAGAGAACTACAGGCCAGTATCTCTGATGAATATTGATGCAAAAATCCTCAACAAAATATTAGCAAACTATAACCAACAATACATTTTTAAAAATCATTCACCATACTCAAGGGGGATTTATTCCTGGGATGCAAGTGTGGTTCAATATTCGCAAACCAATGTGATATGTCACATCAACAAGAGAAATGATAAAAACCATATGACCATTTCAATAGATTCAGAAAAAGCATTTGACAAAGTACAACATCTATTCATGATAGAAACCCTCAACAAAATAGGTTTTAGAGGACCCACACCTAACATCATCCTCAATGGTGAAAAACTGAGAGCTCTTCCCCTAAGGTCAGGAACAAGATAGGGATGCCCACTCTCACCACTTTTATTCAACACAGCACTGGAAGTCCTAGCCACAGCAATCAGATAACAAAAAGAAAAGAAAAGGTAGTCAAACTGGTAAGGAAGAAGTAAAACTTCACTATTTACAGATGACATGATACTATATATAGAAAACCCAAGACTCCACACACACACAAAAACAACTACTAGTACTGATAAATGAATTCAATAAGGTCACAGAATACAAAATCAATATACAGAAATCCACTGCATTTGCATACACTAATAATGAAACAGCAGAAAGAGAAATTAAGAAAACAATCCCATTTACAACTGAGCCAAAATAATAAACTTAACCAAGGAGGTGAAAGACTGATACTCAGAAAACTATAAAACATTGAGGAAAGAGATGAAGAGGATACAAACAAATGGAAAGACATTCCATGCTCATGGGCTGGAAGTACAAATATTGCTAAAATGTCCATACTACCCAAAGCAATCTACAGATTTAATGCAATCCCTATCAAAAAACCAACAGCATTTTTCACAAAACTAGGGAATCCTAAAATTTATATGGAACCACAAAAGATCCCAAATAGTCAAAGCAGTCTTGAAAAAGAACAAAACTGGAAGTATCACAATCCCAGATTTAAAAGTACAAAATTTTTACAAAATTACTACAAAGCTGTAGTAATCAAAACAGTATGGTACTGGCACACACACACACACACACACACACACACACACACGAGAGAGAGAGATATATAGATCAATGGAACAGAACAGAGAGCCCAGAAATAAACCCACAATTAATCTTCAACAAAGGAGGAAAGAATATACAGTGGGAAAAGAGTCTTTTCAACAAACAGTGTTGGGGAAACTGGACAGCAACATGCAAAAAAAATTAAACTGAAATGCTTTCTTACACCATACACAAAAAAATAAATTCAAAATGGATTAAAGATCTAGATGTCTGAGCTGAAACCATAAAAATCCTTGAAGAGAGCACAGGCAGTAATTTCTCTGACATCGGTCATAGCAACATTTTTCTAGATATGCCTCCTCAGGTAGGGAAACAAAAGCAAAAATAAACTACTGGGACCTCATTGAAAAAAAAAAAAGCGTCTGCACAGCAAAGGAAACAATCAACAACACTAAAAGACAACTTGCAAAATGAGAGAAGATATGTGCAAATGATGTATACAATAAATGGTTAGTATCCAAAACATAAAAAGAACTTACACAACTTAACACTCAAAAAACAAATAATCCAATTAAAAAATGGGCAAAAGACATGAACAAACATCTCTCCACAGAAGACATCCAACAGAAACCTGCAAAGATGCTCAAAATCACTCATCATCAGAGAAATGCAAAACAAAACTACAATGAGATTTATCACCTCACAACTGTCAGAATGGCTAAAATCGAAACCACAGGAAACAAGTGTTGGTGAGGATGTGGAGAAAGGGAACCCTCGTGCACTGCTGGTGGGAATGCAAACTGGTGCAGCCACTCTGGAGAACAGTATGGAGGTTCCTCAAAAAGTTAAATAACAGAATTAACAAATGATATAGTAATTTCACTATTGGGTATTTACCCAAAGAATACAAAAACACTATTTGAAGAGATACATGCACCCAGATGTTTACTGCAGAATTATTTATAGTGGTCAAGATATGGAAGCAACCTGTGTCCATTGATAGGTGAAATGGATAAAAGATGTGGTATCTTTTATACAATGGAATACTACTCAGCCATAAAAAGTGGAAATCTTGACATTTGCAAAAACATTAAGGGATCTAGAGGGTTAATGCTAAGTTAAATAAGTCAGAGAAAGACAAACACAATCTGATTTCACTCATACATGGAATTTAAGAAACAAAATAAATGAATAGGAAAAAAAAGAGATAAACCAAAGAACATTCTTATCTATAGAGAACTGATGGGGAGGGGAGTGGTGGAGGGGTGAACTAGGTAAAGGGGATTAACAGTACACTTATCATGATGAGCACCGAATGATGTATGGAATTGTTGAATCACTATATTGTACACCTGGAACTAATATAACACTGTATGTTAACTATACTGGAATTAAAGTTTTTAAGAAAACAGAGGACCTCAATAGACATTCTCTAAAGAAGACATACAAATGGCCAACAAGTACATTAAAAAGTGCTCAACATCACTAATTATCAGGGAAATGCAAATGAAAACTACAATGAAATATAATTCTCCACCTGTTAGGATGGCCATCATTAAACAGCAATAGGTTATATTGTTGGCAAGGATGTGTTGAAGAGAGAACCCTGTGCGTTGTTGGTAGGAATATAAAAATTGCGCAGCCACCATGATAAACAGTATGGGGGATCCTCAAAAAATTAAAAATAGCACTACCATATGATCCATCAATCCCACTTCTAGGTTTCTATCCAAAGGAAATGAAATCAGAATCTTGAAGAGGTATCTCCTCTATGTTCACTGCAACATTCACAATAGCCAAGGTATGGAAACCACCTATGCACACTGACAGATGAATGGATAGAAGTATGGTGTATATGTGTCATCAACTATTATAGGCATGTGAAAGAAGGAAATCTTGCCATTTATGATAACGTGAATGAACTTGGAGAACATTATGCTAAATGAAATAAGCTAGATGCAGGAAAACAATATTGCATGATATCACTTATACATAGAATTTTATGTAGAGTATAGAATGGTGGTTGCTAGGGGCTGGGACATGTAGGAAATGGGGAAATATTGGTCATAGGGTTAACTTTCTTTAAACTTTAGTTAACTTTGTTATAAAATGAGTAGGTTCTAGAAATCCACTGTATTTATGGTGACTATAGTTGATAATAATGCTTGAAATTTGCTATGAGAGATCTTTTTTTTTTAAGATTTTATTTATTTATTTGAGAGAGAGAGCATGAGAGGGAAGAGGGTCAGAGGGAGAAGCAGACTCCCCGCCGAGCAGGGAGCCCGATGCGGGACTCGATCCCGGGACTCCAGGACCATGACCCGAGCCGAAGGCAGTCGCTTAACCCACTGAGCCACCCAGGCGCCCTATGAGAGTAGATCTTAAGAGTTTTCAACACACACAAATGGTAAGTCTGGGAGGTGATAAATATGCTAACTTGAGGCAATTGTTACATAAGGCATGCTTACATCACACCGCCAATTGTACACCTTATATATATGTAACCTTGTGTCAATCCCTGCCACAAGTCATGCTCAGATTCAGGTCTTACTGCAGCCTCCAGATGCCAGAGATCCAGGCTTTAGCACCCTCATCTCAGCCATAAGGCTCCTTCCTAGCAGATCGCCTCAGCACCTTCTTCACTCCTCCCCAACAGGTAAGCACACTTGGGGGCTTGCCCTGGACTTCCCTGAGCTAGGTGGAATCCCGTGAGGGAGCTTTCCACTGCAAGTTAACAGCACACCCACTCATCAAGGCATAGTTTTTCTCACATAACTGAAATGTGGAGGTGGGCAAGTACTGGCATCCCTAAAGCTCAGTGATGTCACAACTCTAGGTTGGCATGGCATCCCTCTCTCTCATGGTCACAAGATGGCTGCAGTAGCCCTGGTCATCACACAACCGTGTTTGAAGGTAAGCAGCAGGGTACAGCACAAGGCAGTTTCTCCTCCACAACCTTAAGGATCCCTTGTGCCCTTCACCACTCCTTACAGCTCATTGGTGGGATCCAGGCACAACCTATCCTAGACCAAGAGCTAGGGCACCTTCCCAGAGGTCCCAGCACCTCCCTGTCGGTAGCCACAGCTCTCCTCCAGCCCTCATGGCTGAAATGCCACCTCGTACCCAGGCTTCCCTGGAAGCTTTGTGTTCTCCCCAGGCTGTGCTCTGGGGACAGGTGGCAAACCCACCACCTGCTGCCCCTGGGCTCCCACCAGGCCTGTCCCGGAGAGCGGAGCCCAGGGACTCCTCCCCAGCACCCACCAGTCCCATCCCCACCTACCTTACTGCCTGCTTCCTGGGCGGAGAAACAGTTCATCACGCCTTTCCCTCTACTCTGCGGCTACAACACGACTCATTGCCCTCAGTCCTCCAGGTTTACCTCTTGACAAGTTTATACAAAATGCCAAAGAATCATTTGAAGTACCTGCTTTTGTCACTTATTTTCGTTGACTTTGGCATTCAGAGCCAAGAATCTGTCCCCTGGTCATTGCTGTTCCATGTCTGCTTCTTTGGGGCAACAAGCTAAGCTTCTGAGCCTAATTCCAGTGGTGGAAGAATTTCAAGCAAAGGGAGGAAACGATGTGCTTTAAGACGATAGCACCTGGGTGGCTCAGTTGGTTGGGCGACTGCCTTCGGCTCAGGTCATGATCCTGGAGTCCCGGGATCGAGTCCTGCATCGGGCTCCCTGCTCAGCGGGGGGTCTGCTTCTCCCTCTGACCCTCCCTCCTCTCATGTGTTCTCTCATTCTCTCTCGAATAAATAAGATCTTTAAAAAAAAAAAAAAGGCGATAGTGGTCAGGTGTTGGTGGCGTGAAGTTTGGAGGGGGAGGAGCAGGGTATATATGATCTCTGTACCTTCTGCTGCATTTGCTGTGAACCTAAAACGGTTTTTTTTAAAAATATTTTGAGAACAAGAGCATGAGCGTGAGTGAGGGACAGAGGGAGAAGCAGACTCCCCACTGAGCAGGGAGCTGTAGGGCGGCTTGATCCCACGACCCCAGGATCATGACCTGAGCCGAAGGCAGATGCTTAACCCCGACCAAGCCACGCATGTGCCCCAAACCTAAAACTGTTCCAAACAAAACGTTAATTTAAGAGGGGAAATGCCTTATTAGCTCTAGTTCTGTACCAGGCCAAGGGCCCACACACCATAGGGCCCACACAGGCCTCCTGAACAGCTCGGCTGCTCACTGGAGAGATGGAGCCCCACAGCCCTTCCAACTAGACCTCCCGCCTCAGCTGGAAATCTGCTGTCCAAGTGTTGACGGCAGGTGTGGACTGGGGCCTGCTCACCCTCCTTACACCCCGCTCCTTCCTAACACCCTCTGCTCCAGCTCCCTGCATGCCTCCTCCTCCGTCTCCTTGCTGGGGAAATGGCCTGCCCACATGCACCACCGCCCACTGCTGGCAGAGGGGTCAATAGCGGTCAATAGGCGGTACTGCCCAGAACTCCTCAAAAGGCTGCCAGGCAGTTTAGAGCAGCCTCTGTGACAAAAAAGGGACAACTCGAGAAGGGAAACCATGTGCTGAGGATGGAAGAGAAGCTAGAACTTTCAGGATGTTGGTCAGGATGCTTCACACAGGCTCGGTATTTCTTTGAAACACTGATTTCTCTAATCCAGTCTTCCGGTATTAATAGTGCTTCACAGCACTACTCGACCCTACACCCTCTTACTTAGGGAAAAGTAGCCTTTAAACTAGCGTCAGTTATGGGTTTCAAACAAGAGGCAGATCTCAGCATCCACATCCAGCAGATGCTTCCCTCAGGTGGGCCATCCAACCAGGTGACTGCTGAGGGCACCGCTGGCCAACGCTCAGGGGGCCCCTCCGCTCCCCTCTCACCAAGACCCCAACAGTGGAACGCTGTTGTGGAAGCAAACACAAAATGGGGGGGGAGGAGCAAGAACACATGGAGTCAGTTCAGTGGAATGGAGGGAAAATGAGGTCTGGTTGGTATGGCCCGTGAGGATGGTTAGAAATAATTTAGAATACTTTTAGAAGCAAAACCAGAAGAAATCTGAAATGTTGATGAATCACTCCTAATCTTAGTACATAGCCAGTACCATTTCCACTTTCTCGCTTTCCCTATGCATTTTTCACTCAAATCAGTGTACACAAAATTTTTATTTTTGCCCCTCAACTGAAATCTTTCAAATCTTTTAAAAGGATACACAATGTAAAAAGCATCTTGGAAGCCATATCCAACTATCTCAATTTACAGAGAAATTTAAAGCCCCAGAGCTGTAGACTATGCCTAGAACCCACCTCCCGCCCTTTCCTCCCCTGAACATCCTCTAACGGGGACAGGATGTGAAACTCCACTGAATGCCCCTTCAACCTTTCCACTCTGGAACCTTTTAATCACTGTTCCACGTAGTTGGAATAAATTAAGTCTAGTGCTGCGATGCTAATGCACACACATCCCATGCTCAATAGATGTTTGAACCATACCGGGGAATCGAGGAAGGATAGCAATTTTTGCAAGGTAGTGTCTGCTTGAGGAGATGCAAAAAAATTACTCCCAAGAAAGTGGGGGCATCCGAGCATATGTAATTGTGTGCACAGAGACACATGTGCTTGTAAAAATGGAAATGTTGGATATGGCTCGTTAGCTTTATTAATGTACATCTGTAACTAGTATGATTAGCAAATTACTGTGCATAAAACAATGAAATTAAGTACTTTAAGAGATCTTAAAACAAGTCTAAGTACTTAAATACATCTAGTTCTGCAAGAATGGAGATGAAAGTTAAGAATGATTTTAGAACCACAAGTTTTAAAAGTATTTTATTGAAAAGATACTTAACGCCCATGCACACATTTAAGATTCAATCACAGGGTTACATACCATAATGGTGCTCAAGACAATGATGGATTCCCACAACATGCAACACCACTCTAAGAGCTGCCCAAACTTTAAGTCCAGACCCAGACCCTCGCAAGATAAATATCTGCACACACAGTGCAGGGAACAGCAGGTGTCTCGAAGGCCTGACCCAGTGCCTTAAGTTTAACAGGGGGGAAGCAGCTGGCAGTTTCTAGATCAGAAACGGTAACTTGACCAAAACCAAAAAACCCGTTTTCCAAAACTTTCCAGTGACCTCCAAATGAGGCACATAAGCAACTAGGTATTCTTCGGAGTCCTACATTCTCACTAGCTGACCTGTAGTAACCGATGCTGGCACCGGCTGTGGTGTGTTAGGTCACTAGCGCGGGCACAGCTTCCTGTGGTATTCCTGCAATGTTTTTACTTCTAAAAAAACTTGAAGAACTGTGCTTACACCAAACAAGGTGACATGGGAACAGGTTACCGAGGAATAATAAGGCCCTAAGAAAGGCAGCAGGTCGTATAGTTACCTCCTTGTGGGCAAAATCCCTGCCCTAAAACTATGCAACCTACTACCTCTTCCTAGGAACCCATTTTTTCCATGCTGGTCTTCTACTTGGCAGCTGTACTTCAAATTAACCTGTCAAATCAGGCCGTATTCTTTGGGTTTTATTCCAAATTCAAATCAATTAGAATTTCTTCACTGAGGCTTTTAAATAAAAGTTACTGGCCATGACCTCGGTAAAATTCACAAATGCATTTGCTTAAAAACAAACCTCTTGTTAAAAAGAACAAAAATGTAATTATATCATAAGATGCAAATCTCAGAAGCCTAGTATCTCCCAGCCCACCACATATCATTGGAGCCAAAGACTTTTAAAAACAAAGTATTACCAAAATTTAAGTATCTAATTTCACAAAATTTCCAGTCCCTCTTGAGCCACTGGAAAATGAGGTGACACTGTATGTGTAAATGCTGCTTGCCACCTTCCACTAGAGCACATTAACTTACCAAGTTCTCTTTGGACACCACATGTTTCCTAGTTCCAGCCAGCTCCCCCCCTTCCTGGGCCCCGGGATTTGAGTTTTTGACCTAAGTGCTTTCACAGACTGTAGCAGTTCTCCACAACTTGATTTACTTACTGGGCTTGGCTAGTAAGGGTATGAAGTGGGTCCTTGTTAATTAATGAAAGATACAGATTCATGTTTCTCCAGACCTTAATTATTCCAACTGCAGAGTGGCCAGGATGTCCAGACCAGAGGCAATATGTGTGTCACAAAACCACAAAACCCCATGACTCCACTAGCCACACAGTGAAGTGAATTACCCACCTTATCAGCTTCACGAAAATTAAGCCAAAGAGAATTTCTTGAACACTCCCACTTTTCTTCGGCACACCAAAAGGCAAGAACATAAAAAGTCTCTCCCCTCCCCTGTATGTCCTATTTCTAACAAAAACAAACTCTGGACCATGCAGGTGTCCATCTATACCCCAGGGATAAAATAAAAAGCATAAATTCAGCCCAGAGAAGATCACCTGAGTCAGGCCCACCCAAGAGAATTGGATGTTTTCTCTCACACAGAGTTCCTGCTGCCAGTGGCCACGCACTAGAATTATCTTAGACTGCAAGATTCGGAACAGATGGAGGAAACATTTGGGAAGAGGTTACCTCTCCCTCACCTTCATACGTTGCCTCTTTCTCCTCTCCCAAAACAAAATAAACACAAGTGCTTTAAACAGGGAGCTTTTAGTATTGCTTATAAAGGCCCAAGGTAGGATACGGTTTGGCCACTGAAGAAGGCTGAAACACCGGCCTTCGGGGGTATTAAAACTCAAGTAGCCCTTTCTAGCATGATCCTCACATTTTCCTTTAAAACAACCAACTATGGATTTCCCCATCTGACAGCTTCAGGGGATTTCCCTTTGTGAATGCAGGGCCCCTATGGGGGCAAAGCTGAGGTCTTTGTGACTTACCAGGAGCAAGGGTAGGACCCAGAGCCCATCGCTCATTTCCCAGGCTGGAGGTGAAGCTGTCCAGATCAACATACTGGTGAAACACTGCTTGCTTACAACATTGCCGAGGGCCACCCAAAACCCCAAACTGGGAGTAACAACCAAACTGACTCCATTTCAGCTCAGAGGGTGCCTTTCCAGTCTGTATTTACCACGGCCACCCAGGACCTCGTCCTGGACACATGCAGTGCGATGCAGAGCAATCAACCTATTCTTAATTCCAAAGGGGTCTAGTCCCGTTAAGATTTACTTTCTCCACTCAGATTTTTGTTTAATTTCAAATTTCTGAAACATACCATATGTGAAATGTAAGAAATATTAGATCATTATATCTACTGGAACACTATCCTTCAAGAGAAAATTAGCAACTGATACAGAGTACAAAACAATGTCAAAATTAATTCTTCTGAGTTTTAGTATCATCTAGATAAAGACAAAATGCAGCAAGTCTACTCCTCAGGGAAGGCAATAGATTGTATAGTTATCTCCTGAACAGGGTAAAATCACTACCCCACAACTATACAATCTACTACCTCACTCTGATAGAGCAATCTTTTCCTCTGGAATGGAGAACACTATCTTTTTCAAAAGAAAAATACAACATAAAATTATTGGCATCAATCAAATTAAAATACTTATTCTTATATACAGAAACGAGAAACAAAGTATCCCCACTGCCATCTAGGTGTACTTGCTAAAGTTTTTAATCATTAAATGAATAAGCAACCTGCAAAACATAAAAAATGAGGCACTAGAGCATTTTTATACAAGTCAAAATACTGTATAACTAGTTATCAACTTTCTATGAGGCCGCTGGGATGCAGATTTTTCTATCACGTTAGGAAAGACAGTAGATTGTATAGTTATCTCCCAGTGGTGGGTGTGACCCTAAAACTATACAACCTACTACCTCATCCCACAGTGAAGAGAAGGTCCACGGTCAGCTGAGCACCACAGGAAGGCTTTCTCCTCAGTAACCCTGGTTTCCCTGTGTGATGAAAGCAGAAAAAATAGTATTAGAACAATTCCATTCACTCAACTTGAACATAAGTTTAACTGAACAAAGCTTCTAAAACCAGAATTTTAAGTTCTAGCTACATTTATGATCTATGCAGTGCTTCATTTCCTATTATTTGGTTACTATTAAATGCTTATTTATCTGAATCTGCTCCTAATGCCATATATTTACAAGATCTAGTATGTTATCTCTTACTTGACTTTTATCAACTTCTCATTTTTTTTAGTTGCT
Organism: Callorhinus ursinus; assembly: GCF_003265705.2. Lineage (NCBI taxonomy): Eukaryota > Metazoa > Chordata > Mammalia > Carnivora > Otariidae > Callorhinus > Callorhinus ursinus. The sequence goes on from NW_027397090.1 coordinate 20,152,681, forward strand.
AGAAATGAAAATTCGTAAAATCACATACCCTTCCACAAGAAACCAAAAAAAGAAAATCCACTATAAAGGAACACAAGAACCTCTAACGAAATCTAATGCCCTCAAAACCCAGACGTGCTCTGTATCTCATGCATAATCCATGATTAAATGCATTAATGTACATGAGGATGATATAAAAAAAATACAGAAAGAGAACCTTATTCATTCATTCATTCTCCACAACCAGCGTGGAGTACAATGCAGGGCTCAAACTCATGACCAAGATCAAGACCAGAGCTGAGATCAAGACTCAGAACACCTAAATGAGCCACCCATGCACCCCAAGAACTTAATTTAAAAATTAACCTAATGTGCTGCGAGCCAAGCTGAGATCCATCGAGGTGGCGTGTTCTCTCTGCCATGAGCTTTCTCACTAGCTGAATTCAACTGGGTGAACAATGAGTGGCCAAGTCAGTCAGATCCAGATCCAAACAAAGAAAAGATAATCCAGGGTCTAACCAGCAAGTCGGTGAGCAGCAACCCAGTGATGAGCAACCAAAACAAAAGGAGGTACCACCTGAGAGTCAGGATATTCTTCTACCTGACCAAGGGAAGGAAGTTGAAGGAGGACCTGTGGCTCAAGGACAGGACCTGGAAGCTGATCTCCAGGAACTGCCTCAGGCAAAGGCTGGAGGTATAACTAAAGCTGACCCTGGCATCAAGGGGCCAAGTCTACCCTCCTTAGAGCCCATTAAAATGCCAGAAGCAGGTGAAGGGCTACTCCAGATTTAAACAAGGACAAGCTGAAACATGCAGACTACTCTTATGTGGGGTACCTCACTGTTGTAATTCTCTCAATAAAGTTTTACAGATGTTCCACAAAGAAAAAAACATTAGCCTAATGCACATAATTCCATGCCAACTAACACTAAGTAGTCTTTTTAACAGAAAATTAACTGGATCTGACTCAGGACCAGGATCCTTCCTTTAGCTAGAAAGGTGCCATGAGGGTGTCAAAGGTAGAGACCAAGATACGTAACACCTTGGTACGATACTTTTGCATTAAGCAATATGATCACTTAGATACTGACTTTCAACAATGGTGCCAAGACAATTCAGTGGAAGAAAGAATAGTTTTTTCAACAAATAGTGCTGGGACAACTGGATATACACATGTGAAAGAATGAATTTAGACCCCCTACTTCACACCATATATAAAAGTGACTTAAGACAACCTATTTTAAAGAAGGGCAAAGGATTTAAACACACATCTTTCCAATGCAAGCACAAATGGCCAAGTACATAAGACACCCAACATCATTTATTAGACATTAGGTACACCTAAACCCAAACCACAATGGGATGCCACTTTCAGATCCACTAGGATGATTATGATCAAAAAGACAAGCAAGCATTGGTGAGGATATGGAGAAATTAAAATCAAAACCCTCATATACAGTTGGTGGGAATGTGAAATGGCACCAGCTGTTTTGGAAAAGTTTAGCAGTTCACTAGAAAGTTACATAGTTACCACATGACCCAGCAATTCCAACTCATAGGTATATTCCCAAGAAAACTGTACAAACTTGTACATGAATCTTTCACGGGAGCAATACTCATTTGGAGTCATCAAAAACCAAGATCAAATCCTGGCCCTGCTCACTCACTGTTACATCAGTACACTGGGCTGAATGATCTGTGAGAGTAAGGGGAAAGATTTACCACGCATCCAACATACACAAAGCCCCACTGGCAAGCCCTTCACGAGTGCCATCTTCATCTTATTTAATAGTCATCATCTCTATTTCCATAGGTGGGAACTCATGCTAAGTGTAATAACTTGCCCCAAATCACAGAAGATAGCACTGGATCTCCAAACTTACTATACCTGAGCTCATTTCCATTCTACAAGGCCAGATGATCCAAGGTGTGAACATGCAGACTGTCCCTAAAAAGTCAAGCAAGCCAAAATCTTTCTTCAGAACCAGCATGGTTTTTAAAAGAATGAGAGCCAACAGTAAAACCGGCTGGTACCTCTACCCCAACCCTCAACTCCAACCAATTTTCTCATTTAAAATGTTTGAGGGCGCCTGGGTGGCTCAGTTGGTTAAGCGTCTGCCTTTGGCTCAGGTCATGATCCCAGAGTCCTGGGATAGAGTCCTGCATCAGGCTCCCCGGCAGGGAGCCTGCTTCTCCCTCTGGCCCTCACTCCACTCTCATGCTCTCTCAAATAAAATCTTTTTTGAATCCTCATCAAACATAGGTATCTAAAATGAAATAAATGTACAATCTAAAACGTATTCATTTTTCAATCTCAGCAAGTGTGGCATGCTTACTTTGTACTATTTTTCTTGATCCAGCAATGTAAGTACCATATTGGTAGAAAGCAATCTGGCAATTTACACACCAAGGGCTATTAAAATGCTGCTCAATTTGGGGGGGAAGCATACACAAATATAATTCAAAAGTTGGGTGTTTATGAACAAGGGGCAGAAGAAACAGATAGCTACTATGTAGCATTACTACTGATCAGAGCAGTGGTTTCCACCTTTCCACAATCCATAGCAAGGAAAGTATTTCATATTTCTAGACCACATTCATGTGTCTATAGATAATACTAGTACAATAAAATATTAATATTCACAATCAACACTATCCCTTACTTTTGTTTTCTATTTTATTGTACAGAATAAATTGATTTTATGGTCCACTGATAGTTCTCAGCCTGTTTTTTAGAAAGCACTGATAAGTGCAAATTTTGAAAACTAAAATCTAACACCTGAGAGTAGGCAGTGTTCAATTAAGCAAGATTTCAGATTCAGATAGAACTGAGGAATTATGACGATCCATGGAAATGTTCATTAAGAAATAAGGTTAAGTAAAAACCCTACCATGTACACAGTCACAACTATAAAATGCTCGGCTACTGGGAAAGAGAAAGGAGTAGGGGTACGTCACTAGCTTATTTTCAGTTGAGATTTCTCCTTCCATAGTTAAAGTGTATTTCAGAGACCTGATCTGAATCCAGCTTTTTATTTTACCATATATTTATTTAATTTACATCAGGTAATCTCTGGGCATTTGTTATTTTAACTTATAAAAATCTGACAAATTTTACAGGGCTGTTAAGAAGGATTAGAAATAAAATACAAAATGCACCAAGTACAATGCTGAGTGCATAATGGATGCTCCATATCTGGTAGCTGCAACCGGTCAATTATCAGATTGTTAACCAAAACATTCTTAGACAAGGGGCACCTGAGTGGCTCAGTCAGTTGAGCAGCTGCCTTTGGCTCAGGTCATGATCTCAGGGTCCTGGGACTGAGCCCCACATCAGGCTTCCTGCTCAGCGGGGAGTCTGCTTGTCCCTCTTCCTCTCCCCTACCCCCTGCTTGTGCTGTCTCAAATAAATAAATAAAATCTTTAAAAAAAAAAAATTCTTAGACAAGATGTTATTAGTTAAAACTATCTGAATTTGATCTTTGACAAATTTTTTAGAAAGTAACACGCTTTTATACCTGCTTTCAATGCTTATTCACATACTACCTCAATCTGTAGCTTGAACTACTCCTCACCCATTAAAAATTACAGTCATAAAAAGTTACAATTGAATCTGGACAAATGTATCATAATAAACTGATTTCAGAACAACATAGCAGTATAAGAAAGAATTCCGGCCAATGACTTGGGTTGAGCAGGTACTCAGTGGCTGTGTTCTTGGACAAATTACATTACCTCCCTGAGATTTAGTTCTCTCATCTCAGATTAGGGAACTAACATGCACACCTCATGGGGTCGTTTTAGGAACTGGGAACATGTGCAAAACACCTTAATGACCCAGAAGTACTCAACAAATCGTAACTATTCTTCTTACTAAATTAAATCAATTTGAGAACCTGTCTCAGACAGTAATTTTCCTTTCCCAGATTTACTTGTGATAGTCAGAAATACTTATGTTCAATGTAAAACTTGCTTTGTCAATTTAAAATGTGCTGCGAAGAGGCTAGTTATTATCAATAAGCTTGTTTGCCTCTATCTCTACTTATACTAAGGTTCCATAATTAAAAGAGTCAATCCTTAACACATTTTAAAATCCACTTATATTTTGGTAAACCATAGTGTATAATATTATACCATAATATTTAACATACTACTTATATAGCCAACACCTTAAAGGTCAGGGTTGTTCTTTTTTTATGTTCAGTTAGCCAACATACAATATCGTTTGTTTTTGATGCAGTGTTCAACAATTCATTAGTTGCGTTTAACACCCAGTGCTCATCACAATAAAGTCAGGGTTCTTAACCTGCATCCAAAGCAGGCTTCAGGAAGGGCTACAGTAACCCCCAGAAATTGTATATACAATTTTTCTGCAATAATCTATGACTTTTATCACATTTTAAGAAAACTTATGACAAAACGGTTAAGTATCACGGTTCGAAAAACATATCTGAATATACATTTTGAAGGCTACATGTTAATGAAGTAAAATATGTAAACTTCACCTTTGTATTTGACAATTTTACAAAGATAGTATTTTAAACAAATTAGCTGCTAAATTCTTAAAATATACTAAACTTAGTCCAGTAGCAGGCATACTCTACCTTCTATACACTTCATACTTATTAAGAGTTCTGGGCAAAAATGCTGATTTTCTACAAGTCTAGTTTCCTAGACTTTAATTTACATACTCCTATCAAAGTAGCTCAGAAAGTTTATTTTTAAAAAACCTTTATTCATATGCCCTTCTATGTATGGTTGTATAAATCTCACGTCTGCCAAACTTCCATACAAATAAAGTAAAACATTTCCTTCAGTCCTATCATTGTTTCACTTGCTGATTATCAAACCGAGAACTGGCTGCTTCATAAAGATGTCCTTCAATCTCAAATATTCAGTTGAACATCAATGAAATCATTTATCTGATGATGCTGGCTGAATAGTAAAACATGTTCATTCCTTTGACAGAGCATGTGCAGTATTTCCAACAATGGATGAACTCCGTAAGTTGACAAGTGAACTTGACAAAATAATGTTTTTAGATATAAATAAATTTTGCTACTGAAAGTTAATCCAATTCTAATTGAAGATCTCAATTTCTTTTTTTTAAGATCTCAATTTCTTATCCTACCAAACATTACCCTGAGGATCCATGTCAAGTTTTAAATTGTGAAATACTAGGTCATACTTTCCAAAAGGACAATTTCCTTTCACTCGCTTAAACATACAGCAGGTACACAGATGCTATTTTTTTTTTAAACTAGGCTCCACAGTGTGGAACCCAACACAGGGCTTGACCACACAACCCTGAGATCAAGACCTGAGCTGAGATCAAGAGTCGGATGCTTAACCGACTAAGCCACCCAGGCACCCCGAGACGCTCTTAATTAGATGAAATACCTCAATTCTGAAAAATTTTAAAAAGGTAACTAATGCCAACTCAATTCTTGGTATTCCTTTGTAAATTTTCCAATACTGCATGTTAATTTGGGGCCAACCTTCCTGCTACCACAAGGGCATTCTATGCTACTTCTGTAAAACTAAGAAAATTCTGCTACAAATACTACAATGCATGCAAATACTAAGGGTGAGGCAGTGTTCAACAACTTGGGTGACTTGTTCTGCTTAACAGTCCTCATATATACACCATTATTTCTCAATCCTTTAAAATCTCTGTCTTCCTATCTTTCATTTTACTGGTATGTTCCCAGGTTGAAAAATCACTATATTATCTACACATCCCCAAAAGCCAAGAAAAGGTGGGTTCTGGTTTTTAAATCTAGATTCCAGTTTACTGTAATTACCTATATTCTAGGTAAACAATTCATAGTCTACATTGCACAAAAGTGAATTCTAAGAAAAATGCTCCCTCCTATACATTAAGCTACCATGTAATTGACCAAATAAAAACACACCTCCCAAGTGAACAGAAAGCTGGTTTAACTTCCTCATAATGAATGCTGACACAAAGCAAAAATGGTTTCTTAACAGAACAAAATGCTCCCAAATCATATTCATCATTATGTCATTTTAAAACATCATCTAAAATCTCTTGAAATATTCCTAGAGAAGCAAAAGTAACACTTAACAGAAGTGTAGCTGTCAGCTGCCTCAGAATACTTAAATCTTAGACCTAGAAAGAGCCTAAGAAATCACCTGATGCAATTTCCTCATGTTTGAGATGAGGCTATAGAGACAGGGAACATTTCTGCTGATAATATGAAACTGCGAACAGCTACAGAAAGCTAATGTTTAAAAAGCAGCTAGACAATCCACTAGAATTACATTATCCACTCAGTAGCCATTAGCAACTTGTCACTATTGAGCACTGGATTGCAACTAGCCCAAAGAGAGATGCGCTGTAACTGTAAAATATGCTCTAGATTTCAAAGACCTGGCACCAAAAAAAGGAGTAGTGGCTTTCATTTTATCTGGTTATTTAATGAAATCCACTCTTAAGTGATTGTGCAATGCTTAGAACACCCACACAGGCAAAGGGCACAAGTGACGAGGCCTCCTTGACTCCAGTCCTGAGGTCACATGAGGCAATGTTGACAACTCATTACTGGGGATCCAGATTCTTCTACGCTCATCTAGACATGAAAAAAAAAAATCACTGGAATTAATATTCTGGGATCCTTTACTGTCTAAATAAAAGCTTCTCAGGATACTAAAAATTCTAAGTGATAAATTAACAGGGCTTTTAGTATTCCTTGCAGAAGATCAGTACTGTGAAAAACATACCCTTTAGAAGTACTGTTTTTCAAACTTTGACACCCCCAGAAAAAGGGATTTTACAGGAATGTTTGTGCATCTAACTGAATCGTTTCATGTAACACATTAACATTTTCTATTCTAGTTTTTTAAAAATTCTAACCATCACCCACCATAGCGATTTCATGACCCAATGAGTCAAGACCTGCAGTTTGAGACAATGGCGTACAGCTCTTAATACAGATTAGGAAAGCTATTACTGTTCACTATTGAAAGAAAAGGCACAAATATCCAACGTGCTGTACTCTAAACCAAGAAATTCTAGTTCATGCTAACAAGAATAAAACGCCCTTAAGGAGTAAACAAGACCAACTTGTAGAATATTGATCTCTTCATTCTAGAAGTCTAAACTCATTTACAAATTTCCTCTTATTTATGGGCAGGTATTTTGTTTCCCTCACACCTGCCTAATTCTTGAGTCTCTCAAATTCCAACAGTTTGAACTTAGTGGAGAAGAGGGAAGGACCTAGAGCCGTTCCAACGTAAAGAAAAGCATTTTCTAACTATGAAGACATTTGTCTACTCTCAAAAAACTCGAAAGCTTCAAGACTGCGTATAATAAATCAAACACCCTCACAAAACCCAAAGTAGCCACAAGCTTTCCTTCCTTAACTGCACACGCTCCCTGAATACACCGTAAAGGAACCTAACTGCCAGCCCCAAAAAGCCTGGATACGGACAAAACTACATACAAACCTAAAACCTCACCTCAAACCTCCCTGCGCTACCGCATGGCTTTCAGGCCCCCAGACACCAGAGCAGGGGCTGCTCCGTGAGCTGCTAACTTCAGGCACCGCGCGCCCAGGAAGCGGCACGCGCGTCCGCTCTCGGGGTTTGCCGGGGGCATCTCAGCCCCGCGGCCCGGACGCCCCTCCCGCAGGGAGAAGTCGGCCACCGAAGGAAGGGCCGGAGCACCGAGCACACCGTCCCCTCCGACACCCAAGGCAGGGGGCCAGGCCTAACGGTAAAAGTTGGACACCCAAGGCCATCGCGGGCCAAGGACAGAAAGGTTACTCACGCCTCACCCGGGGCCTGCCGGGGACGCACCCTGGCCAGCCCGCGTGCGGGCCGAGCGGCCCGGGTCCGGGTGGGCGGCCGCCAGCGGGCAGGGGTCGCCGCGCACGAGTCCGTCCCCCGGGACCCCACTTCCTCCCGCCGCCCGCCCCGCTCCCCGCCAAGGACGGCCGCCGCGGCGGAGCCGGCCGCACAGCGGCTCCGCGACAGGGGTTGCGCTCGGCCGGTCGGATTAGGGGCAGGGAGCCAGGCCAGCGCCCGCCTGCGGCCGCCCGCGCCGGCCCTCCCCCAGCACTTCCTACCTTCCCTCCTGCATCCCAGCCCCCAAGGCCAAGGTCTCCCCGGCCCACAAACCTGATAGCGGAAGTGACGTCAGGGGGACCTGGCTGTGCCCACAGCCAGTCACGCTACAGCGGGAGGCGGCGCCGGCCAATGGGCGCGGCCCGGGGGCGGGACTTCCCCCGCCCAAGTTTGATTGAGGCGGGGGGAGGGGCGGGGTGAAGAATGTGAAGAATGACCCCTCCCCCCGGTCCGTGAGGCGCTGGGCGGGAAGCGGAGGGGGGTTGGGGCCAGCCGCCCGCGCCACGCGGCGCCCATCCCCCGCCCGCCGCCGCCGCCGCCGCCGCCGCCGCCGCCCGCGGTCCCCGCTCACAACCCACCCGCCCCGGCTCCGGGCCCCCGCCGGCCCTCCCGCAGCGCTCCCCTCTCCCACCGCCACTGGAGTTCGGAGGGAAGGAAAATGGCGACGGGCCTGCGCTCGCCGTCCGTCTTCGTACCCACCTCGAGCTCGCAGAAGAGGCCGCCATCCCCCGCCTCCGACCACGGGGACGACCCAGCCCTCGCGCCCGCCGCCCGCCACCGCCCGAGAGCCGCGCGCGAGGACCCGGATGGAAGCGCGGGCGGGCGGGCCGCGGCGGCCTGAGGGAAGGCAGCGCGGGCGCCGGGAGGCCGGGGCGGGGGCGGGCGCGAGGGCAGCGCGCGAGGGCATTGGCCGGGCCGCTTGACTGACGTACGCCTCGCCCTTTCGCCTCGGTCGAGCCGGGCTCGCTGGGACCCCACTGGAGGGCGGCGGCTGGGCCCGCCCCGCGCTGGGCGGCCGGCGGAGGGACGGGCGGGCCCGCCTACCCTGCCCGCTCCCCGCTTCCTATTGGGCGAGCCGGAGAGTGGCGGCGGCGCCCCGCCCCCCGAGCGTGATGGACGGGCGCCGTCACGTGGCGCCGAGGGCGCGCTGGGCGGCCGTGTGGGCTACCCGCCGTGCCTCGGTTTACCAGTCTGTGGCCGAGGCAGCTGTGTCTGGGGGCTGTGCCAGCCTTCGAAGAGTCTGGTCTTCGGACGCTTCTCAAAGCGAGCCTTAATCTTCCCGCTTTCAAGTCAACCTCCGGCGGAGCTGCCGCCTGCGCTGCGACTTTCCCGGGCCAGGACCCGGGGCGCGCGGGACAGCTGCGGGTGCCATGGGGCCGCGCCGGGAGCCGCCCCCGGGCCCGCGCCGCCCCTTCGCGCTCGCGGTAACCCGGTGGGAAATCGAGCGGCTCGCGTCTGCCCAGTGCGCCCACACCTCGCAGCTCCCGCAGTGCCGCCCGCCACACGTGCGCGAGGCGAGCGGCTGTTTCGTGGGGACCTAGAGGCGGGCGCGCTTGAGCTTGGGCCTGAAAGCGGGGCCGCGTTCCGGGAGGACTCCTGGGAGGAGCACGAGCCCACCGAGCTGGCTGGATTCGTGCGGGGCCCGCCGGGCACCCGGTTAGCAGGTGCCCTGCGCTTCGACCGCGTGGCCCAGGCCGGGGCCCATGTCGGGGACGTGTGCTAGGAGCCCCACAGCACTGTCAGCCTTTCTGACATTTTCTGTACTCGCCTGTAACTTGGGAAAGTGCACATGAAATACATTACGCTCTACTTTCCAGTCCGGGCCAACCAAGCAACTCCAAAGTCCATGATGGAAAAGATTAACGGATACGACCGTTACGTGAAAAACCAATTTTAAAAAAAGAAGCTACTGTTAAAAGGCCATTGACAAATTGGAAAAACGATTTTGTAAAATCTAACTGGCAAAACGCTAATTAAAATGTCTAGCAGTTAGGAGCAGGAACCTGAACCGGACGCCGCGTTTAAATCCCGGTTCTGCCTTCCCCGACTACACCACGACACAGCACTGGGCACGCTGCTTATGCTTTCTGTGCCTAAGGAGAATAACAGGGATTCTGGTAATACTTAGCTAAGGTTTAGGTGAGTCTACATTACCAGTACTTAGTGCTGGTGCACATAACTATAGAAGTGCTAGTATGTTAACCTGAATATGTAATGTGGATTTTCTTTTCAAATCAATAGGAAAAAAAGTGGACAGTCCGTTAAAATAGAGACAAAGGATATGAACTGGCAATTCACAAAAGACATAATTATGACCAATAAATGTGAGAAGATGCCGGCCCTCATTAGTAGTCAAATAAATAGAAATCACAGCCCTCTCCAAGTTCATCATAGTCATTACTTAAGCATGCCATGAAAAACTATGATGGTAAAGTAGGTCTCTATCGATATGGGGAAGTTACGAGAGTTACATTGTTAAGCAAGAAGTAAGGTTATAAAACTATGTGTATGACACGACCCCGTTAAGTCTTAAACATCAGTTAGCTCTGGAATTACTGATGGTCTTTATTGTCTAACTATTTCTGGATTTTCTTTTTTTAAGATTTATTTATTAGAGCTGGGGGGAGGGGCAAAGGGAGAGGGAGAGAGAAACTTAAGCAGATTACCTGCTGAGCGTGGAGCTTGACACAGGGCTCTACAAAGGGCTCTATCTCACGACACTGAGATCACTACCTGAGCCAAGACCAAGAGTTGGATGCTTATCCACTGCATCACCCAGGTGCCCCACCTATTTCTGGATTCTTAGCACTGAGTGTGTGCTGTTTTCATAATCAGGAAAAAAAATATAAAAGTTATCCAGACACGGTCAGTTGTTCCCCAGTATCCATTTTTCTGCAATAAACAGGAACCCGGTTTTTAGGTAATAGCAGAAGTAGAGCATCCCAGGATGGAGATGTGTGACTGTGTTCTGGCTGGTGAGATGTGGGTGTTTCTGGATTCTGCCCTCCAGGGGAAGGGCTTGCCTCTTCTCTCCCCCTGATTCCCAGCGGCCTTGGCGGAATGGAGTGTAGTGGAGAGCCACGTGGAGTGAACCCCAGTCCTCTGGTGGCCTCGTAGGGCATCGTCCACGAAAGCTTGGACTGCGACAGAGACACGACTTCCATCTGATTTGAGCCCCTCAAGTGTGGGGACACTTCATAGCAAGCTAGCCTGAGCAGGCGGGCATGCCCCCCACCCCGTGTCTTGTTCTACGGGAGTGGGGGCAGGTCTAGGGAAGGTGGAGAGGGCATTTTGTAGAACACCTTGCAGCTTTGGGAATAGAGCAAACATGGGTGAAAGTCCTGGCCGTCTGTGTCCCAGGGGCCCCCTCAGGCACAGACACCACGTCCACTTAGACCGGAGCAGGAGAGCCCCGTGGAACGGCCGGGTGACAAAAGGAAGAGGAGGAAGAGGCAGGAAGAACACGCATCACTGGGCACAAGCGGAAGGACCTGCTGGTAACACAGACCAGCCCACAGCAATCCTTGGGTTCAAGTCGGAGCTTGTGCCACGTCCTGGCCTCAGCCTCCCTCTCCACTCCCCGTGCTCCTACCACTGCTCGGGCTGCCTGGAATGCTCGTCCCCCTCTTGGTCTGGCAGGTCCTGTCGTTCCGATGGCACTTAAGCCTGGCCTGCTCAGAGAGCCCTTTCCTGACCACGCAGCCTGAGCCCCCCACTTTGATCACACCTGGTCGTCTTTGTGCTCTCTGAACCGGGCCTGCTTGTCTGCATTTTCACGGCTGTGACCCCATCTCCTAGAACAGGGCCCCAGGCACACAGTAGGTGCTCAATCTCTTCATGTGGAATCAAAAGGGAAGTGACAAGGGCAATTCACAGTGCTTGAGTTCGAAGGACACCAACGGTGGAAAGGTCACAGTGGAGTCCAGGTCGTGAGGGCCACGACTGGTGGACAATGTGAAAAGGCCAAGTGAGCAGAAGACACGGAGTTCTGAGAAGACCTGCAAACTCCCACGGGACCCCAAAGGCCCAGTGTCCCTGCGGCCTCGCTGTCCCAATCCCACTGCTGGTCCACACCTCTCTGCAGGCAGCCTCGGGATAGAACCCATCCTCCACCTTTGTTTCCTGGCAGCCGAAATTTGGAGTAAAACACAGTCCTGGGAGCTCCCTGTGACGCATCCGTGCCCAGGTGAGACTGGGGGCGTCTTGGGCTCCCCTCCTCTGGCCCGACACTCAGCGGGGTGCAGATGATCAGCTTGCCTCTGGGCCTCCCTGTTCTTCAAAGCTCAGTCTTCTCACCCTTATTTCTGGGTTCCACCTTGGGGCCAGGTCACAGCAGAGCTCCGGTGTGTGTCGATCTGGAGGAAGATGTCTGAGCATGCCTCCCAAGGGCCCCCCACTCTGCCTGCCTGTGGATCCAGGGGCCTCCTGCTTCCCTGCACGCCCACTGGAAAAGTGCTGGCCTGGGAAGTCACAGTCGGATGGGGGAGAGCCTATAGTTGGCAAATGCACCCCCGCCAAGGCCCTGGGGGAGGGGCAGTTGTATTGTCCACCTCAACCAGAGGCTGCAAACTGGTGAGGGTGGGGAGGTCCCATCTGGTTCACAGAAGGGCTTTGTTCCACCCACACAATGTTTTAAATCTATTTTTAATTAGCTGACAGCTTTCAAAAGAATCAAGACATTTAACATAAAAAATCTGGATTTCTTGCTTTTCTCAAAAAACCCGGGATCTCTGGCTATACTCAGCCTACATTCCAACAGGACAATCTTTTCTTTATGCGCAGCGTGGGCTCTGTTATTTGTCACAGTACCCCCCGCCCCTGCCCCCCGCCTGCTCGATTTTTATTATGAGCCTGGCTTCGTGGTCAGTTGAGTTTGTGTCCCCACCACCTCCTCTTTGGGGCATGGCTCTGGCCCGACTTGGGTCTAGGTGGAGCAGAATCGTTTCCTGGGACTGTATCAAACGAACAGGGAGAAGAGACCTCACACACCCACTCACAGCCTCACACCCCAGTCTGTAATGAGGGGAGAAGTCATTCCGCAGAAAATACACAAAACAAGTGTTGAAAACAGAGAAAGAAGAGAGACCGGGCTGAGACTTAGGGTCCCGTCATCCCCAAGGCCAGCCCACCCTGCCCCCGTGTGTTTCAGATGTCCCTGACCAGGAGGTAGCAGAAGCAGGGGGCTTGAGAAAGACCTTTGGAACCCAGGTGGCCAGCTGTGGTTTTGGACAAATCTTAGATCTCCCCCCCACCCCCACCCGTTTCTTCAGCTGTGCCATGCGGACTCTGCTGCTAACCTTCCGAGGTGGGTTATGTCATTACGTGGAGCATTGAATGCAATGCTCGTGCATAATCGGGGCTACTGAGGATTCCACAAGCACTTACTGACTTTCATGGCAAATGTTTAAACACAGGTGGGCTGGCATTAAGACGAGCCCCCTCCCTCCTGAAGAATGGCAGCAGTACCCTTTAGGGAGACATTTCTAGACCAGTACCGCCTTCGAGGACTCTGGGGTGGGTTGGAACCAGCCAGGCCTCCACCTGATGGACCGGGATTCGCATTACTTCCCATCCCTCCAAGGACTGTGTCATCTTGGGCTAGTTATCTCAGTTCTTGGACCCTGAGGTTCTCGATTCTTGGACCCTGAGGTAGTGGAGATAATAAATCTCATCTCTTTCAGTGACTTTGAGAATGGAATTAACTCCCTAGCAGGAGTGCCTCGTAGTTATACTAAGCATCCGACAAATTGTGGTTATTAAGATGGACGTCGAAAGGCCACCGGTGAGGGCCAGCCAAAGGCTTCACTTCTGGAGAAACACTGCTATTGTGATTTCTAGTATCTGAGGCCCAACTGAGCCACAAAAGTCATCAGAGCACAAAGCCGTTCTGTTCAGCAGTGCCAAGAACTCCCTCGTGCAGCACTCACCCCACAGCCAAGTCAGCGGCCCCCACGATTCAGAATCTCCGATGGGAGCTTCAGACAACAAGCTGTTACAGCCGATATCTGCTTAAAAAAAAAAAAAGAAAAGGAAAAGTTTTGGATGGTCAATTGGCAACGTAAAACCCCCAAATCAAGAGAGAAACCACGATGTAGAAAGAATATTTTTTTTCTTTTCAAGAAGTAAAGTCTAGCAACTTTCAAGTTGCAGCCAAAATGATAAGAGTTGCTGGCATTTTGAGGCCAAAGCACTGTGTTGTATGGTTGAATCCCTGTGCAGGTGGAACGGGCAAGAAAGGGGTAAAATGGGCTCCCGGGAAGCTTTGTCTCTTCCTCCAGTTTTGGCACCATGCCTGACCTGCCTTGCACAAAGTATCCTCAAACACTTGCTGGGATCGGTGGCCCTGGGCGCCACGGCTCCCCTGCCAGGAGCTGGCCAGCACCGGGTCAGTCTTGGGGGTGACAGGCAGCGGTGTCTGTTGCTTTGATGAGCTCTTGAAAATAACGCCCGATGGAGATAGCGTCCGTGGTGGGGCCCTGGGGGTACACGCCGCGCCCCCCCCCCCCCCCACGAGTCTCTGCTCTTCACCTTAAGCCTCTGATGCTCATGGAGAAATCGTATACCACGTTCGAGTGTTGCCGCCAGAGCGTCTTCATCGGCTGGCCCAGCTGCCGGGCTGCGTCAAGTTCCTGGGCAACCAGCTGTAACTTCTCCAGCTTGGAGGAGTGCTTGCTCTCCAGCTGCCTTTTCCAAGTGGCTCTTGGGCAATCCGGTGGCACAGAGCATGGCCCGTGTGTCGGTGGCCCTGGCGCGGAGCTCCCAGAGGAGCTTCTGCATGTCCTGCGGAGGCAACGTGAACGCTTCCTTAGGAACGACCTCCTGAGGGCAGGCGTGGGCATGCTTCACAGCATTGTCTTGGTCTCCTGTCCTCCATGGGCCAGGGACTCCTCGGGTGTGGCTGGCACCCATGGTCGCCAGCCCAGCACCCATTTTTCACCTTTCCTCCCCAAAGAACCCTGGGCCCTGCCAGCAATGTGTGGGCAACTAAAAATACTACATTCGTTTCCTGCCTCCCTTGCAGTTAGGGGTGACCAGGCATGCAACAGAAGCAGAAGTAGGAGTGGTTGGGTTGGGGCCTCTGGGAAAGCGGCTTCAAAGTGGGCAGATGCCTCTGGGACAAGTCTTGACCCCTGCCCTTCCCCTTCCTCCTGCCGGCCTGGGGTTGGTGCCCACACAGGGCAGCACCTTGTGACCCTGTGTGGCAAGGGCACCGCCAGCATGGCCGGAGAAGAGGGCAGAGCTTCAAGGGCACGCAGCTGCCTGGGCTGGCTCCCCACCTCTGGACATCTCAGTAGGAAAACAGAACCCTTAGTTTTTTTAAAAATCACTGCTCATGAGTTTTCATTACAATCAAATGCAGATCCTTGCTGAAAGAATGGCCAAATAGAAGGACTCTACCCAAATAATTTTGAGGAGAATGAAATCTCAGACCTGTCCATCGTGCTCCTTCTAGAAAAAGTCAAGATCTCCACCCTGGATTGTCCACAGCCACAGCCCCTCCCTGTCTTGGCCCATCGGCCCATCACTCGCTCATCCTGTCAACCTCAGCCCCTGTCAGCTCTGGGACGCATCTTACGTCACGACACGCGGTGAGGTCCTGTGGACGCTGGCGTCACCTTGGCTCTGATGGTGGGAGAGTCCTGCATCTGAGATTCCTGCTTGTGCAAAAGGGACCCGGGTCCCACAGAGAACGGAGTGAGAGGTGACCACCCTGCAGGGTGTACAGCCACACGCAGCATGCAGTGGGCCCTCAGCAGATGGGGCTCGACTCCCCCACACCTCCCCGCCCCGGGCAGCGACCGGTTCTTCCACCCGCTGCATGTCGCCACAGTCCCGCACGTATCACCATAGGTCACCACAGCACAGTACAAACACGTCCCAACATTGCAAGCCGAACGAGGAATGATGCAACTCTCCCCCATTTCCAAAACCGTCTTCAAGTTGCCAGTTTAGTTGATAAATAGATATGCCCGCCCTCCCTATCGCCCCCCGGTAGCCCGCCCGGTGTGTGTTGAGGCGTCTTATTTGACCCACTAGAGTAATCTTCCCGCAGGCCACCTCGCGGCACTGACAGACACACTGCAGAAAGATGAAGGGACCTGGAGCACAGTGGACGCAGCAGCAGAGCGCCCAGAGGGCAGGCAGCTGTTGACGTGGGGTGGTCCAGGAAGGAAGGCATCTCGGAGAAGTGTCCTCAGAGGCAGGACCAAATGATGGCCAAGCACTGGTCTTATGACACAAAGCACAAAGGACATCTGAGGAGCGGCCAGGCGCTGAGGCTGAGACACAGCTGGGCTCAGAGTGGAGGCGCGGCGATGGAGAGGCAGGGGGGGACAGGCCTTGGATTCATTCGCAGTATGTGGACCCCCGCCACCAAGTCGGGATTTTGAACAAGGGAATGGTATGAGCTAAAGCGCTGGCTATCAGTGGGGCTGCGTGGGCATGAGGAGCCCACGTGGGAGCCACTGCAGGGTCCAGGCCAGAGATTAGGAGGGTGGGACCCGCAGGGAGGCCTGCGCACCACCGGGGTCATCACAGAGCGCAGCATGGCTGACCAGGGGCCCGGGGAGCTGCAGGAGTGGGGACGGCCAGGAAAGGCCACGTCCACTCCCACCAGCCCACGGAGTGTCAGGGCCACATGGAAATGAGGTTTTCTGGGATGGTGGCTCCCACAGGCAAGAGAGAGCAAAGTGGATGAAGAGCAGGCCAGTGAGCTTCTCTGCACCCCTCACCCACCTGGGTCTTGCAAGATGTTAAATATCTCTTTCTCTTTCTTTTGAGTTTTTAATATTACTTTGGTTGTTCTTTGGCTTCCAAGAAAACTTACAGTTCTGTGCTATACAAGAAATACTAAATGCTACATATGGTGGACTTTTTTACATTTGTAAAATGATCCATTTTGTGATAAGTAAATATAAAATGATGTATTTTCTAAGTATTTTAGGCTTTGTATAGAGAACAGAGCCACAAATACAACAACAAAAAATTTAACACAGATTCCAACAATGAGTGAGTCATTTGAATTTCTGTTTTTATGATAAGGAATACGTGATGCAGTAAAATTATTTTGTAATGCGACAGCAACTCACACGGAGAAGCTCACAAGAGAGCAGACTTGCTTATTTCTCCAGCCCTGGATCTCCTTTAAAACACAACTGGCTTCTCTGGCCGTGGAGTGAACTGGGAGTGAGACCAGCAGGTGCCCTGGAGCAGAGCCCTCCCGCTCAGCAGGGACCATGGGGCCAGCTCTCAAAACTACCCGAGTTTGTCCACCACTGAACTTCAGCGTAATATGTCCCTGTTCCTTTAACATAACTGAGATACTAATGACCCACACCCACCGGTCCGTCCAGCAGGGCCATAAATTCACTGAGCAGGACCCCTGTCTTGCTCACTGTCGGATGCCCCATGTCAGGCACCCAACAGGCACCCAACAGACACAAACACCCAAGTGAACGATAGAGGGAGGTGGATGCTTTCTTGGCTGATAAAGCCAGAGGCTCGGAGGAGTGCAGTAAACCCAGCTCTTCAAAACATCCTTTAAGTTTTTAAAACAGCTTTATTGAGTGGAATTGACATGGGAAAATTATACAATTTGATAGGTTTTGAAGCTTACTGGACGAGGGGAAGCCATCACCGCAACCAGGGGGGTGAGCCCATCTATCCTGCGCCCCTTTGCCATCACCTCCTTCCCCTCCCCCAGCGCCTCCAGCTCCTCCCCAGCAATCTCTGCCCTCCCTTCTCTAACTGCATGCTATGCCACAGTTTCTAGGATCCTATATAAATGGATTTGTGCTCGCTTTTTGTCCGCCTTCTTTCACACAGCAGTTTTCAGACGCATTTACAGGTTGTTGTGTGCAGCCGCTTGTTTATGCATTCATCTGGATGTTTGAATGGTTTCCAGTTTTTGTGTATTATAAATAAAACTGCTATGAACGTTTGTGGGCACGTCTTTGTAGGCATATATATTTCCTTTCCTCTTGGGTATTGAGACCCAGGAGTGGAATGAATAGATCATATGTTTAACTTTTTAAGAAACAGCCAAACTGTTTTCTGAAGGGTCTGTACAATTTTGCGTTCCCTGGGAGCCCCACTTCCTCTGCATACTTTGCCTATTTCGATTGTTTGTTTTCTTATAGTTGAGTTTGAGGGGCACCTGGATGGCTCAGTATTTAAGCATCTGCCCGTCTGCCTCGGGCTCAGGTCATTATCTCTGGGTCCTGGGATCAAGGCCCCTTGTCGGGATCCTTGCTCAGCAGGGAGTCTGCTTGAGATTCTCTCTCCCCCTCTGCTGCTTCCCCTGCTTATGCTCCCTCTCCCCCTCTCTGTCAAATAAATAAATAAAATCTTAAAAAAAAATGCTAGAGAATAGAAAAACAATATTATAATTAACAGAAAATCTTGATTTATTAAAATAACACCAAAATAAACAAAGCACTGAATAAATTAATCAAGAAAAAATAAAAATATATGAAATAAGAAATGAGAAGGGAGAAATAACCATTGAATCAAATGAATATTCTTTAAAATAGAAGACTACTTTTAATTAAATATAAAATCCAGATGACATGGATAATTTCCCAAGAAAAAATAGCTTAACATAATTGACCCCACTGGAGAGAGAAAGCTTGAGCAGAATAGTTTCTGTACCAACAAAAGAGTTACTGAGAAACTATCCCACTCAAAATCACCTGGCCCCGTTGTTCCCAAAGAAGAATTCTACCAAATCTTCAACTTGTTCCAGAGCACAGAACACGGAGGACTTTGAAGTGTCCTTAATGATACAAGTAGGATGTTGAGACACAGTCCTGAGAAGACAATATCAGAAGAGGAAAATTTACAAACAAATATTACTTATACATATCAGTGCAATTACAGTAAATATAATGTTAGGGGAGAAACTAGACCACCACACTGACGTAATACCATCCCGTGGCCAAGTGGGATGTGTTCAAGAGTGAACGCTGGGTTTTCATTTCCATCCCGTTCAGAACGGCTAGTGGTTTCCATTTGGTTTCTTCCTTGCTCTGTGCTCTCAAATACTTGGAGCCGTCCTAGAGATCTCTGTCATTGAATTCTAACTGAATTGTATTGCGGTCAGAGAAGTACTTTGTGTGATTTCAATCCCTCTAAATAGCGAGACTCGCTCCATGGTCTGTCTTGGCGAGCTGTGTGCTCTGCGGTTGCTGGGCAGAGTGGTGAGGCGTTGTCTGGCCTCCTTATTACATGCACAAACATTTAGGACCCCTATGTTCTCTCGATTAGTTGATGCCTTCATCGAATGAAGTGACCTTCGGGGTGCCTGAGTGGCTCAGTTGGTTGAGCATCCCACTTTTGATTTCAACTCAGGTCATGATCTCAGGGTGGTGAGATCGAGTCCTGAGTCGGGGTCTGCACTCGGTGTGGAGTCTGCTTGAGATGCTCTCTCCCCCTGCCTCTGCCCCTCCCCCCACTTTCTCTTTCTCTCAAAATAAATAAAATCTTTTTTTAAAAAATGAGGTGACCTTCTTTACCTCTGATAATATTATTAGGTCTGAGATCTGCTTTTTGTGATGTTGATAAAGCCCCTGTAGCTTCTTTTGATTCATGTTAGCATGACTTATTTCTTCCCATTTTTTACTTTTAACCTGTTTGTGTGTGTCTTCCTTTTTAAAGTTTATCACAGGCAGCATGTAGTTGGGTCTTGATTTTTTAATCCATTCTGATAATCACCTTTTTAATTGGAGGATTTAGATCATTTTCATTGCATGTGATTACTGACATGGCTAGATTTGAGTTTTATCATCTTGCTATTTGTTTCTAGTTGTCCAGTCTGGTTTTTGTTCCTTTTTTCCCTCTTTTTCTACCTTCTTTAGGATTGAGTATTTTTCTGTGATCTTGTTCTATCTCCATTGCTGGCTTATTCTCTATAACTCTGTCTTTGCCATTTTAGTGGTTGCTTTAGGGCTGATCATACTTACCTTTGACTTACCGCAGTCTGCCTCCCAGGGTGTTGCAGCCCCTCACATACAGCGCCCTGCCACCCTGCCCCTCCCGGCCTTTGTGCTCTTCTTCTCCTGCATTTCACTTTTACATACTGTAAACCCCACGACATATCATTGTTTTAAAACTGATTATCTTTTAGAGAGATTTAAGTAATACAAGAAAAATCTTTGGGAGTTCTGTGTTGGCTTCATTTCTGGTGCTCTTCATTTCTCTGTGTAGATCCAGATTTTCCTTCTGCTTGACGGGACTGCCTTTAACATCTCTTCAAGTGTGCGTCTGTGGGTGAGGAATTCTTTCAACTTTTGTATGTCTGAAAAGGTTTTTATTTTGCCTTCACTTTTGAAAGATATTTTCAGTGATATAGAATTCTAGATTGACTTTTATTTTTTTAAATGCATACTTCTAAAATTTTGCTCCACTCTCTTCTTGCTTAGATCGTTTCCAATGAGAAATCGGATGTCATCCTTATTTTTGTTCTGTACGGAACAAATTTTCCCCCCGTGGTCACTTTTAAGATTTTCTCTTCATCACTGGTTTTCAGCACTTTGTTTCTGTTTTTTAGTAAGATTTTATTTTATTTATTGGCCAACTGGTGAGACCTGTGGTCCCCAAAGAGCTTGCACATCCACACATTGGTTCTCCATCACTGAGGCACAACTGATTGACGCATTTTCCCTCCATGTCCCAGCTCTATGCACTCAGGACCTGCCATGCCCCAGGCCAGTGACATCTGTGGAATGTGTTCTTAAGCAGGTATCAAGGGTCACCTGCACAGGACGCCCTGGCAGGTGGAGGACAGAGGTGATGGTAGTATGGGGATGCTCGATTGGTCATTTAGCAAGAGCACACCACACTGAGTATTCCATGGAATCCTCACAACGACCACATTGGACGGTAATTGTGCAAGGAAGCTGGGAAGGTTCCAAGATGCTAGGTAACACGCCCACGGGCATGCACCAAAAAGGGGCAGCCCTGGGATTAGAAGAAGAGCAAAGTCCCTTCCACTCTGCCATGCCACAGCCTCCTGGGCCTTGTGAGGAGAAATGGCTGCAGCGTATGTAGCACGCTTGGTGAGGTGCCTGCCACTCGGCAGCATTATACACATGGTAGCTACTGATACCGTAAGGGCCTCCACAATGTCAAGCCCACTGCAGGCTCACGGTGAGCGCCAGGTAGACGGAAGGAGGGAGGACCCTTCACTTTCCCTCCACTAGTGGGGGGCTCAGGGCGAGCACTCATGTCTTGGCAGGGGAGACCACCGACCACGATGCAGAACCACTGAGAATTTGTGGCAGACGAAACTGATTTTCAAAGGCAGAGTCCAAACAGCAACACTGAACAGCACACTCTTCTCTCGAGCCCTCTTACTGGTGTGGCCAGCCTGCCCAAGACTGCCACCATGTCCCGCAGGAGGAGGGACCGCTGCAGGAATAGCAGAGGCTGGAGCGGCCTGGCAGCCCGGGAGGACTGCTGAAGCGGGCATCACAGGGACACCCTGCTCCGTGAGGATGGACCCCCAGCACTCTGCGCTGAAGAGCCGGGAGCCCAGGCACCACGAGACCATCTCTCGGGGCCATGTCTGTGCTCCCGGAGCTGGCCGCGGACTTCAAACCAGAGCCAAATTATGAAGACCAGGGAATCACCTTGACCTCCTCCAAAGAAATCACCAGCTCGGTTCATGCCCTGCCGTTAACAAAGCAGCCTAAAGCTGGGGGGCTGTGCTCCGTAATCTGCGAAGCAGGGAGAGCCGCGACCGTCCGGGGTTGCTGAGGGCATCAGATGGGCTAGAACTAAAGCCGACTGGCGTTACGTCCAATTCATACCTGAGTTTTATCTGACACGGATTGTTCTCAAGTCTGTACCAAAGAGAAAGACTATGTGCATCAAATTTCCTTTGAAGGCCCCTTGACTGGGGCATGGGGTGCAGAGGACACAGGGTTTTGCCTCAGTGGTGCTACAGACATGTGCATGTAAGCGCACAACGTTTCGAGCATCGTACAGAATGTGGTGAGGGCTCCTGTGTGTCCCGTATGAACAACATGCTCAGCTCTGCAAACAGAGGAGGCACCAGCAGGAGGGCTGGCAGCTTCGCTGGTCCCCCTCCCCCACCCTCTGTCATTGGGATGATGAGGGGTAGCCAAATCCTCCTAAGTCTGAAGACGCTGCTACTTCAGTGTAACTGCTTGAGCCCTTCTCTCTGTGGTCCCCTAAATCCTGCTGCGGGCTGCATGGCTGATGCCACACACTCCCAGGTTGATGTCCCTGGGCTCCAGCGTGAGGAGTGAAGGGTAGTCAGCGCGGGTGCGGGAATGATTTTGGAAAGGAATCCTCTGCTATACTCCTGAGCAAACACCTGATTTCAATTCTAAGGCTGCTGAGCAACTTGGCAGAGTGGGCAGCTTGGCAAGAATACACTAAAGTTGTAACTGGGTACCAGATTCGTGGCCTCCCCATGCTCTTCGCACATTTGAGCAAGGTGGCTGTGCTCTGTGGTGTGGACTACCTCTGGTGCCTCCTCAGACCTCCCAGGATGTCCCCCTGCCTTGCCCTTCCCCTCAGAGAGATGAGCTAGAACACAGAGGCACGAGCCTGTGGCAAGTGCCCATGGCCCACTATGACGTCACCACGGGAGGGGGCACCACCCGCCAGCCATCTCCTGGGTAGTGTGTGCCCCCCTGTCCACGGGCACGCTCCCAGGTGACAATGATGCACAGAGGAGCACAGACAGGGAGGAACCAGGTCTCCTGGGGTGACTGTGGAGACCAGGGTTGCAGTCTTGAGGAGCGGGTGCCTGAACTAGGCACTGAGGACCCAAGTGTATCAACTGCATCTCTCATTTGCTGCCTTCGATGCTCTGGCATCTAGGGCCCTGCAGACCCTGGAGGGACGGGCCACGCCTGGAGATGGGTGAGGGACTCACCTGGGGGCTGCCTCCACATTCAAACAACCCACGTGGAGCCACACCGTGGCCTCTGTCAGCTCTTGCCACCCGATCACTGCGCCTGCCCTGGTCGCCTAGCACCAGGTGCCAGACATCTCTGGTGGCCCCTGTGCCCAGAGCCCGCTGAGGTCATTCACCCGCTAATCCCAAACCCACTACAGTCTGCCTCGCCTGTTCCTTCCGTGGAAATCACAGTAACTCGCTGGCTGACCCGTGTTTCCCGTTTGGCCCCCCACAGCAGGTCCAGCCCTCAGGGACCGTGGGTAGCCAGCTACCTTCTGATCTGATGGCTGCCTGCCACACCTGAGTAGTAATAAAACCTACGTTTTAAAGCACAACAGACAAGACCAGGTGCCACCGTCACAATCCACCTGTTGAGCAAACTTTTACTCAGGGCACGCTATGCCGGGGACCTGAGGGGGGAGGGGAGAGGCACCCCTGGTCCCCCCCGCGGGACTCTGGATGCTGAGCAGGACATATATGCCGCACAGCTGCCCTGCCAGCGCCACCTTGGGATCTCCCACCGGACCGGAAACCTAAAGCTGTCCTTTCCCCCTCCGTGCCGCTGGGGGTTCGTGCGAGCGCGTAGTTGCACACGCCTCTCTGTGGAGGAAACGTGGTAATCGAGCCCGGAGTCCGAAGGGAGAGCTCCACGCCAAGTCCCAGCTGCACAGCGTACGTGTCAGGAGGACAGTGGAAAGTAGGGGTCATATGCACGTGTACACAGGGGACACAGCGCTGGGAAGATGAACAGCTCCGCAACATCCCCCACGCCCAGGCTCGGCAGGGGCACCCTCTGTTTTCCTGAGTCTGGAGGACAAACGTTGGAGGAGCGTCGTTTTACAGGGGATTCCCTCGCCCTTCCTGTTAAGCATGTGACTTAGAACCACACTGGGGGACCAGAGGTGGTGTGAAGCCACCTGGACGGGGGCTCAGCCCGCAGAGGGAGCCAACACCAGCGACGTGCACAGCTGGCCCTAAAGGGACATTAGAGAATGAGCACGTTACGTAGCACTGTGAGGCCACCCGGGGAAGAACTCTCCAAACAAGTTCCAAGGGGCTGCCTCAGTGGGCCTGGGGCAGGGGCACATGGAGCAGAGGCCGTGGCTTTCACTCTCCATCTTTTCCAAGGTTGACCCTTTAGCCTGGTGTGTACAACTTTGAGAGGACTTTAAAACAAATACAAAATAAGTGAAAATTCCAAGTTGAAAAATGAAAAGCATAAATAAATCCAAGCATCTGGCGCTTTTGAACGGCTGCCCCAGGCCGGCAGCCCGTCACTCGCCCCCATGTCTGACTGATGACTGTTTGGGGGCCGAGCCCCCCTGCCCAGGCTGCCCTCTGTTCCACAGGCCCCGTCTCCTGCAATCTGTTCCGTCTTCGTTTCTTCCTTCCTTCCCTCCACAAATCCCCAAGGGACCTGGATAAGCTCCAGTTGTGGTTCCTGCGCTCCAGCTCGGGATCAGGTCCCATCAGATGCACGGTATGGATTACGGCTCCCCGCTGCCCATAGGTCAGAACGCAGCGCCCTCTGCATGACGTGTAAGACCCCCTCCAATAGGGCCTCACCTGCCCTCCCAGGAGCACGTCCCACGTCCTCCGCTGAAGTCTCTCTCCTACGGACCAGCCCCACCATCTCCGGGTGTGGGCCCCTCCCCTGGGCTCCAGCATCTGCCGCGCCCTCTTCCCAGGATGCCCTCCCCACCTGCGGATGCCCTGCTCTGTGCACCTCTCATCTCCTCTGAATGTTCTGTGTCCGCTGTGGGCCTGGCGCTGTGCATCTCTGGGCCGCGGCACAGGTGCTAATGAACACTCCTTGCCCCCAACGCGAACCCCAGTGCATGTCCCCGCAGCCCCCATTCTGGGTCCCCCATGTCTTCGGAGCCCGCTCCCACCCGCCCCAGCCCTTCAGAGAGGGGTTCTGGCTGGCCAGTGTCTACTCTGCCAGACATGCCCCAGTCCTCTCGTGGGGCGGATTCTGAGACGTGCCGATCGGAAAGAGACCTGCTGCCTCAGTAGAGGGCCCCACACCTCTCTCTCTGACGCCCGGGACGGCAGACTGCCTGCTGGCACCTGCCTGGGGGGGCCGGGAGGAGCAGCAAGGGGCGTGAACCCTCCATGCACACAGGGCAGGACAGCACCGCGCCCAGGGCCTACCCCGCCAGGCTTCTAGATCAGGCACCAGACACGGCCACGGGAGACACATTGCCACGCACACGCCAGACTTTCCTTCAGGGACAAGAAGCGAGGCCGTTCCTCAGACGCCCGGGGCACCAGCACGTGTGGGGGGCAACCCACGGCCCGCCCACAGCTTCCTTTTGTACAGCTCACCAGACACAAGCGGGTTTTACATTTTTAAGACCCGGTAAGAAACAAAAACAGGAACACATGATATGTAACAGAAACCATATGTGGCCTGCAAAGTCCAAAATACTGACTTTCCAGCTCTTTACTGAATTTGCTGACCTCTCTGATGCAGAAGATACACGGCTGGAGAGCAGCCCACCTTGTGCGCACAGCTGGCTGGCTCTAGCTCCGGGGACTGGGGTCCCGTGTGGGCCTGCGCTTCTGCACAGGACGGCCTCTGGTGTGCCACTGAGCGCTCCTGCACCTCCACCCGCTGCAGAGGGGCAGATGCATGGGCCCACCTGGCCATGGGTGCCTCGGAAGACCAGGCAGCCTCCACGAGGGGCGCTGACGGCCCGAGCCCGGGCTGTCTCCATACCCGGGGAAGCACAGGTCTTGGCTCTCACCTGAGCAAGGAAGCGGAGGCGTGGAGAGGTGCGGCGACCTGTCCAGGGCTGCAGTTCATGAAGATGGAGGAGCTGATGGTACGTGGTGCCCCGCGGGCTCTCCTTTCGCCTCTGACAGGCTGCGCTGCTCACGAGTGAGGTCCTGCAGATGGGGACATTCCCGGTGAGATGCATGGCCTCCTTACACTCCTGGACATGCTTGTGAGACCACGGGCAGCAGGGAGAAAACCATGAAGACCCACTGAATGCCCTTAGTGTCCATTTGACATGCACAGAGTGAGCACCCAACATGCTGGAGACACGTGATGGCCATGTGGGGGCCACGGTGCTGCCACTCACTCTGTGGGCTCTTCACTCACCTGCCACTCCTGTGCCTTTGGTTCTTAAAGATCTATTTAGTTAAGTGGATAAAGAAGATGGGGTCTATATACACAATGGAATATTACACAGCCATCAAAAATTAAAGTATTGCCATCTGCAACGACATGGATGGAACTGGAGGGTATTATGCTAAGTGAAATGAGTCAGTCAGAGAAAGACAAATATATGATCTCACTTATATGTGGAATTTAAGAAACAAAACAGATGAACATATGGAAAGCGAAGGAAAAAGAAGATGAAAACAGGGAGGTAGACAAACCATAAGAGACACTTAAGCACAGGAAAAAACTGAGGGTTGCTGGAGGGGAGGGAGGAGGGGGGATGGGGTAACTGGTGATGGACATTAAGGAGGACTCTTGATGTAATGAGCACTGGATGTTATATGCAACTGATGAGTCACCAAATTCTACCCCTGAAACTAACAATACAGTATATGTTAATTAATTGAATTTAAATTTAAAAAATGAAAAAAATTATTTGAGGCGGGGGAGGGGCAGAGGGAAAGAGAATCTCAAGCAGACTCTGCACCCAGCACGGAGCCCAGCGCGGGGCTAGATCCCACAACCCTGAGATCATGACCTGAGCCGAAACCAAGAGTCAGCACACTCAACCGACTAAGCCACCCAGGTGCCCCTAAAATTTACCATTTGGGCCATCTGTAAGTGCGCAGCTCAGCAGCACTGAGTGCAGCCATCCACACCATCCATCTCCAGGACTTTTCCATCTTCCCAAACTGAACCTCTGTCCACACTAAACAGTGTGTGGACTGGGCAGGACAGCCTCCAGGACCGAGCTCACTCAGGTGGTATCATGGGGGCTGGAGGGCGTGGGTGCAGCGGGGTGAGCCCCTCCGGGCAGGAGGGGTCAAGGGAGGTAGAGCACCAAGGAGAGAGGACGGGGACCCATGCTGCCTCCGGTGTGGGTGGGGCATGGAGGCCAGCCTGTGGGCTCAGGAACGGGGGGCCAGGAGCAAGAGCATGCACTCCGGGGCTGGGCCCAGGCGCCGACCTGAGAAAGGCCAACACCTTTCTGCCCCCTCCCTCCTGCCCCTGCAGCGTTCTGGCTCGTGCGTGGGGTTTCCCTCTGTCCCTTCTGTACACCGGCCCCTTTCTGTGGCACAGACTTCTCTGTCCGTGTCTCCCTTGGACGCCACTGCGGGGCCGGGTGCCTACTGGTCTGGGAGTCAGGTTTTGATCAGAGCTGCCCTGCCTTCCAAGAACCCGCAGTCTGGTGGAGCACCAACATGCAGACCCCCAGTCCCCACCTCGGACGTGAGTGCTGTCCTAGGGGAACTGGCCTGGAGCCTGGGAGGCTGTGGGGGGGCGGTCCCTGGGACAGGCCCAGGAAGACAGATGCCACTGAAGAAGGGTGGAGACAGAGCAGGAGGGGCTCGGAGACGTGGGGGTCTTGGGCCCCCGAGAGACCCTGGGACTTGGAAGGGGTGGCAGAGGATGTGATGACTTTCTTTAGAAAAGCTGAGGTGTGTGGGGCTGAGGACCAGGGGGTGGAGCACAGACCACACAGCCCAGGAGCCAGAGCAGAAATGGATGGTGGGTGTGGACGAGGAGCCAGGGCCTCGGCTTTTCACCAACGGAAATCAAGGCTGAGCTCCCGGGAAAGCCTGCTGGGGCTTGGGTAGGGCATCGTGTCCTATTCACGATTGCCAAAACCAGTGCCAACCCGAGTGGTCCTGGGAGAATGGACCCACAGGCCGTGGCCAGTCCACACGTGGCAGGAGCTCCTGAGCCGCAGACAGGAGCCGCCGTGGACACACAAGATAGCGTGGGTGCATCCAGTGGGGCCCAGAGCCTGTGGCTGTGTGACGGCTGAGAAGACAAAACCAGAGGACACGTAGGTGGTGGGTGCGGAGACAGCAGGGGGCCTTCTGCACTGGCCAGCAGCTGTGTCTCCCCCGTGGCGGCGGTTACGTGACCGCGTGTTTGCAAAACTTGGAACATGAAAGGCTGAGCATATGACCCATTATCTCAATATACCTGACTTTAAAATAAGCAGCCCCTGGGGGCGGGGAGGGGGGAGGCGGCTGGGCTGTGGTGGCTGAGGAGGGCCGGACCACGGGGCCCAGCTCTGGGGGACGGCGGCGAGGGGCTCCTCCACACCAGACTGGCCCTGGGAGCTGGGAAGGGGCCACACCCTGGTGCTCCATCTCCTCCGGTCACGCTGTCCGCGCTCCAAGCCCCGAACAGCCTCAGTAAGGCAGGCCCTTGTTCCTGCCCCTCCTCCTCCCTCTCCCAAGAGTTCCAAGAGCCACCTCCTCCGCCAGCTCCTCTCAGGGTCAAGGGAGGATCCCACTCGAGCAGATGGGTCCCGCCTGCTAGGAGCCCCGCTCCACAGCACACACCCCCGTCCGCCTGGGTTCCTCGGGGAGGGGGCATGCCCTGGCCTGGCTGGCGGGCAGCGGCCTGCCTGCTGGGGAGGGGCCGGCCTCCAGGACACACTTCGGTATTTTAGGGAGAGACATGTGCCCCTTCCAGGCTTGCAGAGCCCCCCGTGGCAGCTGGGAGGGGGCGCAGGGGGCCCAGTCAGGCGCCCAGCCTGGGGGAAACGGGGGCCTGGAGCCCACACTGAGGAAAGAAAGTCACGACATGGGCCGTTTCTGCTCACCTGAGTCCGTGGATATAAAACACTGGATGGGGTGGGGGGACCTCTCTGAAATCTGGCAACAGAATGACCCCAGCCCTCTCCTACAGTCCAGGGACAAAGAAGGATTTGGCCTCAGAACAACGGGCCGGAAGCACCTCCGCGCACTGCTTTGTCCAGAATCCCTGTCTCTCCATTTCCCGACTTTCCGTAGGCCGGGCACGTGTCCCCCCTCTTCCCAGAGGAAGTTGGCTCTGAGGTCCCACTGCTCCTCAGAAAGAGCCGGTCCTGCCTCCCAGGGCCACCTGCATCCTTAGGGGACCGGCCTCGCGTCCGTGTCTCTAGGGCCGGGGCCGGAAGGGGCCACGTGTGGGACGCGGGGGGTGGGGGGGGAGGGACGAACACTGTCCCGTGTTTAATTCAACTTCCTCCTCTCCCGAGCGACACAGACCTTTTCAAGAGCCATTTCTTGTTTGCCCAGGGTTTCTTTTGCACACGGGGTTTCTTCATGACTCACAGGCCCTGGGTGGCGGCCAGGAGGCTCCGTCAAATTCCCGGGGGGACGGCTTCCGGGCGCACCAGCGGCGCCCTTGCGGGAGGTAGTAGGCCAAACCCTCTTGGTTAGAGCTTCTGAAGCTCTGCAATTAAATTGCGGTTTCTGTGCCTCCACATTAGCTTGTGAATGCCAGTTGTCAAAGTTCTTAATTGTTGAAAAAAAAATAATTACGTGGCTAAAGCAGCTAAATCTCCTCTGAACCCTTTAAACAGAGAAAGCAGGAAGACAAACATCTGGCAGGAGAGGCTGTGCTCTGAATGGGCGGCGACCAGAAAGTCCACGCAGGAGTCAGAGTCTAGGAAAACAGTCTTTCACTTTTACCAACGGAGCAGGGAATGTGGGACATCTGTTAAAACACAGGTTTTCCCAAATCAGTCCTTCAGAAATCCTCAGGAAACAAACATTTAAAATCAGAAATGCACTTCAGTTCATGTAAAGATAGTTTAGATTGGAGACACAGAGCTTCCACTGCAAAAATACTACAAGCAGAGAGGTTCTCTGGAGATTCAGCTCGACAAGCGACGGAGACCAGCTGTGAGCAAGTCACTTCTTTTTCACTTTAGAAAGACAGCATGCTTGCACTGTGGGCAAGCTCATTTATAGAAATTCAAGTACAGTTAGAGCCCCAGCGCCCCTTGAACATGATGGCCCTTATGTCCCCTCCCAGAGAAAACCCACGTGACCACTCCAACGTGCCTCCTTCCAGGACACCGTTTCCTCTTTTACAAACATAGTCTATTTTCTGGAGCAGAAAAATCAGCACACGGTATTTAAAGTGTGCAACTTAATGAAATTTTTTAAAAAGTGGGGGGGGGGGCGCCTGGGTGGCTCAGTCAGTGAAGCGACTGCCTTCGGCTCAGGTCATGATCCCAGGGTCCTGGGATCAAGTCCCACATCAGGTGTTCTGCTTAGCGGGAAGCCTGCTTCTCCCTTTGCCAGCCCCCCACCACCACACTGCTCATGCTGGTGCTCTAGGTCTCTCTCTCTGCAATAAATAAAATCTTAAAAAACAAAACAAAACAAAAAACAAAGTGTGCAACTTGATACCTTCTGACATGAAACCATGAACTTCATCCATGAACCCAACACCACAGTCACCACTGTGAATGGGTGCATCCCCCACACACCCCCGGGCCTCCTCTGGCCCTGGATGGCCAGATCTGCACTCGGTCACGACACATTCTTCTGCATTCCCTAGTTTTATGTACAAGGGGTCACATGGCGCATACTCCTTCCGTCTGGCTTCTTCCACTCGGCACAGTGAGGCTGAGTCATTCCTGCTGTCGTATGAATCACTGAGAGTTTGCGCCTTTTTACTGCAGCGTGGCAGTCCACATGTGGATCCATCACGATGTGGTTTTCCATTTTCCTGTTCATGGACATTTGTGCTGTTTTCATTTTTTGGCTAGTCCACACAGAGCTGCTATAGACACTCCTGGTCAAGTCTTTGTTGGGATGTACACATTTTTCCCCGTGGATAAACGCCTAGGAATGGAACAGCTGGATCGCACACTTCTGAAGCCACTGCCAAACTGCTTTCCAAAGTGTGCACCACTTCATATCCCCACTCGCAGTGTGAGTTCCCACTTCTCCATATCCCTACCAACACCTGGTGCACCCCAGCTTCTGCATTTTCATCATTTTACAAGGTGTGCAGTGGTATCTCCTTGTGGTTTTCATTTGCATTTCTTTTAATTCCAGTAAACATATGATATTATATTAGTTTCAGGTGTACAACATAGTGATTCAACACTTCCTTATGTCACTGGTGCTCATCAGGACAGGTGCACTCCTTAATCCCCATCACCTGTTTCACCCACCCTCCCACTCACCTCCCCTCTGGTGACTGGCAGTGTATTCTCTGTAGTGAAGAGTCTGCTTCTTGGTTTGTCTTTTTTCCCTTTGTCTGTTTTGTTTCCTAAATTCCACGTCTGCCTTCGGATCAGGTCATGATCCAAGGTCCTGGGATCGAGCCCCACGTTGGGCTCCCTGCTCAGCAGAGAGCCTGCTTCTCCCTCTCCCTCTGCCTGCTGTTCTGCCTACCGGTGCTGTCAGATAAATAAATAAAATCTTAAAAAAAAATTCCACTGAGTGAAATCATACAGTATTTGTCTTTCTCTGACTTATTGCACTTAGAATACCCTCTAGTTCCATTCACATCCTTGCAAATGGCAAGATTTCATTCTTTTTAATGGCTGAGTTCCCATTGTACGTATATGTCGCATCTTCTTCATCCATTCATCTGTCGGTGGACACTTGGGTTCTTTTCAGAATTTGGCTGTTGTAGATGATGATGCTATAAACATCGGGGTGCATGTACCTCTTTGAATTAGTGTTGTGTTCTTCGGGTAAATACTTAGTGGTGCAACTGCTGGGTCATAGGGTAGCTCTATTTTTAATATTTTGAGGAACCTCCACACTGTTTTCCAGAGTGGCTGCACCACTTTGCTTGCATTCCCACCAACAGTGTAGGAGGCTCCCTTTTACGTCCCTGCCAACACTTGCTGTTTCTTGTGTTGATTTTAGTTGTTCTGCCAGGTGTGAGATAGTGTCTCATTGTGGTTTTGATTTGTATTTCCCTGATGCCGAGCAATGTTGAGCATCTTCTCATGTGTCTGTCTTCTGCCCATTTTTAAATTGGATTATTTCTTTTTTTGGTGTTGAGTTCTTTATAGATTTTTTTAAAAATATTTTATTTATTTGACAGAGAGACACACAGCGAGAGAGGGAACACAAGCAGGGGGAGTGGGAGAGGGAGAAGCAGGCTTCCCGCTGAGCAGGGAGCCCGATGCGGGGCTTGATCCCAGGACTCTGGGATCATGACCTGAGCCGAAGGCAGTTGCTTCACCAACTGAGCCACCCAGGCGCCCCAATAGATTTTGGATACTAACCCTTTATCAGATATGTCATTTACAAATATCTTCTCCCATTCCGTAGTTGTCTTTTAGTTTTGTTGGTTGTTTCCTTTGCTGTGCATATTCATTTGCCTTTCTATGACTAATACTGCTTAGCATCTTTTCATTTACTTATTTGCCAATTCTGTATTTTTGGGGGTGTATTAAAATCTTTGGCACTTTTATAAGTTTGGGCTGCTTTTCTTTTATCTTGAGTTTTGAGAGGTTTCAGATAGTCCTTTATCAGATAAATGCTTTGAGAAAGAGTCTCCGCTAGTCTACGGCTTGTCTTCATTTCTTAACAGTGTCTTTTGAAGAGCAGAAGTTTTTAATCTTAATGTAGTCCAGATTATCGACTTGTTCTTTAATGGACTATACTTTTGGTGTCGTATCCAACAAACCTCTGATTAACCTAAGGTCACATATATTTTCTCTTAGAAGTTATACAGTTTTAGATCTTACATTTAAAAGTTGATTTTTGTAGATAATGCAAGATACGGATGCAAGGGTTTTTAATTGTTGTCATTTTGCATATGAACATTCAATTGTTCCAGCACTGTTTGTTGAAAGACAGTCCTTTCTCCGCATTGCCTTTTCACCTTTGTCCAAACTCAGGTGTTCATGTGTGTGTGGGTCTCTCTCTGGACTATCCTGTTCCATTGATATACCTGCCTAGCTTTGTATGAGTACCACACAGTTTTGGTTAGTGTAGCTTTATAATAATTCTTGAAATCAAGTAGTGTGAGCCTGCCAACTTTGTTCTTTTTTCAAAGTTCTTTTGGCTGTTCTAGGTCACTTGCCTTTCCATATGAATTTCAGAATCAGTTTGTCAATTTCTGCAAGAAAAGCCTGCTCAGACTTTGATTAGGATTGTATGGAATCTAGAGATCAATCTAAAAGGAATGGACATATAAACAATCTCGACTCCTCCGACTCACGAGCAGGTTATCTGTCCATTTTTTCAGGTCTGTTTAAGTTTCTCTTGGAAATATTTTGTAGTTTTCAGTGTGCAGGTGTAGTGAGTTGAATCATGCCGCTCACCCGCCCCCTGCTGTGCTATGTTCCTGTCCTCGTCCCCAGAGCCTGAGAACGTGAGTTTATTTGGAAAAAAGGTCTTTGCAGTTGGCACTTGAAGGTCTCAAGATGAGGAGATCGTCCTACATCATCCAGAGGTGCCTAAATCCAATGACACGTGTCCTTATAAGAAATGCACAGAGGACAGAGGAGAAGGCAGTGTGAAGATGGAGGCGGGAGATGGGCGTGATACGGCCAGAAGCCAAGAAACCCCACGGGACACCTGTGGCATGCAGAAGCTGGAAGAGACAGGAAGGATCCTCCCCTGGAGCCTCTGGAAGGAGCGTGGCCCTGCTGATACCTTAATTTCAGATTTCTGGCCTCTGGAACCAGGAGAGCCAGAACAAGTTTCTGTGGCTGTAAGCCCCCGCCCCGCCCCCCCCTTACTTGTGATAATTTGTTGTGGTGGCCCTTGGAGATGGATAGAACAGGCGGCTCCCATTTTCTGTCAGATTTATCCCTTAGCGTTTGACGCTCTGGTAACTGCCATTGTTCAACTTCAGGTTCTTCACTGCCAATATATAGAAATTCAGTTGGTTTTTGTGAATTGATCTTTTGTCTTCCCACTTCACCAAACTCACGTGATAGCGGTCATAGTTTTTTTCTGTAGATTCCATCAGATTTTTTACACGGATGGTCATGTCTAAAAATAAAACCAGTTTTACTTTCTCCTCTGAATGCCTCATATTTCTTTTTCCTGCCTGATTACACCAGCCAGAACCTCCAGCACAATGTGAACAGGAGTGGGGGCAGCCTTCCCTGAGTTGTTCTGATCTTAGGGGGACGGTGCTCTCCTCTTTTCCTCTACCTTCTTACTTCTTTGATCCACATTTGTTGATCCCTTCTGTGTGCCAGGTGTTAGTTACACTGAGTGTGGCAGGATCCCGGATGAGAAGAAAGAAAACCAACACACGGAGCACCACATGTTTAAGTGCTGTGAGAAACAGACACATGTGCACAAGCACGTGAGAGGAGACGAAACACAAATGTCCCAGAACACGTGACGATAACTCACTGGGACACTCTCTCACACCAGCTGAATCTGGCAGAAACCAAGAAGGCAGCCAGTACTAAGTGTTGTCAAGGCCACTGAGCAATGGGAACTCGCATTCATCACTGCTGGGAGGCTAAATGGAGGCAATCATTTCAGAAATACCTTGTCATTGTGAAAGCAACTGGACATGTGCATGCCCTAAAGCCCATAAATGCCACCTGTAGCTCCACAGCCTAGAAAAACTATGTGTGCACCCACGTGTTTGTATTTATCTACAAATATAATCATCCAAGTGTCCATCACAAGTCAAAGGGGTAAATTGTGGGGCATCCACATAATGGGCTGCCACACCACAGTGAAAACACAGGAACCACAGCTCCACATACCAACATGGAAAAATGTGAGGAACATGTTGGACAATGTGAGCAAGTCACAGAAGAATACACACTGCGTTCTTCCATTTGTATAAAGTTGAGAAACAAGCAAATCCAAGCGATGTGCTGTTTGAGGTAACATGATAGAGAAACACACACAAGGTACAGTGGAAGCACTGAGGAGTGCATTGGTCAGCCCCGGCTGCTATAACAAACACCATGGCCCGGGCTGGTGCGATAGAAATGTATGTTCTCACAGTCCTAGAGGTGGGAAGTCTGAGGCCCAGGCATGGGCAGGCCAGTTTCCCCCAAGGCCTATCTCCTGGCAGGCAGACACCGTCTTCCCGTGTCCTCATGTGGTTGTCCTCTGTGCGTGTCTGTGTCCTCAGCTCCTTTTCTTCACAGGGACACTGGTCATGCTGGATTAGGGCCACCCTAGTGACCTCGTCTTCACTAATTACATCTGCAACGACCTCATCTCCAAATACAGTCACATTTTGGGGTACCAGGGGTTAGAACTTCAACATGATTTTCAGGACATTGTCCAGCCTGTAATACCCCTCCATCTCCTTGGGCTGCATAGTCAAGTAGCTGAATTTGACTACATTTAACACACTCTGTTCCAAGGAATTAGAGCTGAGTTTTGAAGGATATTCAGAATTAAGTGAGTGACAATGTTGAGAATTAGACTTCCAGCATTAGTTCCAAGCATGTGCTAAACTTGGCTCCAGACAGACGACGAACAACTGAGAAAATGACCCCGTGCGCCCCCAGCATCAGCAGAGAGCCAAACACAGAGGAGGCATGGCCTTGCTTGCTGAAAGAGAAGGAGTTTCACACTGGTCTCTTCCACTTGTTTTGAAGTCCACTAGGAGCATAGAGAATATTCTTAGAAAATAATTGATCATCTAATTTAAACTTTGTTAAAATAATACAGGAAATAACCCCTACTGGTCTCAGGAGCATTAAATTTAATATTAGGTTGAACGACAGGAAACGGCCACATGTGATCATTTTTGACCTGCAGGCTATTCCACATGGTTCAGTCTAATTCAATGGCTGACTATTTTTTATTTTATTTTTAAGAGAAGAAAGAAAATGAGAAAGGAACTCACTAAATCAAAGCCAAGGAGTATTTTCAGGCTCTAATCAAATGGCCATGTAAGTAGGAAACCACTCCAAAAATATAACTTCTCCCCAAAACAGGCAATCTTAAGAGTCAAACATCTTTTCACTTTAATCAAGAAAGCCAGGAGGCAAGGACATTACAGTCTTCTGTTGCAATATAAACCCCGTGGACAAACGAAACTTCAGTGCACGAGGCCTTATGATCGTAAAGTCTGGTTTGGACATTGTCTTCCATGACTGGATGTTTTGAATGATGGCTGACAATGATGGTTTCCCCAAGCCACACTGCTCAAGGCCTCCATCGTGATCACTCATAAGTCAGTTTTACTGTTGGTGTTGGGCTAGTCAGAGGCCAGCTCATGCCTAAAAGCATAACAAATGCACAACTGCATCACAGGATTTGTTGAATTTTTCTCCTGTCATGTTATCTGTAAACAATTTTCAACTGTCTAGCATTGAGTAGGCTCCTTTATTTTCTTTTAAATTTATCTATTTGAGAGTGAGGGAGAGTGAGCGAGAGAGAGAGAAATGGAGCAGGAGGCAGAGGGAGAGGGAGAAGCTGACTCCTTACTGAGCAGGAAGCCCAATGTAGGGCTCCAACCTGGGACTCCGAGGTCATGACCTCAGCCGAAGGCAGACGCTTAAGTGACTAAGCCACCCAGGTGCCCCAAATAGGCTCCTTTAGATAAGGTGATACTCTTGAGCCATATTCATAAAAAGCACCAAAGGGAATGTCATTCTTGTTTTACTTGCACTGAAAATATATCGATCCTTGTTCATTTGGAACAATAAGAACAAAAATGTCTTGAGTATCCCCAAAATTACTTGTGGGCCTTCAGATAGCGGGAGCTTGGGATATGCATTTTGTCTGCAGCAGACTGTCTCCGGAGATTTCTTCAGACCTCTAAAGAACTGGCTGAAACAGCATGCAAGCACATGAGCAGGTGTCCTCCATTTAAGAGAAAACACAGAAACTTTATTGAAGTTATGATACATGGTTTTTCATGGACGCCAGCATGATGAAAGCACGTGCTCTTCCTGAGATAAGACTGGGGAGCTGGCTGAAGACACGACTAAGCACATTACAGGGTGTTTCTGAGTTCTGCACACAGATAAAGCAATCTCAAAACCAGCAGCACTTCGGTGCAGTGGGCATCAGCGAGCTCTCGGATAGAAGGAAAACTGGTAAGTGGCCGGAAATCCTGCACTTCCTAAGTGAGATACGCTGAGATCATATGACAGTGACATGGCAGCTCAGCCGGCTCCAGAGGACAGAGATGATGGGTACTTCACTAAGTGACAAACAACGCAATCCTCTATGGTGCCACCATGGAGCCCAGGGCTGACAAGGCCCATGGTCCCTGCCAGGCATTCTGTCAGTGGGGAGGGAGGAGGGCATAGTCGGAGTCAGTCCAACTAGGACTCCTTCAACAGGCAAGTATGAATAATATTTCTCCCCGGGTCTGGTAAGAACCCAGACAACGCACATGCATGGCCACGGCCGTCAGTTCTGAGTGTGTGCTCTTGGCCCTTCACACTTCCACTGAGCTGAATCCCAAAACCCTGTACGTTCTTCTGGTCAGTGGAACTATCCTCTGGCCTGCAGAGAACTCCTCATCCACTCAAGTGCAGGAAGGCAGGAACCCCGCCAGCCTTAAGACTCCCCTCACCCGCTCCTCCTAGACTTCTCCTCTCCCCTCCTGCCCCGCCTGCTCACACTGGACCAGCAGAGTTGGGACCGACCACAGCCTGACTGATGTCCAGCCCATGACCCAGTTTGCCTGTCAGGATCGTCCCATCACCAACCACACCTGTATCACCAGGAGCTCCAAGCTAAAGTGTACGAGGGTTATGGGTTGTTCTTTTCATTTTTATTCAAATACATACAAAGCCTGCAGACAGCCTGATTTATTTCTCCCACCAGCTCTCTTCCTCAGTCTGGTGCACTGCCATGGTCACGTTGGGGCTGTGCGGGACCATCTCACACACAGGCCAATAGCCACTTGTCCAATGAGCCCTGCTGGCACCTGCCCATGTGAGACCGACAGAAATGACGGTAAACATCTTTTTGGGTAAAAAACATATTTTTATAATGTACCTTTGGATAAAATGTAATCTTTCCCTTCTTTTCCAGGTCAGGCACTTAAAAATGAGAAATTTCAGGAATGTGTAGCCAGTTCATTAAAATTCGCTGGATCTAGTTTCCTAAGAAAACTTAAACAGTGTGGGAGGTAACGACATTCAGCATTTGCAGCCAGAGTTTGTAAGACCGACAAGGATTACCATGTTTCTGATGTGCCAGCGCCTGATTCAGAGATGCAGGAGTCGGGGAGACTCATCCATGGTTAGCCTCACTTTCCCCGAAATTCCGTCTCTAAAATTAGGTCATAGCCTTACTGTGAAATTGGGTTAGATGAATATCACATTTACTGGGAAAAATGATTACCCTCTGTATGGCCTGGCCTCTGGTGCTGCACATGTTCATCACGGCTTCAACTGCTGAATGACAGTTTGGTCTACAGAGAACTAGTTAGGCAGTAACTAGTTCATTTATTTCTTATCTCGAGCCCAGAGGATGATTGCAGCCTACGTGCATCACATTCAATTTAAGAATCTTAGTTCTCAGAGTGACAAGTAGCCGAAGACAGGGCCCTGAGATGACAGGGTCCACAGAAGGGGAGATGTGGGAGGTGTGGGCCAGTGGTCACGCTGCTGCATGGAGCCTGCCCCCCGCCTTCTGCTCCTCCTTGTGGAGTCCTGCTTCTGAGCAGCTGCCCACATTGCCCACCACGGCCCCTGCTTCCTCTGTGAAGACGCTGTTTGGTGGGCATCAGGCTGGACGTGCCGAGAAGCGTTCCTGCCTCCTGTGACAGCAGAGGTCGGCACGGGGTCTGGAAGCCTGACCAAGAGCAAGTCTACTTCCAGTGGTAAAAAATCCCAACCACCTCACAGTCAACCTTCAACACAAAACTAAATCTCTCTGAGAAATAATATACTTTGAAATCCTTTGATGCATTTATAAAAAGAAAAAAACCAAAAAATTTGCAAATTAAAAAAAAAGATCCTTAAAAAAAAAATCAATAGTCTTCTTACTAACGAATACAAAACTGCTTAAGACACTCTGTGACTTCCTTAGGTCATGGATCAGGGGGATGGATCCACAGTGAAGTTTTACTACTAAAATTACCTATTTGGTAAAAACTCCAGGAGGGTTC
The DNA here is from genome assembly GCF_003265705.2 of Callorhinus ursinus. Lineage (NCBI taxonomy): Eukaryota > Metazoa > Chordata > Mammalia > Carnivora > Otariidae > Callorhinus > Callorhinus ursinus. Next base: position 20,191,422 of record NW_027397090.1, read on the forward strand.
CACTGACAAAATATTTGTTTGGGAAAGAAGAGTCACAACTTTTTCCAAAATGTCAAAAAGAACAAAGATGTAAACACCACATACTTAACATATTAATACAACAGTATTAATTCAGTTAAATAAATACAAGAAAGTGGCACCAACGTTATGGCAATTTTTCAACACAAAAATGTAGCTCGAGGATATTTTAAAATAAATAATTGCTCCCAACAGAAATGAGTGTTCTTAGCACAAACCAAGAGCGTCTGAGATAAAGTGCTATGAGACAAAGTGGCTCCACACTCCAACCTGTTCATCTGTGCGCAGAAACGCCATCTGGGTCTCTAGGTCTGAGGGGTCCGCCACAAGGAAAGCATCACTAAACGCCAGGCTGAAGGTCATCTTTTGTCATTTTCCTGTTTTCTTCCAGTGTGTGTTTAAATATTTTCTTCAGGGTGTCGTAAACTAGTGGTCCATTTTCAGAGTCAAAATTAACCTGCTGACAAAGAATAGACAGACTCAGGGCATAGTAGCAGAATTTTAATCAGCTGATTTTGGGAGAAAAGAAAGGAGGGTGGAAAAAAAACTCTGACTTACAAACACAATTATATACAATAAACAGCACACATAACACCGTTCACACATTCACTTTAATCAAAAGACTATATTAGAACTGCCAATCATGTCAACACCAAAGTTACGAGTGCAAACTCAAAAACTGAAACCCCTGCCCGGACACGCTCACTCGCAGGTTGTCGTGAAGCCAGGCAGCTGTGAGGGCAGAGTTCTGAACCTGGAGACTTAGCACCGGGGGCACAAGGGACGGGGTCTGTCAAAAGGGGTCTCCAGCTGTAAGGCTGCCCTGCGGCAACCCGCCCGGGAGCCCAGCGTGCCACCAGCCCGCTACGCGGCCCCGGCCCACGCCTGCCCTGCCCTGTGTCACAGGCACACCACTATACCTACCGCCTTGGCACTTTCGGGAGCAGTGGGAGTGAGAGGGCCACGTGTTTGTCTGCCACAGAGAAAACCCCCGTGGAAGCTAGTTCCCTTGCCCCATGGTGGGGACGTACCGTGTCCGTGTATTTCGGCTGCAGGGTCGAGCGACAGGAGGACAGAGAACCTGAGCAATTCCTTCACCTGCACCCACTCCCACTCCCACAGAAATGTGTGACTCCCGGCGGTGCTGCGGAGGGCCTGGGCCTGGCTAACACGTTTGTAGACACAGGATGGCCGGGCCAGAGACAGACAACTCCACCCTCCAGGTAGCATGTCACAATCACACAGTCACCCTCGCCCTCCAACAAGAGGTGGGGCGACGCGGAGCAGCCCGGGTGGGCTGCACATCCTGGCTGATCTCTCTGGGCGCAGGTGACCCCAGTGTTTGCTGAGGGGCTGCAGCAAGCCTGGAAAGCTCTGGCCGAAGGGAAACAGAACGTTCGTCACCCTGGAAGCAGCTGCCGCACAGCTTCCTTGAAGAGCTGGCCCAGAACGAGAGCGGTCGGGGCCTCTGCTCATGACACTGTGCACCAGGGGACACAGCCACAGATGTCTCCCAACCTTTTCAAAGCCGGGTTTGCAACAACTGCTATGTTTAACTTTTCATCAGGATCCCCCTAAAAGGCCAACAGAAATTATAAAGAATTCCTACCCCATTCAGAGAAACCAACACTAAGGATTTTTTCAATTAAATTCAGAAATGTCATTACACTGTTTATTCTAGCTACAAAAACTTCTGATTAACATTAATAACGGCTTGAATTGTTCACTTTGCTAAGCACCCAACTGCAACCCTCCCCAAGGGTGGGTGGCCTCGCGGTCTATGAAGACATAAATGTAAGGTACAAAAGACAACGCGCTGTGGGTCTGAACCGCTGGCTCTGGAAACTGTTGAGAAGAGACGCAGAGGCCGCAGAGCTCCCGAGAGTAACCCCGACGCCTGCAAGGGCGCACTGTGGAGAGCACAGGGGGAAGCCGCGGTGAACCGCACGAACAGTAACGGGCAGAATCGCTAACGTTTACCGCAGACACCGTCGTTGAGAAGCTGGGCTCTGTGCTTCAGGACAGTGTCACATCCCCTATGATAGGAACCAAACTGAAGGGCTGAGGGGAGCCTTTTCTCCCGGCATGGCCCTGGTTCTTGCTTCAGCCAGGATGGACTGCTGTAAGCCAAAAGGATGTGCATAGAAAGGAAACCTTTTTATTACTTTCTGCTTTGATTTGCCAACTAGGGCAGGGTCCCGGGTCATCGCTGCTGGGTTCTCAGTGGTCAGTTATGCATTTAGGCCCAAAGTAGAATAGGCTCAACCAGAAAAGATTCTCTCCTACTTGGCACACGATTTAAAGGAATTTTCTCAACAACCAATTGTTTCTGTATGAAAGCTCTTTGTTCCAATGTTCTCCTTCAAAAAACCCACAGTTCAGCTTTTTCTAATATCACTGTTGAGAAACTAATATTTTTTGGCCAAAGTCTACAACTGTGTTTGAGAAATGTCAAACATGTTTCCATTAAGGAAAAACATACTGAAAGTTTTATTTTAGAGCAGGTGGGGGGCCTCTGGATTCTGATTTGCAATTATGCCGACAGCAGCACGTGACCCACCTTGGTGAAGGCTTTAATGGCACGGATGAGGATGGCTTCCTCCACGTCCGCAGGGACCGCCTGCAGACTCACTATGCAGTGCAACACGCAGAGAATGGTCTGGTGCTGGCCCTGTTTTTGCAGAAATCAAAATCAAACAAGTGGTTTGAAAAATGCCTCCAGACATAAACTCAAAGCAAGTGCAGAGCCAGGAGCTGGTGTGTGACCAAGTACTCATAACCTCAAACACCAAACTCTCTACCAAGGGCTCTACCAATGTGTCCTGATAGGTGTTTATGTAATTTGAAAAGCTTTCAGGAGATAAAATCAAAGCTGCTTAGTTATAAGTATAACTGAATATGAATATCAGTGTAACTTCAAATCAAATGTCTTCCTTGCAGTGAACCAATGAGAGGATCCACTCGTTTCCAGACACAACTGTTTCAGTTCAGCTAGCGGATGCTGACATGCCACGGTGGTACGTGGACTAGTGGGCAGCGAGGGTCAGTACGAGCATGCCCTGCCTGTGGCGGGAGCTGCGGAGGGAGGGGGGGAAGGGGAGAGACAGCCGTGGTCCCCCAGCAGTGCGCCCACTGGAACTTCAGGGGGAAAGTCCCCAAGGAACGTGTCCGACTTGACTCCCAGGGGCTGTTCCCTTTAGAGAAGCAAAGGAGACACCACCTCTGGAGCCGACATGCATCCAGGACACTCGTCCCTGAGAGCCACTGACTGCGCTTCTGGAAATCTACTCTGAGGGCCTAATCGGAAATGCAGAAAACCCTGCAAGCACAAGTGATCGTTACAGGGATGGCTGCCGAAGTAAAACCCTGAAATAATGTAAACACCCCACATGAGGGGGTTGGAGTGAAGGATGACGAAGGCGCGGCGGGCGCCATGTGACAGACGGACGCAAGCTGTGTGCGGAGCCACTGGAGCTCAGGTGCTGCTGTGACACACGCTGACTGCCTTTCCTGAGAGGTGGGGCCTCACCCTCTCCAGGCCATGGAGCTGAATGAAGGGGAAAACGGAAATTATGACCTGGCAAGGGCCTGGCCACTGCCCCAGGGGCGACCTCCTCTCTCAGCCCCTCACACAGGGGCAGAGAAGGCAGACTAGGAAACGGACTCTGGATCCGGGGCGTCCTCACCTTTACAGGCATGTGCGCATGTGTGCGAGCGTGTGCATTCATGTCTGTGTGTGTCTAAAAAGTGAAGTATACGGTTGTCCGTGACCACGTTAACAAATGCACTAAGTCTGACACAAAGGACGTGCAAATGTTCAGAGGGGCGCTGCTGGGTTACGGGGGTTCTCCTTGTCTGGTTTTGTACCTTCTACATGTGATGCTGGGTGTGCATTTCTTCTTACCTCGGAAAAACCTAAATCAGACCCAGGTATGGGATTCTGCACAAGTCCCCTTCTTCATAATGGATTTTTGTGCACGAAGCCGGAGCTAAGGGCCGTGGTTAACTTCATCAACCGCCCAACAGCCTCTTTACCTTCTCTAATAAAAACAGCGCTTCTGTGGCATCTGCGTGGCTGGCAGCCAGCGTGTCCACGTCCTCTCTGGTGATCACAGGCTCCTTCAGCTGCTCCACCCAAGACCACATTAGACTGCACAGGACGAAAGGGTCCTTTTCGCCACATATTCTTTCCCAAGCTCCGTCTCGGGAATTTAGTTCTTTCTAAAAAGAAGGGAAGAAAGGGGAGAATGGAGAAGGAGGAGAGGGGAGGGGAGGAAAAGGGGCGTGGGAGAGGGGGGAGGAGGGGGAGGGAAAAGAAGAGGGGCAGGGAGGGAGAAAGGGGAGGGCGAGGGGTGGGGGGGGAGGGGCGGGCAGGTGGCACTGTTTGAGGTCTCACGGCTTTCAGACTGTTCATGAGTGGCAGTCTTGGGCTTGGGTGGATGTGGACCCCTCCCAGTGCCCCCACCCCCAGGTGGCACACTGGGCTGAGGTGCTCAATCTCTCCAAGCCTCAGTCCCCCTCTGTGAAGCTGACCCCGGGCCCCATGTGTGCACTAAAGCTCCCTCGGAGAGGGGCTCAGCCGGCCCAAAGGCTAAGCTCTCCACTGGGCTCTGAAACCACAGACACGGTTCAGGAAGAGGGAGCCTTCCTTTGTAGGTTCCTTGGGACAAAAGAGAAATACTTACTGGGATGAAGGAGAATGTTAGACAAAAAAGCATACATAAGACAACATTTGCAAATTACCCTGGGACGAGGAAAAGCTGACTAAATCTTCAAAGTAGGCCCCAGAGAAGTGCTGAACAGTCTGCAACTGGGCAGACACATCTGTCTCACGTTCCTTTTCAGAGTCCCATGCAGGCCTGGCCACAGAGCCAGCCCCACATCCTGAGACTGCACAGGGGAGGGGACGAGCAAGTCTTGCCCAGGCCCCGAACGCTGGAGATAAGTTAAGGAGCAGGCCTTAACAGTTTACCTCACAGAGAGCAGGGGAAAAACAGGAAGAATTTTAACTTCTGATGGGGCTCAGTTTTAGGCATTAGTAAATAAAGTCTCTGTGTGCTACAGGAATAAGCATAATAATTGCACATTCATTCATTCACGCATCTGGTATGTTCAAAGCTTAGAACAGGACAGCCCGTAGCACATGGCTTATCTGATTCCTACAGCCCCTTGAAGTGAGGCCCCGATGGCAGATGTGCCCAGGGAAGAGGGTACCTGCCCAGGATCCCAAAGCAGAACGGGGCAGACGGCATTCCCTGGGTTCTGCTTGACCCCAGACGTGATGCTCCTGCCCCGCTGCCAGGGTCCTCTGGCTCTGGGTTCCTCTGGTTCCTCTTTATTATCTTATAAAGAAGCCACTATGTTTAGTTGTATGGAGGCCCCATTCCCCACGGGTCACAGACACAGCAGATCTGCTCTGCAGTAACCAGAAGCTGGGCAGAATGGCACAAGTCAAAGGCCCTCCCAGTAAAATGCTGTTATACTGTCATGTTTTCTGAAATCCTCGAGGGGGCTTAGCAAAGTATTAAACTCATGAGCTGTATCTTGGCCCTGCCACATTCGGGCCACATGACCTTGAGCATGTGCTTTGACCCCCGTGACCCTCGGCTTCCCTACCTGTGATACTTAATTCATAAGGACTGTGAAGATTAATGAAGAATCTTAGGGTATCCTCTGCCCTACGGGGTCCCTGTGAGAGCAGGTGATGCGGCAGAAGAAAGAGGGCCTAGCACAGGCACAGGCAGCACTGTGCCGTCCAAATCACAGTTCACTGGACTCTTTCCAGAACTCAAGTTATTTTATTGCTGAAAGGCCCATAATAAAATCCAGAAAGTGAAACAAAGGGCAAGCCTATCCAAACAAAAGGGTCGTGTTCACCTCTGGAAAATGCTTTTCTATGTGAAGTGCTCTGACAGTCTGGCCCATGCTGGGCTGACCTATGAGGGGTCCAACCACTAGCTCCCATGGCTGTGGTGTTACAAGGGAAGGGCCCGCAGACTGAGCCAGAATGAGCCAAAAGTTTGTTCAGTTTGGAGTAAGAAAAATACTTCGTGTTGTAGGAAATCAATATACGTAACTATTTGATCAGCAAACACCTGCAGTTCTGACAATGTGCACATGCTCTGCAGTCCCACAGCTATAAGTGGGTGCAAGGCTCTGTGCCTAGTTTTCCCACCTCTGCATCTGGAAGGTTCTGAACCTCCTAGAAAGTGTACATGCCTTGCTTAATTAATGTAGAATACAGAGGAGCAGATACACAAATAATTCGTGGGAGATTATAGGCTAACAAGTCTTGATTTCACTGAGCCAGGCCTCCCCAGGTCATCCCCACATTTGGGCAGTTTACTAGTTTCTGATAACCAGGTGGTAAGGCCTGCCTTTTGTCTACACCAGCTGCTCATTCAGGGCAAAGAGCACAACTGATTTAAGACTGTGTTTCTAATGAAAATATACCACAAAAAGGGGTTAAAATTTAAAAATTGCACATTCTAATTTAAGTAAAAGCCAAGAAATGGACCCCAAAGACACAACCTCCGGTAAAACCAATGGCACAGGGGCGCCTGGGTGGCTCAGTCAGTTAAGTGTCTGACTCAATTTCAGCTCAGGTCATGATCTCAGGATCGTGAGATGGAGCCCCACGTGAGGCTTGGTGCTGAGCTTGGGAGCCTCTCTCTCCCGGTGCCCCTACCCCCACACCCCTCTTGCTCTCTCTAAACAGATAAAATCTTTTTTAAAAACCTAATGACACAAAGGTACTCTGTGGCTTGCTCCCATTTGCTTTGTGGAATCTGACTGTTGCCTCATTGGGGTGCACTGGGAAGTCTGCGGGAAGGGATGCTGTGCAGACAGCATCCATCACGTGTCCTCCTGACCTCACTCAACACTTGTGTTGATGACTTTGGAAAAGAATTTTCTCTGATTTCGCTTATGTCTCTTGGTCAGTGATTCTCCCCACCAGACTCAGGTTAGCGATGCACAAGTCAGTTCCTAAAGCTGTCTGCTGAGGTCTGTCCATCCCACAAACCCAGCAGGAAAGCAGGAAGCCGCCACATGCATCAGCATCAATGCCCTGCTCCAAGGGCCCTGCTAAGTGCTAAGCACTGAGTGCTTTCTTTCACACAGAGATTGAGAAACCTGAAGTTCAAAAGTTAAGTATTACATAAACAGGCCTTCAAATTCCCATAATACTTAAATTTGGTAAAATGTATTATGTTTTTGTTCTGACATAAGTATTTCCCCCACACACATAATCAAATGAAATACAAGTACCTGCCACATTTCTACCTTCCTTTTCACCTCCTCCTTTTCTGCAAACTCGTTTAAACTTGCCAGGGCTTTGGCTGCCAGTATTCTCCTGGCTTCGACACTCAATTCAGACTGCAAAGCAGTGTGTGGAGCAACTGCAGACAGATCTTTGCTGTCCTGGGCTTGGATGCGTCCACCAGAGAAGGGTGCTTTGGAGCTGAAACCACAGTCCACGGGGCTGCGGGGGGTGTCGGAGCAGCAACCAGCAGGAGTTCCATCCTGATAGCGGGGTGCTTGCTGGGGAGAACAGTTTGGTTCCGTAGGGATATCTGCAAGGTTCGGTATAACTGGTTCCCTAGGGTTGTATGAACTTGAAACACCCGAAGAGAAGGTTCTACTCCGCTGTACTTCCTTTGCAATCGTCTCCCTATGGAAAACCGGTGACCCCTCATCTTTGAGTCCTTCCAGGCCTCCAAATTTAGCCTGATTCCAGAAAGAGAATGTATTTCGGACCAGCTTTTCCTTACTTGGATCAAGCTGTGGAGACTGGGGGGTGTAACAGTGGCTGATGGGCTTCTGCTGCCCGGGATGATGGCCAAGCAATGCCTGCGCAGGCCCTGTCCATGGAGATCCCCCCTGCTCCAGAAGCGACTCAGCCCTCTTTAAATCTGAGTCGCTGCAACTGAATCGCCTTTTCAGATGAGTCAGGGGCTGAAGGCACTCGACATTCCGTCTCTTCCAAAGAGGGTCAATCTCTTGCTCGCTGGAAAGAATCACATCCTGATTCTCAAAATCTGTGGGCACTGCAGTGGGCAGGGAGGAATCTGATGCATCGCTGCCCTGCCTCAGCAACTCTTTATCCAGCTGCAGGGTGATCATCTCAGAAACCGTCTTCTCAATTTCGGCAGATAGACTGGGCACTTCTGCCACCTCTTCTGTCACCACTGGCCTGTTCTCGGCTAAGTCGAGGAGCAATTTGCAAACAAGGTGGATAATTTTGGGTACGTGTTTCAGAAGTCGGGCCTCATAACCATGAAGCAGATGCCGCTGGCGAATAAGATACTGTGCTAAAGTAACAGCGTGTGCTTTGGGGTCACAGCAAGAGAATATATTGCGAAGAGGAATCAGAAACTGAGTAAACTCCCTTACACAGAGTAGCTGTCCTCGAGTTTGTATGGAATTGGGTCGCTTTGCCCGAACAAATATAATTGCTTGGTCAGCAGTCATTCTTGTTGCAAAAACTAAGTAACATGCTATTAAAACGCCTAGAGGTGAAGAAGAGAAGATTGGTATGAAAAAAGTTTATAACTTATTTATTTATCGCTCTTTAAGATTTAAATTTTGAATATGTGTCAGGAAACCATATAAAGGATCATTTTAAGGACAATTATAACTTACTGACTTCTTGTACAAGTGTTTATTCCTTGTCTATATGTCACTTCTCCCCCTGACTGAGAATCCACAGTCCTCTCTGTACTCTGAAAGGGAGTAAGTATGGGTGAGGGGCTGAGGGAGTGAGTGGGGCTGAGGGGATGAGGGAGTGAGTGGGGCTGA